>NW_022103920.1:45183818-45188609 GCF_000313985.2 Echinops telfairi | reverse complement strand
CTTCCCCTGTGCCCCACCCCCCTACACACACACAATGTCCCCTCCCCCACTCCTTTAACAAAATATCAGAGCCCTGGTGTAATGGTTACGTGTTGGGCTGCGATCCCCGTCGTTGGCAGTTCAAAACCACTAGCAGCTACATGGGAGAAAGATGGGGCTTTCTACTCCTGTAAACAGTTACAGTCTCAGAAACTACAAGGGCTGGCTGTGAGTCATCATTGACTCAACGTAAGTAAGAGTTGTTGCTGTTGTTTTTCTGGGGGGTGGGGTGGGAGGTTTAACAAAATATCATGATTGACTCAACATTTTACCACATGATCCATGATGAAATTGAAGGATATGAAATTTTTCCACAAACTTTTTGAAAATCTATCGTATATCATAAATGATTTAACCAGTACTCACTGTGAAACATTTAGGTAGTTTTCCAATTTACTATTAAATATTCATGATGCATATAGTTACTTGTGTAATTAATGAGTGGGTGCCAACCTAAAACAAACTCATTGCTTTTGCATAAACGTAGCAGCTTTGGAAGCAGTGGAAGGTGGATGCTGTTAATTAGAGGTAAATCTTGAGTGAGACGTGACACACCTGTTCTTTAGACATAAAGGGAAAGGGAGACAGTTAATACTACATTTGTTCTATTTAATTTATGGATAAAATGGAAAGTATATTTCAAATAGGACTAGAAGAAGGGATAAAAAAATAGGCCAAAGCAGGGCTTGACATAGACTAAAAAGTGTCTGTAAACCACAGTTACACAGTGTGTGATGACCATTTTGAATGCTGAGGTTTCTCATTCAAAATTACCTATCTCAATTGATGTCTGACATTAAAAGTTTTAAAAATTATGTAAATGTTAAAGTATATAAACCAAAAGAACCTCATGTCATCAAGTCAATTTCTATTCATATATATGGGTCATAGTGAGATATATATATATACATATCTGCCACTGCTGTCAAGGTTCGACTTAAAGTCATCCTATGGGCCAGAAAAGAACTGCTCAGAGCGTTCCAAGGCTGTTCATCTTTACAAACAGAGACTGCCATATCTCAGATTAATCAGTCTCTGGCAATTTGAATCTTTGATCTTTCCGTAGCAACCAAGAGCTGAGCTACTGCACCAGCAGGGTTCTGTGTGCTATTTGTTTGCTTGTTTACAAAGAAAATTGGAAAGGTACCTGGAAAAATTACTTGTATCTGAACTAAAACCCTGATTAACCAGGACTACACTGGAAGTTTCAGAAATTAAGAAGGTGGAGAAGAAGAAAGAGGAGGTGGATGAGAATTATAAAATATAAAGAAGCCAGCCTTTGTCTAATAATTATATGGAAATGAAATTATATGACAGGGAAAGTCTTTACCTTATTTGTGCATGTAATGTGCCTATGCAAATGGTGCAGCACCTAGCACACATAGGAGACTATCACATAATGAGGTTTTCATTATTTGCAAAATGGCATCATACACATGTTATTTAAATAAACACCCAGTACAAGCAAGTGCCTGGAAACCCTGGGGGTGCAAATGGTTAATGTGCTTAGCTACTAACTCAACGAGTGGAGGTGCGAGTGACCCAGAGCAGACTTGATGATCTGCTTTCCCCAGATTAGCTCTTATAATCCCTATCAAGCATAGATATATTCAGACCCACCTGGGATTGCTATGAGCCAGTCAACTCAACAGCACCTCGCACAGCATAGCTAGGCCAGCCTCAAATATTCTGTGTCAGTGATCCAGCACACTGGCCCATCTTTGTTTTATAAGACATTTGTTTTAAATGGGCAGATAGAAAATCTATGCCAGCAGAAAAATTCAACAGAGCTCAAAATAATAAAACAGGAGAAACAAATAGAAAGAGTTCTGTCAATTCGATTTATACACCATGTGAAATCCAGCTGACTGACTGTTGTATGGTTCAAGTTTTATTTGCTTCTTTATTTATTGACTGTGTCCACAAAACTCAAGTACAAATAAATTTAAACAGTGTACATATTCATAAAAGTGGGGAAGGTTCAGTTGAGCAAACTGTACATGTGCTCTATGCAAGGCATTAGTGTAAGCCGTGAGGACACCAATCTGACGCTGGCATCATCCATGAAGTCAAGAAACTCAAGATCTTGTGAAGGAAATAAATATTAAATAAATTTTAGTAAAATCGTTGAAATAACAATATGTACAATGTGCTTTCTTAGAAATTCATAAGGCATAATAGGTGTGTTTCCAGTGATATAAAGGAGGGAGTGATTAATTGTCCAGGGAGGTGTGAGTGATTAAGGAATACTGTACACAGACTCTGATAAAACATGGAAAGGTCTTTAAGCTATAAATGCTGGATATAGTGATCCCACAAGGTGTTGGGGCAATTTTAGAGGAATGGGAATATTTGGACGTTGTTGAATGTGAAGTAAAAGTTACAGATGGTAGCAGATTATAAGTGGTATTCTTTCTTGAACCAATTAACTTTATAGTTCCTCTTTGATACAATGTTCATTAACTAGTACTGCTAAAACAGAAATACCCCAAGTGGCAATAAAACATAGAAATTTATTTTCCCACAGTTTTGGGCTGAAACTCTAAATCAGATTCTTGGCAGTGTCAATTTCATCTTGTTCCGCAGTTGTTTTTGATAGGTGCCATCCAGCCAGTTCTGATTATATTCTGTGTGCAACAAAAAGAAACACTGCACCATCTCACAATTGCTGCAGCCCCTATGTCGACCCATCTTGTTGACGGTTTTCCTCTTTTTCACTGATCCTCTGTTTTACCAAATTTGTCTTGGAAGAAGTGCAATTAGAATATTCCTTAGAAGTGAGGATGCCTAGTCTTTGTCACGTATTTTGGACATGTTTTCAAGCGAGACCAATCTCTGGGAAAGCACATTATGCTTCATAAAGTAGAGGGTTAGTGAAGAGGGAAACCTTCAACTAGATGCATTGACGCAAGGGTTGCAACGATGGGTTCAAAAATAAGTGTGAAGATGGCACCGGACAAGATAGTGCTGTGTTCTATAATACAGGGCTCATTTCGAAATCAGTACCACCTTGATGGCAGCTAACCACAACTACTCTACCAAGCACAATGTGCTTCGTTGAGAGTAACTCCTAGTATTCTTGTTCTTAGCTTGTCTTTATACGGTTTCTGTTATTCTCTGCCTTCTCTCTGTTTGTAATTCAGAAGTGATGTAGATGTGACCTAACGAAGAAGACCTTCTTTCCAAGAAGAGTTTTATTTTCAGGTGTTAAAACCAAAGTAAACTCATTCTTGTTGAGTTGATGCTGACTATAGGAAACCTGTAGGGCAAAGTAGAATTGCCCCACATAGTTTCCCAGGATATAAATACCCAAGGAAGCAAAACGGCACCCCTTTCTTCCATGGAGCGCCCGAGGGGTTGGAACAGCCAATTTGGGGGTTAACAGTGTTAACTACTCATTTTACAGGTATACGTGTACATAATGAACAAAAACTACAACACTTTGTAAGGTCAACCTGACTCTTAGGGACCTTATTGGGAAGGTTCAACCTGCTCCCCAGGGTTTCAGAAACTGTAACTTTTTAAAAATCATTTTATTGGGGGCTCGTTCAACTCTTATCACAATCCATCCATCCATCCATTGTGCCAAGCACATTTGTACACTTATTGCCCTCATCATTCTCAACACATTTGCTTTCTACTTGAGCCCTTGGTATCACCTCCTCGTTTTTTCCCTTCCTTCCCTGCCACCCCACCCCATCATGAACCCTTGATAATTTATAAATTATTATTATTATTTTGTCATGTCTTACACTGTCCGATGTCTCCCTTTACCCACTTCAAACTTTTTTTTAGAAAGCTGCATCTTTCTTCATCAGAGCAGTTGGTGGATTTGACCTTGTGGCTAGTAGACTAATGCTTATTAATAATTACAGAGATAGGGGTGAACAGTACAATGTACACTTTCATGGGACATAATTTAATCCATAACAAATTGTCCCCTTATTTAATCAAATTTTATAATTTTAAAATAAGTTCCGAATGTATATCATGTTGTAGTAACATTGAACTCTAAAACATTGATGTTGAATTTAATTGGATATTATCCAAACCAAAATTTTAAAAGAATTAAAGTTAAAAGATAGTGCTTATAGATTTTATAGATTTAGGAGATATTTTTGAGCCTTTTACATGAATGGCATCTTAAATATTTTTCCTGTGTATGTTTGTTGGTTAATTATTTTGTTTTGTTTTCATTTTCATTCTTTCTTTTTTTGTTAGAAGTAAGAAAATAAAAATAAACATTCTAAATAGAATGAGCTAGAGCTTGGTTTTCAGACATGAATGCCCAACTGTCAAAAGTTACCCTTGTCGTGCAGTTACTGAAGTTATTGAAGATGCCTCTGTAAACACATATGGCAAGGAGATTTATTCATTCATCTCCCTTTCTGTCCCCGTCCGAAAACACAGTCAGTGTTGAATTGACTTTTCTGGATTTTTAGCGGTAGAGAGAAAGCAGATGTAAAAAGTTGGGTTTGGGAAGTACTGTAGATAGGGACCAGATGAAGCAAGGCTTTCCTATGCAGAGTTTGACTGTATTCTTCAGTACGGTGTGGAACCATTAGAGGCGTTTGAGGCAGAATTGAAACAAATGATCTCCCTTCTGTTTTTTCGTTGAGTGTTAAATAAGGCTGTCTTGAAGCAACAAAGCCCACATGGAAGAAGCACACCAGCCTATGCAACCACGAGGTGTCGAAGGGATCAGGTGTAAGATCAGGTGTAATGCATCATCAGAACAAAAAATCTTACCAT
>NW_022103920.1:45032202-45183265 GCF_000313985.2 Echinops telfairi | reverse complement strand
GCTTTACACAATTGATGTGTGTATGGATTGGGATAACAGTTGTATGAGCCCCTAATAAAATGTTAAAATTAAAAAAAAAAAGAATTAAGAAAATATTCTATAAATAAATAAATAAAATGCATTAAAAAAATAATAATAAGGCTGTCTTCTGTGTGTGAAGCCGGACCAGTAGTTGTAAGGTGCAGCCATAGCCCCGAGAGAGGACGGCGACAGGGCCAGGGTCAGTGGCACTGCAGACAGTAAGACTGAACAGTTAGATGTGTTGGTGATATTCGCAGGTGAAGGTGAGGAAACAAGGTTCACTAAGGGTATATTTTAATCTTTGGGAAATGGTTTGTGCTTTGTATTAAGATAGCAAAAATTGAGATAGATGAATTTCATAGCTGAGAACTAGAACTATTCATTACCGATGTATGCTCTCCCAGGTTCATTGAAGCACAGTTCATAAGAGCAAAGAGCTGGAAACACCCAAGTGACCACAGTAGAAGACCGGAGAAAGAAACTCTGATATAGACAGAGAGTGCAGCACTGTTGTTGTTGTTGTTGTTGTTAGGTCTCATAGCGTTGGTTCTGACACATAGCCAGCCTGTGTACAACAGAACAAAACACCGCCTGGCCCTGCCCCATCCTTACAATTGCTCTTACATTACAGCCTATGGTTGCAGCCACCCAGCACATTGAGGGTCTTCCTATTTTGCCCTGCCCCTCCTCTTTACCAAGTATAATGCCCTCCTCTAGGGACTGGTCTCTCCTGAAGACATGTCCAAAGTATGTAAGATGAAGTCTCACCATCATTGCCTCTAAGTCACATTCTGGATGGTCTTCCTCCAAGACAGATGTTTGGCCTTTTGGCCGTCCGTATCATCCCCTATTTGTACATCTTTATAACCACTTCAACAGAGGAGGCCTCACCTTAGCTGTGATTGTTTTCCCATGTCGGGGAAAGGAGAAGACCAATCACTTCCTGCCACATAGTGTTGTTCTGTGGTCAGCACAGCTCTAAGAAGCATTCTGGATGCGTTTCTTCTAAGACAGATATGTTTGTCCTTTTGACAGTCCATGATACTTTAATGTTCTTCACCCACACCATAGTTCAAATGCACCATCTTTTCTTCTGCCTTCTTTATTCAATGCCCAACTCCACATGCAGATGAGGCAATTGGAAATACCTTGGCTTGGGTCAGGTACACTTTAGTCCTCAAAGTAACATCTTTGATTTTCAATACTTTAAAAAGGTCTTGTCTAACAGGTTTACCTAATGCAGTGCATCATTAAATTTCTTGACAGCTCTCTCCATACGCATTAATTGTGGATCCAAGCAAGATGAAATCCTTCACTAGAGTTTTTTTTTAAATAGTGCTTTTGTATCTTAATGGAAATTCAAGTCCAGAAGTGGGCAAGGGGTAGGGTCTGTCTTTGAGACTGCGATTATACCTCTGTTGGTGGGTAAACAAGATAGAGCAACTTGTCATTGGGAAGAAAACCACTTAACCACTTTTATAGATCCCTAAGTGGAGACTATGCCTGAGATGATGTTCCTAATTGGGCACCTTTGACCTAGTTTCTATCCAGTCCTGGGTGATCCAGACCATGTGCTATAGACAACCAGGACTTTAGATTCTGTTCTCTTATGGTCTACAACATTCTTCATAGAACACACCAGAAAGCTCGTATATGAAACCCCACTAAGTGAACTGTACTTTACCGTAAACTCACCTGTGGTATATTTAAGGAATTGGAATTCTCCTTTGGCCTTTAGGCTGAAATGTCTTAGTGTGATAAGAACCAGATGATGCAATCCCAAAGTTATAGATTAGGCTCAGCTCTCTTGCTTGGAGGGTACTCAATGGCTAATTTTCTATATTTTATTATGTTTAGTATGTTGGTGTGCTCTCTGCTTGTTTTTGACATCTCTTAATCTAGCAGGCAAGGTTCTGCCTTTGTGAATGAGTGTTATTTAAAGATTTTCTATCTCCAACCCTCATTGTTTGTGTAAATCATGTTCAACTACTTGAGTTTTTGATCTGTTCTGGTCAACAATCCATATATTTTGGTCTAAAGAGCTGACTATACATGCATACTTTCCTTTTATAAATACTATCTGAATTTCTATACCCTGGCTAAATTAATTGTACTATCAGTAGAAATACGTAAGCCCCATGAGATGGATTTATAACCGGCCCCCACCCCACCCCCACCAATATTGATGTCTCCAAAGTGGGAAAGGGGTACATATAAACTATAGATCTATGTATTGATTTTTGGCTCACACTTAATTGTAGCCCAAATCTAAGAACAATTAATTCTTAGGCCATGACCTTATTCCTTATCTGCCCTCATGAAGAGATCATTGAAGGTGAATTTGGTTTGGTTACCAACCCACTGAGAGTCAGCATTGGCAAGGGATATCACTCATAGACATTAGTGTTTTGAGTGTTTCCGCAATACTAATTGTATATCTATTTAATTATTTCCCTTTGATCATCTAGAACTGGAATGAGAATAAAGATTTTGTTCAGAATAAACAAGTCTTTAGTCTTGTAAAGACTAAACTATATTTTCTACTCAGTATTCTATTATTTTTTTATCAAGAAAGCAAATCCAACTTTTTTTAAAAATCCGGGAACTAATGAGAAATTTTCTAGTACAAGGTCATGGACAACTTTCATACTTCATTTTTGGAATTAGTGAAAAATGTATTCAAAGTCCTTCTATAATAACAGGTGTTGCGGGAAACAAAGTGAATTCCAAGTAAATTCAAAAAGTTACAGAAGACCAAAGCACAATGTGAGCAATTATGACTACTTCAACTTAGGCAGAGCTAAGTGTTCTGTGTTTGTTATGCAGATGATACAGAAAAGCATCTCTTCCCAAAGTATTTCATAGGATGTTGGCATAGAAAAGTAATTCTAGGGGTAAATACATTTGACAAGCAGCGGGTTGAACAAATCTAAACTCAGAATGTGTCATGTGCATTGTTAATCGCCCAGAGTTAAAAATGGTAGCTAGCATTTCCCTTGTTTTTATAGCTACAAAATCCAGTTCTATCTGCATGTTTTAGAACCACTATTTATGGGACTTTCTCAAATGAATCATTCTTTCAAAGGAAGAATGCAAAAGAAAGGCAAATGACCTAAGCACAGGTAAGCTATTGTCTGTGACCTTGACTATCATCCCTCTGTGCTTCTTATATTCCCTTACAGCCCTCTAAACGTTCAAGGCTGGAAAGGGTAAGCACTGGGTGGGGGAGGGGGTATATAAAAATTGGCCCCAGGCAAATCTGTGAAGTAAGCAAAATATAATTTTGGCTTTGCACATTCAATCTCATCACCTTTTCTTTTTAGTGCTGACAGTTCACTCGGGTTGTCATCCCTCCTTACCAGCCGGAGACTCTTTTCCTAAAATCTGTTCCCATGGCCAATTATACCTATCTGATACTCTTCTCCCAGCAAAAAGCCGTTTTCTGATTGGGGCCCACCACCTCTGTTAGCACTTCAGCTGCATTTTCTTTTAGAATGAAAGTTCTAGCTTGGGCTTCAACGGAAAATATAAGTAGGTTGCATTTATCACATATCATGCCCTAAAGTAAAGTAGTAAGAAGTGCTACTTTGGGGCCAAGGACCCTTCTGAAAGCTCCTGAATTATTTCTCGTCACTAAAATCAAACTCACTGTCATTGGGTAGATTCCAGCTCATAGCACCTACAGGAGAGGGCAGAACTTCCGGGTGGGTTTCCCAGATTCCAGCTGTTTCTGCAGTGGTGGCACTTAAATAGCTGAACAATAGGTATGCTGCCCTAATGGCTATTTTAAGTGAAAAAAAATTTACACCCAAAATTAATTCATTATTTCATACAGTTAACAAATAAGAGCAATAACTGAGGTAAACAAAACTAGATTATATGAGTTTTAAAATATTAATGAGAAAATGTTTAACCATACCTGACAAAAACAATAAAAGCGTCATTTATGATATTTCAGTATTGCTTCTTTTTGTAAGTGCACACTTTATCTTATTTTCAACAGTTTTATTAGCATATAACTCACAGACCATACAATTCAATAGTTCAATCGCATCAAGAAGAGTCATACAATCATCACCACAATCAGTGTTAGGACATTTTCTTCATTCTTGAACTCATCGTTATTGGCTCCCTGTGTCAGCCATGCTCCTTAGGACCATTAATCCAGCTACTGTCTCTTCAGATTTACCTATCCGGGATTTCATAAACAGAAAAACAAACAGACAAACAAACAAAAAATAACAAGAATAACCATGTAAAACAGATAAAATCCTCAATCAAAAATAAAGCAGAAAAATCTTAAAACCAGAGCAAATGTAGATTATAAAGCAGATCAAATGATAGGATGCTAAATTTTAACCTCACTGCATCTGCAACAATCCACTTTCAAATGATTCCTGCATGTTACCATAGTAATGCTTTTCTAGATTGGCATCCTCACTTGTAATAGTCTTCACTTCTCTCTGAGCGTCATCCATTGTGTGATCTATCTTTAACACTTCGTCCACTGTGGGAGGAGGATCCCCATGCCTCAGAGGCAGGCCAATTAGACACAGTCCTTGTGTATGGTGTATTAGAAACATTTAGGCTACTTTTCTTCTCGGAAAATGTTATGTTCACCTTTGAAAAACTCCTTTCCACGGCCTGCTGAACTTGCAGCTATTGTTCTGACAATATTTTTAGCTCTTCGAACGCTTTCAAGAATTTCATAATCCACTCTCAATACCTCGTGGGAATTTGGCGCATAACACAAAGCTGAAACAAATGACAGCGTGTCACCCTCTGTTTGTTTGGCACCTTTTCTCTTTATGTTACATGTTTGTTTCCAGATGTAACAAAGGCAAGGGAATAACAATGTAGTAGTTAATCAAAAGTTTAATGAGTTTTATGAAATGAATAAATGTTACAAATATAACTCCATTTATTTTTTATACCTATGGATGGAATGAACATTACTAAGGGTGCTTAAAATACACTACTGTGCAGATGAACAATAAAAAAAGAGTGAGGAATGTAAATTTGTGAATTGTAAGTTGGGAGGCTGCCCAAACAACTCCCTTAAAGAGAACCTTGATTACAAGGACAATTTTAACCTGCAGCTTACCAAACGCAACAACAAATTAAGTATTGTTCTGATAAACCCGTGCGAACCGGCTGAACCCACCACTGCCTTTACAGGAGAAGAAAGTCTTGTCTTTGTCCTGTGCAGTGACTAGTGCTTTCAAATTGCTGACCTTGCAGTCAGCTGCCCAAAGAGTAACCACTGTGCGATCCAGGCTCCTTATCTTATTTGTCACCTCTATTTTGCCTCTGGCAACACCAGTGCTAGGTGAATTGTAATTGTAAGTACAAGGAGTATTACTCAAGACAAATAGAGGGAAATAAAGCCATTGAAGCAGTTGCCTGTTGGATGGGAAGTGAGTGAGGAGACAGAGGTTTGGGCTTTAGTCTGGGTTGTCTGATTCCACAGCAGCTCCATTCTCTCCTTGGTCCGGTGGGGGAAATCTGATATTCCCCAGGACCGTGGAGACAGTAAAATAAAATGCATCAATAGATTTGAAAGCACTATGAATAACCAAAGGGACAATACAGGAATCTTTCAAGAACTCATCTTTGCAAATAAATTGCTCTTGGTTTAAAACCTTTCTAAGTTGTGCAGTTAATATGGGTTTCAAACATGAACTATAGACTGTTAGAACTAATCGTGGCAATAAAGATCATCCCACATCATAAAGGACACTGGGTTCCGAAATGTGTAACCAGGACTAACTCAAAGTAGATCCAGGACTGGAGCCCAGTTTGCATCTGAGCTAGAGATGTTCTTATTATTCCTGGACACTGCTCCACTGTGTTTATTGATCCTGGAATTGTCAGCACAATGAAATGAGAGCGGCTGAAATCAGAGCTGAGTCAGTAATCTCAGTTCATCTGACGTCAGTCAAGGAACAAGAGTTGTGATTCTATAGTCTAAGAATTAATGGTACTCCAGCTCCATAATTTTGCACAAAACCAGGGTGTGCAGCACGGAAAGCTTGGGAAGAGCATTCAATCACCTCAGAAAATGAGAAACCACTTCTCCTCCAACAGATGCAGGAATGAGTCCAAGATCATTGCACATCTTCCTTAGCGCCTCATTCTCCACTGGCCACACTTCCAAGGACATTGAGTTCTCTACCGCCAGCTACATGGGAGTATTTTAGCCCTTAAAATATTAAATAATAACTATATTCTACATTAAATATAACTTGGATGTAAAATAATTTATAAGGATGTGACTGGGAACAATTAATTTAATATAGGAATGAGTCCTTGCACTGAGTTTAGCAAATATGAAATCTAAGGTCTATATTTAAAGTTGATACTCAGACCAAACAGTTGTGAGTTTTGTAACCAGGGACAAGCTACATAATTCCTCTATGCCTCATGTTTCTCAAATGCAGAGCATAAAAATTTTATCCTAGAGGGTTTCGTGAGCAATAATTGATCTTAAAAAATTATTTTGTGGTCAACAATTCTGCAACCTAAGCAGAAGGCATAGATATTTATTAGACCAATCTTCCATCTTTTCTATTTGAAAATATTATAAAATAAAACATTTAAAATTAGGTCCCTCAAAAGTATATGTGATGCCATCATTAATGGATGACTGTTGTTGCTAGAATACTTATGAATATGTGGAAATTCTTGGGAAGTAAAATATTCTAACCTCTATACCATGTTTCACATGTAATGGGATTTACATTTAAATTTAATAATGTATTAGATAATCTATTTAATACAAAATTTAACACAAGTGTTACATTTTCTGAATACTTAATTAAACCTTTATTAATCTCAATGTTTTAGTTTTTACATTTTGAAGACAGGAACTCTTATTTTCACTTTTAGGTCTTAAATATTACCACAGGTTGCTGAAAAACTGGTACATCTTGTATGTCTCTAAATCTATTTCATTTGTTATTCTCTAGACAATCAATATTAACCAAAAAAAAATGGAGAATGTGATTAATATTTCCAATTCTTTTTATTCTGTAGAAACCCAATATTAATAACAAAATTCAGTAGGAACATCTAGGCCGATTGGCATGCGTGTTGTCATCTCTCACATCCTGGTGCGGTATGCAAATAAAGATGAGGTGAGACAGGAGACCGTTAGCAAAAATAGAAAGCGGGGAGAAACTGTACAAATGGCAGCGCTAAGGCTTCATTCAGAGACTCTCATGTTGAAATTACAATTCAGGCACGGATTTACTAGAGAAGCGACCGTGGCCATGGCAGTGCACACTGTCCGCCAAGAAAGAAGCCGGAGCTAGTTACACTGATTCAGGGGACCTGCGTTGGGGCCAAGCTGGGCCTGGTGCAAGTGTGGATTGTGCTTCCCCATGAGCAGAGCATGATGTTGGACACTTGATGGGGACGGAGTGTTTAAACAGCTTCTGTCTTTTTTTAGTGAAATTACTCTGGTCCATCTTTAGGCCTGCAGACTTTGCAGTCTCATTTCACTGATGTCTTTTCATGAGCATAGGCAGACTTGACATGAATACCAAACTTCTTTAATTGGTGAGTCAATCAAACAGCACTTGGCTGGTCGGCAGTAAAACGAAGTGCAAGGAGACAGGAGGATGGCTGGCCTAGAGGGACCAGTGCACCCGCTGGATCAGAAAGGGAGAGGAGAAGATGCAAGGAACAGAGGGAAATGTATCTAGCAGAAACGATATGATTTCGGGTGTCAATAAAACTTTGGTTAGGAATGTGACATATCAGTTGGATCTCAGGAAAAGCTTAGCCTTGAGTGACAGATAATTCTACAAATTAAAAAAAATTAGGAAATCGGTTGATGAAAAAGAGACTGATAATGGGGGCAAAGTATTATACTGAATGATAACTGTAACGATACAATATTGATTATGCATTAAAAGTGATGATTTGTCATATTCGGAAGATGAGGAGAACAGTGGCCATGACTAGTTGTAAGTACGATAACTAAAACGCACTGCAATCGAGTCCATTCCACCACATAGCACCTGGAGGGCGGTGTTGGGACTGAGCGTCTTTAAAGAAGGTGGTCCGCCTCATCTTCCTCTCCCGTGAGGGGGGTAGCTTCAAACTGCTGACCTTGTGCTTAGCAGCCCAAGGAATAACTATGCCACCTAATTCTGTTATTTCTATTTTTAAAATTTCTATTTAGCTGGCATCTACTGATTTTCTTTTATGCAAATTTAAAATGACATTAAGAGAGGCACATTTGCATAAGACAAAATAACAAGATCCTAGCTAAAAAAATTTTAAAGCAGAAATAGTAGAATGAGATTATTATTTAGAAATATGAGATAAAAACACTGTTGAAGAAATATTTTAAATTGTTGGAACCATGAGAAGCAGGACTTTTTTTCCTTTAAGTATCTACTTGCATTAATTTTTTCAAAAATTTTAAGTAAAATACACATGAAAAATAATAAGTTGTCTATAATTTCTTTGATTCCATTTTCTGGTGTCTTGTGATTAAACTTTATGAATAAAAAATGAAATGAAAAAACAATCATGGAAATCTTAGGAAATAATCATGGGAAACCAGTTGGATTACACAATGACAATGCTGTTTGAGGAGGATCAGGATCGATGTCAATATCAGATTCCTTTCACATAGTGAGCTCACACGGGAGACCAGCACACATGCCATTGACCAGTGCCGTACACTGGGACATTGAGGGTCCGATTCCCTGTGTCCCCTAAACAGAGGTGGGGCACCTTCCAGGGTGGCTCCAGCAGTCAGTACGAGGAGCAGGACTGGAAGGGAGAGAGAAAACGAGATACTTGCCCCTTTGGAACTTGAGTTACTAATTCGGTCACATTTTCATTTCCCAAATAGGCAAAAGTACAAATTGCTTTCATTCCCAAACCCCCATTTTCAACACCACTCACCATCAGAACTTTATTTATATTACACCATTTGGGGTGCTCTCCTTCCTCTGCATTTTCTGGCTTCCTAGGAATATGTAATGGGGTCGATTAGCATGTAGCAAGGGAGCAGTACACAGTGTGTGAGAAAGGCAGTTAATTGTCATTAAAAGCTCAGTTGATGAAATGAACATCCCAGATGTCAGTGCACGTGCCCATCTGATTTTCATTTGCAATAGACGCCTGCCTCACCACCACGTTTGTCAGTGGTCTCTGCTGAAATGTGTCGGGCGGCAGTTAGCTGACGGGAAACAGCTGGCTGCATTGTATTTGATTGCTAGGTGACCACATTGCATCTTGTGACTGCTGAGAACAATGACAGTCAGTCGCTGTCTAAATTGTTGTTAATTTTATCCTTTTGGAGGAAATGCTGATTGAGCCATAAAATAAAGGGATCAAAGAGGGCAGTAGGTTCAATACCCATCTCACGGTTGACGCCACACTGCTCACTCTCCAATAGGTTCTCCTGGATGAATTCTGGACATGTTTCACTTAAAATAATGTACCGTCTTCATTTTTACTAACAGCAGAAATTGATCGATCATGTAGTAGGATGTTTCCCTCCAACGTCCCACTGAAAGTCATTTGATTATCCCCATTAATTCTCATAGCATTTGCCACAGCAAACAGTGCACATTGTATGCAGGGATTTTTACCCCCTTTTCTTCTTTCTTGAAGCCCTTCTCAAACTGGAACATGAAAGAACCCGATTGTTTCCCCTTCCTGACGTTCGTTCAGGAAAGACTTATCCAAACACCAAGAGAGTTAGCTGTCAACCCCCTCTTGAAAATGTCTTCATGTTCATTTATGGAAGCATAGTATGATATGTACGGAGCACGCCAAAGGATGTTGTGCGAACGTGAGATTGCATGAACTGAAGGAGCGTGACTGCTGGGGCAGAAGAGAAAACTCTGGTTCCAGAGGTAATCAGTACGACCGCCTCAAAGGATTCAGTCCATTCCTGTTACGACCGACTCAAAGGATTCAGTCCATTCCTGCTGGTGTTCATCTTTTAAAACACCCACTGTGCACATTGACATTTGTGACTCTCCCTATTTTCAAACCATTGTTGCATTGATGATCTTATGAATAGAACTATTAAGTAAACTCATTCCCACACCTTAGAAAATAAGAAAATTGACACTTTTTGGCAGAACTGTAGGTGTTTAAAAATATACACCTCCTCCATTTGATAAGTAGCTTAAGTTGTATAGTACAAAATGGGTGATCTGAAATCTAAACCTAATTTTATATATCTATATGTGTATATATGTATATATACACACATACACACAAGTGTATATATATATATACACACACATGTACACGCACAGACACATATATGTAACTCTCCTTTTAAAAAGTCTGTGTATCTTACGGTGGCTTTTGATGGAGTCTTAGTTGGATGGAAGGATTGAAGTAATTATTGTGAAGTTTTAAAATGGTGAAACCAGAATCTCTCAGAAAATTTGACTTTGTCAAGCAGAAAAGGAAAAATGAATCACTTGTAGGGGGTCCTTTGAACTTTCCAACCACCTGAGTACCAGTTAAGAAATGACCTATTCTGGAATAAGCATACTACGTGTAATCCTAGATGCTGAAGAAAAATGAAGATTACCTTCCACTTCAATTGAGGACTGAGATATAGTTTTATGACTCCTCAGCTTCCTATCTCATTCACATAACTCCTGGATGTCAATATACCCAGAGACAGACTGTACTTCCCTAAGAATACCTCTGCCCACTGTGATGAGAAACTTAACAATAGTAAGCATTGTTTCACACTGTAAAGAAATTACCCTCTACATATGCACATGGTGAAATCCCCCAATATGGCTCTCATTCCCAGGACCAGGTATATAATTTCAGGTGCCAATTCAAGAAAAAATTGTAGGACTCTTGTTTTAAAAGTTGGAAAAATGCCATTAAATATGCTAAAGTATAAATTGTTTTTCATTCTTGGCAGTCTCTTTTGTAGTCATGATGCTTTGGCGAATGTTTTGTTTGCTATTTACTATCATCCAACTAAATAAAAGTGAAAAATTCATATTATTAGAATGACATTATCTTTCATCTTTGTCTGATGCCAATTTTAAATGTAAATATAGGCATGTTTAGCTTCTATGCAACAATAACTTTAATTACACAATGTAGCATCTGTATTTATTTATTTATTTATAATTTTAAAATATTATTAATTGGGATTTACTATATATATCATATCATCCCATAGTTCAATCATGCCAAGTAAAATTGTACAATTGCTACCATAATTGGTTTCCAAACATTCTTTTTCACATGAACTCCTTGACATCATCTCTCTTTTATTCCCCCCACCACCACCACTATACCCCACTCTCTCCAAACCCCTTATTTGACTTGCTGTCCATATAGGTTCATCAATCCTGGGTTTCATGTACCTAAAAATGGAAAACATATAACACAACTTCAAGAGGGTGACTTCAAATGATATAACACCTGTGATATGTACCAAAAAAAAAAAACTAAACAAAGCTATACAAAGCAAAAATACAGAAAATTTTGGAAACCAGATCAGGTCCAGCCTGCATCGTAGGGGGGATCTACTGACAAAGTTTTAACTGTTCGGGTCAGATTAATGCCTTAGACCTTCTGTACTCCTCTCTCCCAAACACTCTGTTTAGTGACCACTTTCCTCCCATCCCTCAATTGTAGATAGAAGGAGTTCTCTGTAGGTGTATTTCCTATGTAGTTCCACAAATGAATCGTGGGCCCCTACTGTCATCCATTGCCTTTGCACACTAGACTCTCACAATTTAGGCTCTGATACTAATCCTTCCTTTGGTTTCAGATCTATGGATTCCAGTCCTTCGGTGACTGATGATGGTGTGTTTCTTCCATGTGGACTTAGTTGACATCTCACTTACCTGGCTGCTTGTTTGGAGACGAGACTGTAAAACCCCAGAGGCTATTTTATCTGATAGCCAGACACCATCATCTAAATTCTTCGCCACTTTTTGCTATAGCACCCATATCTTCTGTGTTCCCTTCCTTACAATGATCATCAAGGAGGGCTGTGATGTAAGAACTGACTTTTCTTAAGTTGGAGCTAGGATTTAGTGTGAGCCCAAAATCCATTTCTGAGTCTCTCTCTATATTTTTTCTTGTAATTTGTCATTATTTTGGAGTTAATACATATGCCTTATTATTCCATAGTTCAATCACATCAAGCAGAAATGTATGACTGTTTCCACAGTTTCCAAATGTAATTTTCCTTCCAGAACTCAGTGACATTGTCTCCCATTTATCTCCTCTCCCCTATCCCCCCTCCCCCATAACCCTTGTTCTGCTTGCTGTCCCTATAAGCTAATCAATCCTGGGTTTCATTTGCCAAAAAACAGAAAAACAACAAAACTTCAACGACATAGCATCTCTAAGATACACTGTAATGGGAACAAGCGTAGACAAAACAGATGTCCGTCCGAAGTCTGCCTAATTAATACATATCTGAGTACAGCATACAGGGCGTTGATGTAGCAAAACCTTGTCTGTCTGCCTACCAACAGTCCACCACTCTTGAACAGCTGTCTACTGCGTACTTAGACACAATGAGATTTCTGACTTAAGTGCTCAGGTGACAACTGTGTCTGAGGTAGGGTCCAGTTCACCCGCTGGAGTACCCCATGGGATCTCCCTGATGCAGCCTCCGGCGCATGCTACATGCCCCGAAGATCCAGGGTTCAGTGTCCCAGTGTTACACAGCACCCACCTGGTTGCCCGCGATACCACCAGATGTCCCAGTTCAATGTGGCCCATTAGTTGAATGCCATCAAAGACACTCCCTAGTGTCCCCAAACACATCCTCAGTATTCTTTCCTCCACTTGGAAGTCAGTCTTTCCCCTTTTCCTACTAGCAGACGTGCATCCGTGTACCTCCAGACATGTCCACTTCCTCTCCTGCGTTGTTTCTCCCACCAATAGCCCTCATCTCCCTGATAGAGCCGTCTCTCTTTCCGGGGGGACCTTGTCACTGTCAGTCATCACCCTCTGGTGCATAATAGATGCATATGCCTTTCATTCTTTCCATGGAAACACAGCACAGCCCTAACTCGGGCTTGATTTCATTGCTTTCACTTCCTGATTCATATTTAGTGTAACAGCACTCTCTCCCTTCATCTACTGTTCAGTGAAGGACTGAAAGGTAAGACCAATTTGTTCCCCTAGCTTCTCTTTGCCTTCTGGGTCATCATGTTCCGCATCAATGACTGATCCCTAAAGGGAAGTAACACGAGCAAGAAAAGGGAGACTCGTTTTCTCCTAGGAATTCCGTTTCCTTCTTTTTAAGTTGCCTCAAACTGCTATTCAAGCAGAAAGTGTGACCTATCAGGATGTCAGCACCCCTGCTCACTCTGTCATCGACAGAGTGCACTTATGTTGTACTCACTGTAAATCTTCCTGTGTTGCTGGGGTGTCATAAGCATGTGAGCAGTCTACGAAGGAATGGATAATAGGTGCACATATTACACGTATCTCCTCAACCTACTTCTATGCCTCACAATCTCATTGGACTTCCACTACAAAATGCAAGTCCAAAGATATAATTATTAAGAACTTCAAAATGACAACAAAAAAACATACGCACAAAGTATAGGCCTTTTTTTAGCATGGGCCCTCTGCGACAACAGCCTGGCCCAACATGGGCATTTGTCTTATGCTTTGTGAGAAGTTCCCTGCAGTGGGGAGATGGCCTGGAGAAGAGTTCTCTAACTTATGTTGAAAGCATATCCACAGTACTTTCAGAAGGATTTACATCATGGGCAACTCTCTAGAACATGAATCCTAGAATGTTAAATGTCCAGATAGTCCTCAGGTAAAAAGTAAGCCGAATTTACAGCTGTGGTTGTAGCAAGTGGAAGCAATAGTAGTTGTGACTGCAGTATGTAATAATTTAATAATTAGTATTTTTGGATCAGTAATGAAGTCATGCTGTGGACTACAATAAGGACTGTGTATTGATGTTACTAATAATTGGCATTTTACAATGCTCTAGTTTAAGACATTTTCTGGATAGAATTGGGTCTTTCCAAAGGACACGCTGAGTTCCTAACTTCTAGATCTATGAGAGTGCCTGTTAGGAAATAGGATTTCTCTGCTGTTACTGAAGTCATGCCTCACTAGAATGGGCCCTAAGAATTAATCTGCTCGGAGTGGTGTTCAGACACTGTCAGACATTAGGGGATATCCGTTCAGAGTAGTGTTCAGACATAGTCTGACATTAGGGGACAGAGGCCACATAAACATCTGTTTACGAGCCAGGCATGCAAAGGAACACCCAAGGTGACGGACTAGAAAGGACCCTCCCCTCGAGCAAGTGCCCTGCAGATATTGACTTCTACCCTCCAGGAAGGCAAGACAATGTATTTCTGTTATTTATATTCTGTATCACCACAATTCATAAGAACCAAAGGTGGGGAAGATGCCCATTGGTAGATTAATAGGTAGATAAAATATGATATACATATATGGTGGTGTGTCACACAGTCATAAGAGAAACGAAGTTCTAATGCACGCCACAGCACAGATGAACCTTCGGAACATGCTATTGTTACCTGCCATTGAATTGGGTCTTGCTGCCAGCAACCCATAGTACAGCCCAATGCAACTCTTCCTGATGAGCACCATCCTTGGGGTCATGACTCCGTTTCAGGAGCCGCTGTGTCTGTTCACATCTTTCAGCACCGTCACCGCTTTTACCGAGCCATTCTATTCATCTGTTTGTTTTTCTGGAAGTCCTTAGTATATCTTGTCCATTTGGGACAGTCACCAACACAGTAGGTCAAATGCATTGGTTCTTCGGTGGTCACTGAAAATGCTCCGGAGTGAGGCAGGTGCATCTTAGCCTTTAAAGAGGCATGTCTGCTTTTGAACACTTCGAGATGAATGCAGCAGAGTTGCCCTCTGCAAGACATCCTTGAGCCCCTGGAGGTTTCTTCCGGGAGCATTGGTTGTGGATACAAGCAAAATGAAATCCTCGGTAACTTTAATTTTCCCCCCACGTTTATCATGATGTTGCTAATTGGTCCAGTGGTGAGGGTTTTGTTATCTTTTTGTTGAGGTGAAATCCATGTTGAACACTACACGTGTTTTTGATCTCACATGCGTGTTTCACGTCTTCTTCACCCCAGCAAGCAAAGTTGTATCACCTGCATATCACAGGCATCTTCCTCCAATCCTCTCCTCTTCGGAGAGTTCGGTTGCTCAGATTGTTTGCTCAGCACAGAGAGTTAATGAATATGGTGAATGGATAAAACCCCAATATACACCTTTCCTGATTCTAAACCCTCTTGTCCACTTGTTCTACTTGAATGGCCACCTCTTGGTCTATGTGTAGTTTCTGCCTGAGCACAATTAAGTATTCTAGAATTTTAATTTTTGCACAGCTGTCAATAATTTTGATCCATAGAGTTAAATGACTTTTCATAGTTAATGAAACACTGACAAACATCTTTCTGCTTCTAGCCAAGAGCCATCTGATATTAGCAATGTTATTCTTCATGCCATCATTCCACGTTCTCATCTGAATTCGGCTTTCATTTCTGGTGAATAATTGCTGGTGATGGTAGGGAGATTATAGAATGGTATTATTAACCCGACATACAAATAAAATTGTAATGGAGATTAAAAAAATTATTCAGACTTACATCAACCATAAACTGCCAAAAATTCCAGTTGACTCTAGAAGAGGATGTAGAAGAAGGGCTATCATTGAAAACAATATGCTGGGTGCAAGTAAACGGTTACAAAAGAACAACTGTATGACCTCCCTGGTAACAAGTAAGCAATTATATAGAACCAAATATTGGGAGCCCCAATGGCATGGTGCCTTATGAGCTGATCTGTTAACCACTAGATCAGCAGTTCAAAATCACCAGCCAGCCTGTGGAGAAAGGTGAGGTTTTCTGTTTCTGTAAAAGATGCAAAAGAAACCCACAGGGCAGTTCTGCTTTATCCTATAAAGTCACTACCAGTGACAGTCACTACGAGTCAGAATCGACTTGATGGCACTGCGCTTGCTTTTGATTTTGACCACAGGTGGAAGGGAAAGGAGAAAGGGAGTATTTTGAGGGAGGTGCTGTGTGTAGAATTATGTCCCTCAAACATGTGTGTTGTAACTCGCAACCCCTACACCTTGTGCGGGTACTTCCATTTGGGACTAGGTTTCAGTGTTATGGTAATGAAGCCCTCGTAGGGTATAGCTTAAACCTAATAATGATTGAGCTATAAAAAGGGTCAATTAGGCATAGAGGGAAGGAAGTATAAATGGAGAAAAATTGCCATGAAATCTCCATGAATGTGTAATAAAATAACACTAGAGAAGGGAGGCACGGATTCCCTGAAGAACAGATAGCAAGCACCTGCCCACAGGGCCAGACTTCTATCTAAGCTTCCTAAACTGTGAGAAGATAAAGCCACCCATATGCATGTCTGTAAAAGCAAGGTTAAAAACATCTGAATGGCCAGGAAGTAGGATTGGTTCTATGTATTTTAGCTCACATCTAAAGTAGTTAAATAGTAAATTTATACTCAATAACATAGGAGGGTGTTTTTTATCATGTAGTTAGGGATAATATCAATTAAAGATCTTACAGCTTTAAACAATGCAGACTCATAAGGAAAAGTATGGAAATTACATACTGATAGTAGTTCTGACTACTGTTAAACCTTTGTCACTTTCATTTTTATCTTTATAGCTAAATATGATCTACTACTAATATATTTCTTATGCAGGTTTTAAAAACTCTTACCCCCACCCCCCAAAAGTGATGATTCTAGATATTGATGATGGAATGCTAGCAATTTGTAGTTTTGGAAAGAAACCCAGAGACTGTAATTTTAACTCCATCATTTAGCAGTTCAAGAATCAAATGCTTAAAATGATTAAGTGAATTCCCTCAAATTGATTTACAGAATAAAGATGTGACAACTGATATTCTGTGAATCAATCCAGATTTCTCTTGTCTTGCATGGTGGCAATTCACAAACAACCTTTCTAGCGGAAGTACTTTCTTAAAAAATAAAAAATAAAGGCAAGAGTTCCTTAAAGTTCGTTTTCTTGAAGTTTCTGTTTTCTAGAAATTTAGTTCTTCTGAATCGCAATCTTCACTTTTCTTTTATAGCACAGCGGCCCAAAGATCCCAAAGACTCATTTTTGTTTTGTTAATGTTTCAAATGCTCTCCAGTTGGTTCCAACTCCTTTATGCACAGCAGGGAGCAAACCCTGCCTGGTCCCTGGCCACTCCTGGGATTGTGATGCTTGAACAGCACCACCATGTCAATCCATCTTGTGAGAAGCCACTGAAAAGAATCCTCTTGGAATGAATAAAAACACTAAAATATGTATATATATATATATATATATATATATATCTATGAAACAGAATCATGTAAATTTGATATCATGAAACTCTCAAACATCGCTGATAAAGTCAGGATGCTTTGTAGTTCCCTTACAAAGAAAACATATTTCAGACCTCCTTCTGACTGTTTTGATTTCTAGATCAGTATCTAAAACCCATATCTACACCCAATAAATTGTTTCAAGGGGGAAAAATATCTTCGTTAGCATTAGTATGAGACTCATCTGCTAGTTCAATGTAGACCAACACATGGTGCAACTTTGTCTAGCTTCATTGCTGAGGGACAGTGGGAGGTGAACCAGGGGGAAGGGCTAGGTTAAGAATGAATACTGAATTTGGTATCATTTTATCTTGTGGAGCTTGGCCTGATTTATTCATATTCCATTACCGATAGTTCCGCCTAGAGGTTGAAATTGCGTCAAAACACTTCTGTTTGAAAGAAAGTAAAACACGTTTTATAATTTCTGTTTTACTGAAATAAGATCAGAAATTTTAATTTAATTATTTATTAGAGTTGAAATTAGACTGCTGTCTATATTAAGCTTTTCTAATTAAATTATATAATTTTAAAATATTAGAATATTCAGTCCTGAAATGGAAAAGTCAAAGCGAGCAGGTCGACTCAGCTGCTTTCAAATGCTTCCTTCACTGCTGGTTGTATCTCACTCTCACTTACGGCTTCCGTTTCCTGTAAGCAGAGACGTAGTATTTTCTTATACTAGTTTCGTTCCATGTACAATGCTATCACTTCCAAATACTGGCATTTGTCTTAGGAGAAATTACTGCTTCCTTAAAGCAAATATGGCCTCAAGTGCTTTTAATAATGGTAATAGTGTTCTAACAAGCATCATATTTTAAAATACTTAGGCAGTTAGTGTGGTACAAACTAAGTATTTAAATGATTTACTAAATCACATTTTAATTAACATTTACAGATTCTGGCATCACATATTCGTACGTTTTGCACAATTATATTAGAAGATTAGCCACATGGTCCCTAATAAAAGCTAGAGCAGGCCTCTGAGCGATTTGGAAAATCAAAGAGAAACAAATTATATAATTTTCCCTGTGTTTTTGGCTTTGTATGTCCAGACATACATGCTTGTGTGTGTGAATATGTATGTATGCATACTTTTCATTAGGGTCAGATTGTAAAGATTGAGAAAACTCACCATAAAAAGGTAAAATTTCATCAATCTGGACCTGACACTTAGCCAAAAAAGGCATATTTTGAGGTCAGCATGCTTTAAAATACAGACTAGTGCCCCTGCAGCCGTATGGGACGGTGGTCATTTCCATTCGGTCACTGGGGAACTTCAGCAGTGTGTCCTTTCTCCACAGGCCGAGCCGGTTCTCCATCAGTAGGTTTCTCTTGTTCATTGAAGAACTTTCAATACTAGCCTGGGGTTTCTCCAAAATGCCTGCCCATGGTAAAGTTTCAATCACATCAATCAGCTATCACTCTTTGCTTATCTTTTTGCCTGTTATCATGTTCATACAATTCACACTTTGCTAAAGTCAGGTTCATTTTCTGACCAGTGGGATGAATTGACTCGATGGAGCAATTTAGCCACCAATTTGTTGATTTAGGTAGCAAATGCCGTTGACTATTGGCTATGTAATGGACATTGTGTTTGCTCAAAAGATGACTCCAACAGAGAATCCACTCCTCCAAGCTCCAAATCTAAAGGAGCTTCATGACTGGCATGTGAACCGTAACGGTACAGGAAACACTAGTGGTAATCAGCTGGTCCCTGTTAAAATAGATGGCAGATGCATGGTGACTTCTTACTGTATTCTCGCTTCCTTTGAAGGTCTTTGAACATTTCCAAAATAAAGTGGGTTTTGTTTTAATTTTTAAAAGTAGAGACCCTTTATCAGGGTTACTCTATTTCATTGGTGGGCGGGGTATATCTTCTATTCCCCGAGGGAAAAATGGTTGACATTTCAGTTTTCCCTTTGGATCCTTCCTTTTTTTTCTTCCCCTGAGAACATCACACCTTTTGCTTGCAATGTAAACATCTCTCCCTGGCATTGACTTCTAGATCTCTGTCCTTGGAAAAGGAAGAGATCATAAAGTCCTCTCTGATTGCTGATCCCTAGAGTTGGGGTGCACAATGATGACAGGAGCCCAATGATGTGGAGCAATGTTGCCAATCCTCTCCTGAACCCCAGAATATAAAGGGTTCCTTAAAGTGCATGTCCCTGAAGCCTCGGTTCTTTATAAATGTAGTTCTTCTGAACTTTTGATCTTTAATCTTCTGAATCGCAATCACTAAAATCCTTGTCATTCCCATAGGGTCTCACCCAACTTCCCCCTGGACGTAATTACTCTTGATGTTCATTGTACTTATCTGCCTGTTCTTCCTGCCACGCTTCCTTTCCCCCAAGCTCCCAAGCAGGTAGCTGACGTTTCACCAACAGGCAGTATATTTTAGCCCATTCAGGTGAAGCCAAGCAAATTTTCTTGAGACGGATACAGAGGTAGGAGGAGTACAGTAAAAGGAACGATGTTGTGGAAACAATGAAGGCCAATAGTGAATTTTATTTTATCACCTTATCATAAGGACCTACCCCCCAATTTTATGATTTGCTTAAAAGACTGGTCCGTAGTTGGAGTTTTTTAATAGAGAAGTTCTATTTGGCAAGTGATGATCTCTTGTGATGTCATCTTAGGCACCCTGCTGGAAGGAAGTGAACCATGAGCTTAAGGAACAGACAACCCAAAGACCAGTAAAACCACATGTGTACTGTCAAATGGCAGGTAGTCACTGGTACCTCACATGTGCCTTAGGAGAGGCAATGTGTGGTCGTCTCTGTCACTGAACAGTGCTGTAACAAGAGAGACCACCAGTGCATGCCTTGAAAGAACACACGTTTATTTTGTCATCTTTCAGTAAGCTGCACTGTCAAGCAAGGGCTCCTCTCGAAGGAGGGCCCTTGCTTTTTGGTAGTCCTGGGAGTTCCTTGGCACATGGTTTTTCCCTGTGTGTATGTCTCTGTGCCTGTGCTGGCCTTCGTCTTACTCAGAAGTGCGTAGGTCTAGGTCCACCCGACAAATATGACTTCATTTAACATAACTGAAGAAAGACCCCATTTCCAAACAACATCACATCTGCAAGTACAGGGGCCAGATATTCAATCCATCTTGAGGGAATGAAATTCAATCCATCACAGGGCTTATGAAGAAACGGTCATGTCACCTATGATAATGCGATTCTCAACAAAACGGCCAGATTTTATGAAATAAGATGCCTTGTAATACTTGTAAAGTTTAGAGGCTAGCATGTGTAAAGTTAGCACAACACTGTTTTGCATGTCGAAAGCACTCAGATGTTAATTGCCACCATTATCACCAATTTGATGCTTCTGCTAGCATCCAGTCCTCTGCTGAGTCCATGGGAAACGCTCAGCAAAATAATTTTAAGTTAAAGTGAAATAATGATTCTTTTCTTGGAAAAGAATAGCCTTTTCTTTTGCCAAAGAAAGGAACAACTATAAACATCATATGAAAAGGGAAACAGTTATGTGAAAATAGATCCTATAGTTTCTCTTTGTTTTGTTTTGATTTTTTTAATTAGAGGGCACTCTCTAATATCACTGGGTTGACTTCCTAAATGTGGTTAATATAAGTGATTACAAGTTAGAACAAAGATGAACATGTAAAGCATATATATATGTCTTCATTTTGCCTTAACATAAGTTTTCAAAAATATAGTTGTAATTTGGGGAAATAATTATACAAAAACAAATTCAGAAATCAAGTTATGTGCACTTTTTTTTGCAAACCATGTCCCGTGTAAATAACACAAATATGTGTATAATGCAAATACCCCACTTACTCCAAGGGAGTCTCAGAATTTGCAAAACAATCATAAAACCCATGTGCTACTTACATTAAAATACAGTAGTGCAAGTGAGATCACAGGAAGGTAAGATTCCTAATTATTCTATAGTTCAAATACCCTCTGCTTAGTCTATTATTCCATTATGTTTACAGAACTAAAATGCCCCGCATCTCAGTGAGCGCCTCAAGGTCGTTTCCCATGTGCATCTCCAGTTGCCTACAGGGGGCAGCAAAGAGCTGCAGCTCAAGGATGCACAAGTTGAGTTAACAGCTTTTAAGAGCTGCTTTCTGATTCGGCATCTTTTGAAGCACTGTAAAACATGTCCAAATCCAAGTTCAGATTGCTAACCCTACATCATTGTTGTTCTCCAAACATGGACGACAATGGGGAGGCCGTAGGTCAGAGTGAGCTACGTGACTGCAGTCAAAGAATTGCACATTCAGTGTGTCAATCATTTTATTAAACCTGTTTTCCAGGTCGATACTAATGACGGTGGTTTGAAGAAAAAAAATCTCTAAAATATGTTCCCAAAATTGCAGGCAGATTCTTACAAATACAGTCTAAGATGTTAACTAAATCGGTAACTATATTCCACATTATTTTAAGGCAAATTGAATTTTAGGTTCGGACACATTGGGACTTTAACAAAACAAAAAACACTTCCTGATCCCGTGCCATCCTCACAATAGTGCCCACCTCTGAGCCCTTTGCTGCAGCCACAGGTACTGCCCAGAAATAGGTCCACATCTCCAGTTCCATGCTATCTCGTCTGGACTTTTATGACATTATAAATAAGAAACCCTAGAGATGCAACCGTTAAGCACTTGCCTTAACTTAAAATGTTAATCTAAAAAATTGGCAGTTCGAACCCACCTTGAGAGTCCATAGGAGAAAGGCCTGGGGACATGCTCCCTAGGAGACATGTACTCTGTCACATGTGGTCCTTAGAAGTCGAAATGGATTCGACAGCACCCGATAGCAATCATCTAGGAGCCCTGGTGTCACGATGGGCTGCTAGCCTCAACATTAGCAGTTCACTGCTTTAGAACGATGATGAAGCCGTCTGTTTCCGTAAAGATTTGATGTCTCGGGACTCTATGGAGCAGTTCTGCTCTGCCCTGTACATTTCTTCTTCTCCACTGGAATGGACTCGATGTCGATGGATTTAATAGCAATAATAACATTATATAATCAAGTCCTGATTTTTTTTCAGGAGCCCCCCTTTTCCTGAGTTGTGATTCATGGTCACAGACTGGTTTCTGAAAGCGGCATGGCATTTAGCACGTAGGGTATTTATTAAAGTGTGCTGCCATAGCACTTGTGCCGTGGAAAGGGAAGAAAGAGAGCTGGGCAGGGGGGAAACTC
Organism: Echinops telfairi; assembly: GCF_000313985.2. Lineage (NCBI taxonomy): Eukaryota > Metazoa > Chordata > Mammalia > Afrosoricida > Tenrecidae > Echinops > Echinops telfairi. The sequence goes on along the minus strand of NW_022103920.1, from coordinate 45,160,677 downwards.
AAACGGCAATGAAGACCCAAAGCCTCCAAGATGCTCCAGGCAGAAATGTATCTTTTGGTGCCCTCTTAGCAAGCCTAGAGGACAGAGTAGAACCACGTCTTTGGGGGTTCCAAGGCGATAAATCATTACAGAATTCTTTCTACTCCCTGCCATCGAGTCCATGCTGACTCATAGCAACTCCCTGTGGGTTTCTGAGACTGTAACTGTTTATGGGAGTAGAAAGCCCAGTCTTTCTCCCGAGGAGCTGCTGTGGTTTTGAACTGCCAACCATGAGATCGCCGCCCAGCGTGTAACCACTTCATCTTTCTTCCACAGAGTGACTCATGGTTTCTATCTGCTGGCCTGTGGTTATCAGCCACATTCAGAACACACTACACCACCAGGGCTCTCTGAGTCCGAATCACCTCAATGACAGCAAGCTTTGATTCAATGCCCTACCCAGTTAAATCAAAGAGGGAGTCTGTCTACTCCCACCAGGCCAGTCGGTGTGTGGAGGCCTTCCATAGGAAGGAGCCTGATCTTGGGAGATGTTGCTCAGGCAGTCTCTGCTGAGGCAAGAAGACCTTCCCTGAAAGGATAGTGGAGTTACAGTGTCCAACTCATTCATATCGAATGCAAGGTCATAAATTTACCTTACTCTAATATATGTGCCCATAAAGACTTGCAGCTTCAAAAATCTGTACACTTTTACAGTATTGCCTCATTAGTTCATGTTTAACAGGATTAGCAGCTTTATGTTAACATCTCCGAGGAGTTCTTGTTCTTAACATGTGAGATGGATAATGAATAGAAATTTTGACGTGATACTATATCCAATTTACATTTGTTGTTTTAATTTTCTTACCAAAAAACAGTTATAAGACAAAAGGGAAAAATGCTGGGGCATGCAAAATTATACTTAGCAGAACAGTTTGCAAGACCTTCAACCTTTCATTTTTCAAAGAACCAATTTAGATAAGGACAATTGAAGTATTTACTTGAAGCTCTTCTATTCTCCCTATTTAAGGAAATCTTTGGAGGACCAATACCACAGAAGATGGGACAGGGAAGTAGGAGGATTGTTTTTTTGTTTGTGTGTTTGTTTAAATCATTTTATTGGGGATCTTACAGCTATTATAACATTCCATACATCAATTGTATCCAGCATATCTGTACATATGTTGCCATCATCATTTTCTAAACATTTACTTTCTATTTGATCGCTTGGTATCAGCTCCTCCTTTGTCCCTCCCCCTCCCCCTCCCACCCACGTGACCCCTTGATAAATTGTACATTACTATTGTTTTCATATCTTACATGACCGTTGTCTCCCTTCACCCATATTTCTGTTGTTCATCCCCCTGGTTGGGGGGGTGATGATTAAACATCAGTCATTGCTATCGGTTAGGATTGTTTTACTTATTTATGAATTAAATTGCTTTTAAGTGTTACAGAAGAAATATATGCTCATTTAAGACAAATGTACAAACAGAGAAATATAAATGGTATTTTTCAATGACTCAATCTCCAGAATAAGACAACTGAAAGAAAGCCACTCAAGAACCAAATTCCCTCTCATCGCGCCAATTCTGATTCATGGTGGCCCAATAGAACTGCTTGCAGGTCTGCCACACTGCAACTCTCTATGGATAGAAAGCCACGAATGGTGTTTTAAGTGTCCTTCCAGTCATCTTTTCTCCGGACACATGCAGAGTTTGAATTCAGATTTTTTTTTTAATCTTGTAGACTACAGTGTCCCCTAGTCCATGAAAAATAATTCAAATAAAAACATGTGCATTAAGCTATGGTAGTTTATGGTATACACTGTGAATGAGTGCCACAGAAAGTAAATTGTATGTTATTGTTTTATAAAATGAGTTTTAAAGAACATTAGCTAATGGAATGGATGCATTCTATATTAATTTCATTTCAAACAATATTCATTTTAGTGTAAGGATTTTTACTTGAATTAAGGATAAAAGTGCATTCAAAACATCCCTACAAATTCCTTATCCCACTCTATTTACTCTAAGTATTGCAATTTTTAAAATCACAGCACTATATTTATACTCATGATTCTCCGCTTAGACAAGGCTTATTGAATTAGGTGACTTACAAAGCAGTTCATTATAATTGCATACATTTGCAGACCTAAACTCCCCAAAGGGACAGGAAACAGTAAATTGTAAATGATAAAATATTTTTGGATAGTTTAATATTTAAATAATCAGAATCTTTCACTGTAATTTCAAAATAATATAGTATAATATACTTTTGAATTTAGAATATATATGGGGAATGGATAGTATCTTAATATCACCATTAAAAAGAAATGATTTTTTCATGATCATATCGCATGAGGAAATAATAGATGAGGATCTATCTATTTAAACTCTATTGTTCTCAAAATTCTAAGGAAAATGGAGCCCTATTTTAGATACTCCCCTAAATTAAAGGATCTGAGATCTAGAATCAGCACTAATTAAAATGATCATGTGTAATTTCTGAGAACAGTGGAGACCATTGGGTATTTATACATATAGAATGGCTCCTGTGCATTGGAAGTAGAATCAAATTTTTTTTAATGGGATACTTATCCTCCTTAAGAAATGTTTATTAAATTACACAAGTACAGGTCTTCAATAGCTTCTGTTGCTGGTGTAGCTGTCATTTTGGCTGAGTTTTAATCATCTTTTAAAAATCATCCTAAAGTCTGGCACACTGCGGAATCAATTGCTGTCCAGTTGGTCCTGCCTCATGATGACCCCATGCATGTCAGAATAGAACTGCACCCCATGGAGTTCCGAATTGCTTATTTCAATGGCATATTGCATTCCAAAACCCAGTTGCTTTATACACTTATTTACAAAAATGAAAGAGTGATTTCATATTGTGGCAGTCACTCTCTGCTCTTCTCTCTGTCTCTCTTTCTCTCTCTCTCTCTCTCTCTCTGTGTGTGTGTGTGTGTGTGTGTGTGTGTGTGTAAAACACTAGATTTCAAAAAGCGTTTGACTTACCACTTTGGAAAGAAGTAATTGACAAATACCTCAGTTACATGTGGATTTCTTAAGACTAATCCTTCATTCATTAATGAATTCCTTGCTAGATTTCATGCCATAGAAATCAGGAGTCCTTGGGTGGTACAAACATCAAATGTATGTGGTTGCTAGAAAGTTCACATATATTTAAATCCACCCACTCCTTAAAAATATACATATTGAAATTTTTAGAACTATAGTATTTCAAATTAGTCAGAATAGACTCAGTGATGTGAATTTGGTATTTTGAACATCATGCAGTCAGTAAGTTTTGGAGACTAGTGGATGTGCTGTTTAATTGATTTTCTCTACTTCACTTCTCTATGTTCAAATATCCATTGAAATGGCCACATAGAATGCAAAGACAAAATTCATGATTAAACAGGAAGTTGACAAGTTGTCATGCCAGTGACAAAGGCTCAGTGTTGTTTATCAGGACATGTTGCAAAGTTCATTCAGGTCTGATAATCAATGCCTGTAGGGGCACACCACTGCACTCGAAGCCTCAACCCAATATTTCAAGAGTATCCAAACAAAAGCACATACAAGGGCAAAGAGGATGGAAGAGGACAGAAGAGCCCAGGTAATGATGACATGGTGTCAGGAATACCATGGAAGGATAGCTTTTCATGGAAAAGGGAGAGACCATTTTGCATCCTCAATGAAATACGGATTCAGGCAAGGGATCAACAATAAATACTCATATCAATAATTGAAAGATTATTTCTTACATCACACATTTCTTCTATTGTGAAGAGAAAAATAGATAATAAAAACCACTATCGCCAAATATTCAAAATGAACAGTGGAACTGTGTGATATTAGCAACTTATGTCTGGGATATATGTGAAATAATCCCCATCATTTATGAACTGTTCTTCTCTAAAAGATGCTCAAACTGAAGTTCCTGAACTCTATAGCTTTAACTTCCATGTTTCAGCAAATATAGAATGCTGACATAAAAGGTGTATGAAAACACAGTGGGACAGATACATCCAGAACATGGTCATTCCAAAGAAAATGGGCCCAGAATCTTCTAAATGTTTGTGTCATGGGAGTCAGGGAGGAAGATGTAGAGAAGGACTGTCTAGGGTCAAAAGACGGTAAGGAAGATAACAAACACATTTAGTACATGATACCTGAGTATGATTTGAAACAACTAGTAAAGCAGTAAAAATAGTGTACTAAGGCCATGGGGACAATTTGGTGAAGCCTTAGGCTGCTAATTGCAATGTTGACAGTTCAAATCCACCAGCTGATTGAGAGGAGAAAGATAAGACCATCTGCTGCTATAAAGATTTCCAGCCTTGGAAACCTGATACAGGGCTGCTATGAGTTGGAATCAGCTTGAGTTAGAGAAACATGACTAAATGAAAGCGCCCAGAAGCACAATAGTTAGGCCATCAATGATTGAAGACTAACTGAAAAGTCAATGATTTGAACCCGCCAGCCTTTCGGCAGGAATCAAGACTCAGCACGCTGCTCCCATAAAGATGGAGACCTAGGAAATTCTTTGGGGAAGCCCCGTTTCTTTCCTCTAGAGACACTGACTCAGATTCAACTCTAGGGCACGCAACACTATTAAGTGTAAGTGAATGACTGTGAATGTTCTTCACTGTGGTAGTATCAGTGTAGTTAGTATCAGTCACACCATGGTACCTGATGTTATAGAAAAATGTTCTCCCTTTCAGAAGATGGAATCTGAAGTATTTGAAGGCGTTTTAATGCCATGATAACCCAACTAAAATATTCTAAATTACTCATGCCATCACATCCACGACTGTAAAACAGAATGCATGCACACATGCATGGACACACACACACACACACACACACACACACACACACACACACACAGAAAATGACATCAGCTCCTTTGCTGGAGAACGTATGTGGTGAGAACAATTGTAATCATTGTACACTTTAAATTTTACTCTAGATTTGGCAAGGTTCCTTTAAAAAGTGTGTTGTGTGGGTGGATGGGAGAATCAACTGCTGCTGCAGGATTCAGCAAGGTAAGGACTTTTGTTTTACAGGAAGGAGATTTTTGTGGTTGTTACAGAACTTTTAGATATTTTAAAATAGTTTGAGGCGTAAACGAGAGGTAAGCAAAAGGAAATAGTAAATTTGCACAACACTTTGAAGGATTTTAGTAGCTTAGAAGTAGAAAGAAATGTCTAACAATCGAAGGCAGCGTAAATTTGAAGGCTTTTTAAATTTTCAAGCTTCTTGGAGTTGTTTGCTTCTTCTTCTTTTTCTTTCAGTTTGTCTTGCTGCTGTTGGTAGGTGCTGTTGAGTCAGCAAATTAACTTCCTGAAGCTCTGCTCCGTCCACTTCATTCAGGCCAACTCTGCTTTCAAGGGGCAGTTCTTCCCCAGTTGTACTTTGAGTGTCTTCCACTCTGAACCCTGGTGGCAGAGTGGTTAAGCATTGGGCGAGACGAGGCTTTCTACTCCTGTGAAGAGCTACAGTCTCAGAAAACCACAGGGGCAGTTCTACCCTGTCCTGTAGGATTACCATGAGTCAGAATCCACTCAATGACGGTATGTGTTGGTGGTCCAATCTGAGAGATTTGTCTGCTGGGATATTTACCATATCGTATAATGTTCCACTCTTATTCATAAAGTTCTCAGCCCTGGTATTGGACTGCCAAGAGCAGGACAGAAGTGGGGAAAGAGATGAGATTATATGCTCCCATAAATATTTACAACCTAGGAAACCCTATAGAGGGTCGCTATGAATCGGAATGGACTCAGTGACACCGAGTTTCTTTGTTGTCCTGACTTATTGTCGTGGTGGGGTTGTCAGCACATAATGGCTACACGTCGGGCTGCTAACCTGAGTGCTGGCAGGTAGAAACCAGCAGGTGCCCCACAAGAGAAAGACAGGACTTTCTACTCCTGGAAATATCTCCAGGCTCTGAAACCTGCAGGACCAGCACTTCTCCTCTGTGCCATAGGGTTGCTATGAGTTAGAATGGCGCCATGGCAGGGACTAAGAAGAATTCCTCATGTTCCTTCTTCCTAGTCTGATCTTAGTCTGGAAACTCTGCTAAAATGGGTACAACATTGGTGACTCGGTTAATATGAAAAATATCAGAAGTAGAGTTTCCAGCATCATACCAACACCAAAGCCACCACAGTGAGACCCACTTGCAGACAAAGGGGGTTTGTTGCTGTTAGATGCCACCACGTTAAATCTCACTAATAGTCATCCTACATAGAATGGGATGAAATACCGCCTAACCCTCTGTCATCTCGCAGTTGTTACTATGTTTCAGTCTCTTGTTGCAGCAATGAAGCCATGGAGTTAGTCCATCTGTTGAGGGTCTTCCTCATTTTCTTTTCAACAGGTTTACTGGCACTTTATCCACGGCACACAATTCAATAGTTCAATCATATCTAGAAGAGTTGTGCAAACATTCCCCCAACTCTTTGTTCAGTTGCTTTTAAAATGAGCTGGTGACCATCATCAGTTCGAGGACTCCCTCCCCTCTCCAACATACATTGTTTGCTCCCCAAACCCTTCACCCTCACTATCCCCTACCCCTCTCGATCTCCCCTACAAACCCTTTCATCAATTTCTAGCATCTACTCCTGTGCTTCACAAACTGGAAAACCCAACAGAACAATCTTTTAGAATAACTAAATAAAATGATAAGGATAAAGTAATAATACAGAGATAAAAATACAAATAATGAGTTAGGAAGAAAAGAGCTCTGTGGTAGTTATATAATCTGGTGTCAGTTTGGGACTTGAGAGGAATAAGAGTGAAGGGGTGACATCTAGTCTGTCAATGAGGCCTCTGTGTGGGCACAGCCTGCTCTTGAGAATTCTGGGAACTCCTAGATTTTCCTCCTTGAAGGCAAGAGAGACTCTCACGCTTTTCATTCCCTTGGAGATGCTCTACTGACAAGACACATGGTGCTACACCCTGGGAGCTGGAGATGCCACATGGACCTACCCTGATGCAACCAGACCTCTGGAGCTGACACCTGCCAGCACTGAGATGCTTACAATGCCACTGGATCCAGAAGACTTCCAACCTATTGGCCTGTGATAGTCCTGCATTCGGTGTCATTGAATGTGTTTTGTGAGTCTGAAAAGGATGTTATAAATTGGTGTCGGACATATGGGCTAATATTGGACTTATAGACTTGATCTGGACTAGGCTGGGATGTTTTATCTATATTCAATTGCTTTTGTATATAAAATTCTTTCTTATATGCATATGCATGTTTATGAATTTGTTTCTCTAGCCTACCCAGACTAACACAACCACGATGAATATTTAAAAGGCCAGGGAAGAATTTTTGTCATGTAACCAAGCAAGAATTGCTTGCACCTAGAACAATATCAGGTTTGTTCAAGAGGAAGGTCAACAGACCAAGTATCAAGTTCAATCCATTATAATCATGATTACAATGCTCTCTATCTGATAGTAAAGCTGTTCTGAGACCCTAGCCTGTGGCTAGAGGGGATCTGCCAGAGGTTTAATCTGACTAGATGCTCTGCAGATGGGTTTTGGGCTCCCACTGTCCTCATTATCCTACAAATTAGATTTTCACAATTTAGGCTCTCATACTTTTCCCTTTGTCATATTTGAATTTTGCCATTGTCATCTTTGGATCACATAGGCTTGTGTACTTCTTCTGTATGGACTTAATTGACTCCTCAATTAGATGGCTGCTTGTTTGAATACCAGCTTTTAAGACCCCAGACACAATTCCACCTGCTAGCCAACACTATGTGCTTTCTTGAACACACTTAGCTGGAGCACCCCTGTCTTCAGTGATTGTTTTGTGAAGGCCAGTCTCAAGCAGGCCATGTTGTCAGAATGAACTGTTCTTGGCTTGGGGCAAGAGTGAAGTAGGGGCCCAGACAGGGACAGGGCTTTCTTGTCCCTGGGAGATGCATAGCTCTGGTTAACTTTGGTGGTCGCATTGGGATAAATTCAAAACCCCAAAAGACACACTACCCCAACAACATCACCCTACCAACTAGAAGACAACAAAAGACAAACAAACAAACAAAAACAAGCAACCTAATGAGGAAAACAAAATCCCATAGAAACAGAAAAGTAAAGCATTGTCAATCACCCCCCTGGGTTGTATGTAACACCATTGACTTGTAACATCATCAGTTTTTCCAATGACATATCACTTAGGGCACTGTGGGTCTGAGGAGTCTGTGCCAGTACATTTCCACCGTGAGCAGCAGCCCATGGGGTGTTGCTCTACCCAGTTGGACCTCCCGTTCGATTGAGTTCTGTTTACCCTACGTATGGGCATTGGTTCCAGGAGGAAGGGCTTCCTCTTTTGGATACATGCTATCTTTTCCCAAGCATGATGCCCTTCTCCAGGGCCTGGTCCCTCCTGACAGCAGTCTCACCGTTTGTGAGACACATTCTCGCTCTCCTTCCTTCCAGGACACCTTCTGGCTGTTCTTTGGCCAAGTCAGACTTTCTCTTTTTCGGCAGCTCACTGTTTTCTCAGTATCCTTCACCACCACGTTATTTAACTGACCGGTCCTTCTTTGTCTTCCATATCTATTGCCCAGTTTGCACATATATGTGAAATAATTGAAAATACCAGGATCTGCATCAGGCTCCCCTTACTAGTCAACATGACTTCTTAGCTTTCTGAACAATTGAAAGAGGTCTTTTGCAACAGATTTGCCCCAGCTATATTTCATTAGATTTCTGGTTAACGTTGATTGTGAATCTAAGTAAACTGAAGTATTTGAGAACATCGATATTTTCTGTTTGTCATGCTGTTGGCTACCGGACCTTTAGTGAGGACTTTTGTTTTCTTTACATTAAGGTGTAATCTTTCCTGAAGGCTCTAGTCTTAGATCTTTGTAAGCACTTTGTAAGTGCTGCAAGTCTTCAAGTTCAGAAATCAAAGCTGTGTCACCTACATATCAAAAAATGCGAATCATCTCCTAATCCTGACAGCACATTTTTGTCCCTATAGGTTCCCCTTCTCAGAGCACAGGTTCACTATATAGATTGAGTAAGTATCGTGAAAGGATACAGCTGTTACATACACCTTTTTAAAATTTTAAACCATACAGTATCCCCTTTTCCTGATGAAATGGCTGATTCTTGGCCTATCTACAAATTCCACATAAGCACAATGAAATGTTCTGAAAGTTTTGTTCTTTTCAAAGAATGATTTATCTTACTTTTGTTCAAGAGAGAAACGTGTGGCTGTGTCAGGGCAAATATGGAAGCATTCATAGAGGGGACAGATTGAAGAGGAAGGAAAAGGAGTGAAAAGGGGTTGCTGGAAGGGTTGTGGAAATGGCTATGAATCAGAAGCAAAAGCAAAGAAAGGCCTCGGCCAGTCTGCTCTGCAACTCATGAAGCTTTAGCCCAGGACCCTCCCTTGGACCACCCTCGTCCATCTTGTAACTAATATTGTACTCATCTTTATTGAAGAGGGCTACCAAATGCTGTAAACACCAGACCCTATAAAACCTAGTGTGAAATAAGTACATCAACCTTATGGAACTTAGTGTCTCAGCATCACCTGGCTATCAAGTAAAAATCTACTCCTGGGCTGTATTCCTTAGTTCTGACTCAGTAGGTCTGGGATGTGGCCCAAGAATCTGCATGTCCCGAGAGGATGCTAGTGTCATTGGTCTTGATATCACACTGTGAGAGTCACTGGTCCAGAAGATTGAAGTAAAATGTATTACAGATACTAAGAAAGTTTTCGTCTGACAGAAAATTGAAACATTCCTCGTCGGATGATTTGTGAATTCCCTGTGAAGAGAGGAGTTCATGCCCGGGAAATGAAGAAGCAGTCTCCAGCAGAGCCGCTGCTAAAAACGAGAACGGTGACTCTGAAGGTCACAGGAGTGTTTTTTTGCATTTGGTACCAATCTGTGAAATTGGTAATATTTTCCCAGGTTTTCCAGATAATTAAAGGGAAGAAAGAGGTGAGCATAGAACAGAATTGTAATAAGGGCCAGAGACGGTCTGCTGGGTCAGGGGACACTTGGAAGCAGCGAGTGACAAAGCCTCATAGAAAGGGGGGTAGCGTCACAAGGATGATGGGAGCTGTGGTCCTCTAGGCGTGCATTTGAAAATGAACTTCCGGACTGTGGAGAGGGAGGGACTGTGGGTAATGGTGAGGTCTGCGTTGTTGTGGTTAGGTGCCATCAGGTTAACTCTGACTCATAGTGACCCTGTGTCCTGCAGAACAAAAGGCAGCCCAGCCCTGTGCCACATTTCAAACCATTGTTACTTATGAGCCACTGCTGCAGCCACTGTCTGTCCCCTCACCTCCATGAGGCGCTTCCTCATTTTCACTCTTCCTCTACTTTACCAAACAATGTGTTCTTTCCAGGGACTGACCCCTCCTGAAAACATGTCCAATGTACGTGAGACACAGTCTCTCCAATCCTGCTTCCAGAGAGCATTCTGGCTCTATTCCCTGAGAAACATGTTTGTTTTCCTGGCGATCTGTGGAACTTTCAATATTCTTCACAAACACTGTAATCCATCTGCATCTGTTTTCCTTAGGTCTCCCCCATTCACTATCCAGCTTCCACTTGCACACGAGATGGCTGAAAGTACCATGGCCTGGGTCAGGCTCACCGGTCCTCAAAAAGATGTCTTTGCTCAGTAACACTTTAAAGAGCTATTTTGCAGGACATTTGTCCAATGCTCCACATCATTTGTTTCCTTAACTGCGACCTCCATGAGGGATGGTTGTGGTTCATTTATAGACTTGACAGATGTCAAGTGACCACAGCCGTGGGGGCTTTAAGAGTTTTTATCAGATCACTACATAGGCCTTTTTCAAATGTTGTTTGTTCTCCTTTTTTAATTTTCCACTGCACCCAGGACTTTCTCTGGCAATCCCAATGAAAGTGGTTGGCAGTGGTAGCCAGACATCGTTCAGTTCTTCGGATCCGAGATTAGTCGAGGCTCTCATTGAGGCGGTCCATTGGTCCTTGAGACCGATTGTTTCCTTTAGTCTTTGATTTTCTTCATTCTTCTTTGGAAAGAGATTTTGTTTTTAAGATGGACACTTCTAGGCTTTTAAGACAGCAGTCATACTACTACAAAGTAGTATATAGAACATTGTCTTTGTGGACTATGTTATGTTACTTAAACTAGATGTCCCACAAGACTATGGTCCTGAGCCCCCCAAACCTGCAATTAATTTTATCAAGGTAGTTGGTTATGGCTAAGAAGGTTTGTCAATTGTGTATCCTTGTATACTCTACTATTTTGATGGATGTATTTTCAGAATAGGCAAATATGTATGTGGAAATATAATTTGTCAGAAATATATGTCAAAAATATATGGTATATGTCATATATATATATATATATACACGATATGTGTATGTATCTCACATCTGTTCAGCTTCCACGTCTCCCTAGTGTCCACTCATAGATATTGTCTGTCATTAATGCTATAACAGTATACTGGGGGGACCCAAAAACACATGGAACTTTTTTTTTAAAGCTATGTATTTAAATTGTTTTACAAAACAACATTATCACCTTCAAAATACTCTTTATTACACTTAATACATTTGTCAAATGTGTTATTCCATTTTGAAAGCATTTTTCAAGCTCATCTGGTTGGATGACTGACACTACCTCGCTCATTTTTTTCTTCACCTTTTCTACATTATCAAATTGCTGTCCTTTCATGTCTCTCTTCATCCTTGGAAACAAAAAGAAGTTGCATGGAGTGAGGTCAGGTGAGTCAAGTGCATGGGGTAAGAGAAGCTTGCTGTTTTTTGCCGAAAACTGACACACCAAGATGGCTGTGTGGGCAAGTGTATTGTCCTGTTGGCAAAACCAGTCCCCCATCTGCCACAAATCAGGCCTCTTTTGTTGCACATTGTTATGCAATCTTTTGGAACAAACTCCAAATACACTATCCTTCTCACATCAAAAACAACAAACAAATGAGCATCCAGTGGCAGTAGAATCATCTCAGCACAGTCAAGGGTTTCCATGTGGCTCCTCCAGTTCCCAGGGCACAGGGGTCTATCAGTGTAGTAACATCTGTCTTGTCAGTTAAGTGTCTCTCAGGGAGTGAACAGAGAGAGAGGGTCTCCCACCTCCAAAGAGGAAAATACCCGAGTTCCCAAAATTCTCAGGAGAAAGCAATGCCCACACGTAGGACTCTGGTTATATCTTGATTGATATCCAGACTCCACCTGTAATCCTCTCAAATTGACACCAGATTATGTAATACCACATGCATGAATTTTGTTGAAATTTTCATCTGTCCAGGAAGTAAAAGGATATCCAAAACAAGGTTTGTCATCATTTTACCATTTTTGAAACTAGAAAACCACTCATACACTTGAGTTTTTCCCATAGTGCTGTCCTTGTAAGCTGTGTTCAACATCACAAGTTTCTGTGGCATTTTTCCTGAGTAGAAAGCAAAATTTCACAGCCACATGCTGTTCTTTTAAATTGGCCATCACAAAAAAGGAAGTTTTGAGCAAAACTGCTTGTATGAAAAAATTCACTGTGACCAGAGAGAACCTTCCCAGGCAATGCCACTGTGTGCACTAACTCAGAGAAAGTTGCTTGATGCTTGCCTACAGGAAAAATGTAGACTTCAATCACATCACCCAGCAGAACTTTTTCTGGATTGGGGGAGGTACCCCCTCGTATGTAATAGTATTTAACTTTGTGTCTTTCAATCTTGCTCGCTTCCCAGGATCTTCCTTCACCTTGGTCACACCATGCTGACCTCCTCCTTATGGTGCATTCCCTTTTCTCTCACCAAGTTATTACAAGTCTGCTTGCTAGTTAGTGATTTGTCCTCCTTCCCCTCCCTTTACTAATAGCTATCAGAGAATGTTTCTTGACTTTTTATAGTAGTGGTCTCATACAACATTTGCCCTTTTGTAATTGAATTATGTCCTTCAGATTAATCCAAGTTATGAGGTGTATCATGGATTCTACATTATCCCTTAATATTATTTTGCATTCCATGGTGTGGATATTTACATTAGTTCTTTATCCCTTTATCTGTAGATGGATGGGCCTTTAGATTGTTCACATCTTTTTGATTATTGTGAACAACGCTGCAATGAACATGGTGTGCATATATTTATTTTTTTCCTGGCTCTTATTTAATATATCCTAGTGGTAGGATTGCTTGAGCATATAGTATATCTAGATCATACGGTATTTCTGCTTCCAATTTTTAAAGGAAGCACCACACTGTTTTCCACATTGGTTGTACCATTTTACAAGGCCATCAGGAGTGTAGGAGAGTTGGGCTTCCCGGTAAGGGAATGACGGTAAGGGAATGATGCTACCTAAATTCTCAATCTGAAATCAAGGTAGGAGTTCGTGACCTTTTCTGATGCTCTTACTTTCCTTCCAGGCTCATGGGCGGTTGGCAGAACTTAGTTCTTTGCATTTTTGCTGACTATGAGTTAGGGCTGCGCTCTGTTCCAAGACACCCGCCCCCCCTTCTTCTCTGCCATGTTGCCCTCTCCACAGTGTAGCAGGTTTCTTCTAGGAAGCTAGAATAGAATCCCTCTCTTTAATTTGTTACAATGGAGTTTCATGTAATGTAAACGAAACATGGGAGAAACTATTCTCTCTGTGAACTCTCCCATCATATTCAGTTATGTTCAAACTGTAGGTGAGGGTAATGCCCAGAGGTTAAACTCCAAGGGCTGGAAATAGTGGAAGCCAACACGGAATTCTACCTACCACACTAAATATGTGAAAAGTTATCTCTGGGTCTTTTACACTTGATGAGGCCTCAATATTATCTAATACTGGTATTGTTTAAAGATTTTTTTAAGACACACACCCGCATAGCTTTTTCTCCAGGTGCTTGTTTTAAGTCTGTTCTAATGACCAAGCAAAAGCCTGGGACTAGTGCTCCATTCTTGGCAAAACAATGAGTTTGCTATCTAAGATAAGTTTGTTGTCTATCTTTAATGTGAAGGTAATTGCCTCCTTTGTTGCTCCTCATTTTAAGAGAATCTGAAATAGCTTTTCTTGTTAAGATTATTATCCTTTGAATATGGATACTTGTGTGAATAGTCAGCATTGTGTTGTGAAAGTAAACTGGGACCCTATCTGACAGTTGAGTAGGCATGAGTTTATCATTTAGTATTGTGCTCTATATTTTTTTAACTGTGAATAACATAATAAAGATTAAAACACTACAGGGAGTATGTGTTTATAGCAGTTGGAGGTGTTAATTATTCTGTCAGCTCTAAGAATGAAAATTCAACCTCCTGAACTTCCGGTCTTGGCAGGTTAGTCAAGGATCTGCTTTCCCTCCCTGCTCTCCTTTCTATTGTTATTTAAATGTAATTGTTGACCTAAGTATCTCTGCCCCTATAGACTTTTAACTACTTGACTAGTTTGAATATTGAAATGCAGACAGAATCAAGCTTACCCTTCTGTGTACTAAGCTGCATTACTGATCAGTTGTAGTCCTGTGGAGGGGCTGCAGAAAGAGTGTCTGGGGCTTTGATCGCAGTGGGTAAGCCCTCAAAAGTTAGAGGATCTCTGTTAACATAGGGCACATAAAAAGCTGTGTGCTTTGCCTTGTGGCACTTACAGGTGTTAATCTATTTCAATACTCACCAGTAATGCATTTTATCAGTAAAGCTAAAACGTACTGAGAATCAGAAAACAAAAGAGCACCTACAGAAACCACTGTTCCTGATGTTTTATAAGATCTGTGAGATGCTGCGTTGTGTGTAAATATTTATTGTGACTGACTGTGATTTAAAAAAAAAAAGACTTCCTCTGTGTTTCTAAACACCCTTGATTTGGAGAAACAGAAAAAGGTGTTTTGTTTGGTTTTGTTTTTAATATGAGGGATTCAGTAGTTACTATTGTCAGAATAGAAAACCAGAAACCAAACTCACTTCCAATAGAGTCGATTCTGACTCAGAGGGGTTTCCGAGACTGTACTCTTTATGGGAGTAGAAAGCTGCATCTTTCCATAACAGTTAAATTTACTATAAGGATTTCCATGGGTGGCTGACTTGCTAACATCACAGTCTATTTTGAAAAATTTCAGGCCTGAGTAATACCATTCTTCTTCTAAATTGATTATACCTGGTATTGGCATTTAGAGCCCCTCTGATAGCTGGGACCGAGGTGAGATCTGAGATGAAGGATGCTCTGTGGAGAGGGAGCAGCATGTGCAAATCCTGTGTGGCACAGTGGGCCCCTCCTTCAAAGAACTAAAGGGCTAATGCCATACACCTCAAGTGCATCAAGAGGAACAATGGTGGGAGAGAATCTCTTAAGGGCAGGGCCAAGCTATAAGGCCCTGTGAGTTTTTATGAATATTTCAGGTCTTCCTCCCACAGGGCTTTATAACTTTACCCTTTTGTCTACAGGTTATCTCACCCTGGTGTGCTTCTTATTGATGCACTCCAGTCATGGTGCCATTGACCTTTGGGTTCTTGAAAGAGTCGCACACCCTGCCCCATAATCTTTGCCCATGTGGTTTTCTCTGTCTTGCCTAGAGCATCTCATCCTTCTACCTCTCAGTTCCCTCCCGCTTTGTTTCTCAAATCTCACCTTTGCCACTTCTGGTCGAAAATTATTCTCTGACGGCCTCCTCTCCCTTCCCAGTTAGTCTAGGTAGTTTCTTTCTTACTGAGGCGAAGCTATGGTGTTTTCTTCTTTCTAAGTGTATCCCTCAAATTTTAGTGATACATTTATCACCGAGGTTGTTTTATGAATATCAGTTGCTAATATCTCATACCTCTATTACACTCTAGCACAGTTGTTCTCAACCTGTGGGTCATGACCCCTTTGGGGTCACAGGGGTCACCCAATTCATAACAGTAGCAAAATTACAGTTATGAAGTATCAATGAAAATAATTGTATGGTTGGGGGTTTACCACCACACGAGGAACTGTATGAAAAGGTCATGGCTTGAAGAAGGATGAGAACCACTGCGCAGGTCATGGGCCTTATCTTATTTCTAAGGCCAAGTAGAGTACTAAGTATATAAAAATACTGAATAAGTGCTTGTTGAATGAATACATGAATGAATCAATAAATGAAATGAGTATTGGAAGAATGCATACATTTGATCTTTATACCTTTGGAGCATTAGTTATCTTCATTAAAAGCTACCTCTGTAAGTAAGCAAGGAACAAAGTCAGCTCATGAACAGCAAGTCTGTCTCACAGCTGGCATCTGCACTGTGATGTTAATGTCCTGGGATATACCTAGTGAACATTTTAATAAACTCAAGATAACAAAGGCAGATGGTGACACATTATGGAATATCGACACAGTCCTCATCTTTTCCACAGGTGGACCAAACATAATGAAATAAGAATATGGCCTGAAGGGAATTACACAAGCCACAACACAAAGTGGGTTTGCACTGGCAGAATGGATGTTTTGCCAAGGGTTAGTTTTGAGATGGCATATGAAGGGGAAAAAGCTTGAATTATTCACAGCATAGAAATAATATATAAGGAAATACTGTACAAGAAAGAAACAAATGATGTGAGGAACCCAAGGCAGGGAGAAAGCTGAGCCAGGGTGACTGAGGAGTGGTCCACACATGGTAGGCAGAGAGTAGATTATAGTCTATCTTCCATTTTTTATAATTCTGCCTTCAGTTGAGAGGTCTGACTTCTTAATTATTCCATCTTGACATAGAAAACTCAGGTCTTTAATGTGATAGAATATCACCAGAGAAATGGCCTTGAAGGCCATGACGCCAAAACCTATGTGGAGTTTTCTCCCCGGCATCCTCCACCACTCTCGACTCACTGCCATCGAGTCGAGGCCGGCTCATGGCGACCCGACAGGACTGGGTAGAACTGCCCCTGTGAGCTCCTGAGACTCTGACTGTTTACAGGAGTAGAAAGTCCCATCTTTCTCTTGGGGAGCAGCTGTAGGCAGCAGCTCAACTCGTGACCACTAAGCTGCTGGGGCTCCAGTCTTCCTCATTGTCAAATACAAATCTGAACTCGTGACTCCTGAGCTTAAAGCCTCCCACAGCTTCCAATTTGCTTAGTACAGGCCCATCTTTGGCCTCCCAGCTCAGCCTCTAATGATCGCCATTCTGTCCTCTGTCCACACGCCCCTTCTCTTAGAGCCTCAGAACTCCCCTCCCCCACCGTCTTCTTTCTTGGGGTCTTTCTGCACACCTTATACCCGTCTGAATGCATTTCCTTCTTTGTCTAGTTAACTCTACTCATGCTCACACCTATTTTGTAGCTCACTGAAAGGGAGGCCTGACAGCCTGTCCCTCTGACTAGACTGAGCCCGCCTGCCTGTGGGAGTCCATGGTTTTTCTGTTTGTCTCCTATGCACGTCTCACATTTTCTAGTGTTGGTGGTTTTGGGTTCCTTAGATCCACGTTTGACTTGGGGGTGCAAACATTAAGCACCGGCTGC
This sequence comes from Echinops telfairi, assembly GCF_000313985.2. Classification (NCBI taxonomy): domain Eukaryota; kingdom Metazoa; phylum Chordata; class Mammalia; order Afrosoricida; family Tenrecidae; genus Echinops; species Echinops telfairi. The sequence continues at coordinate 45,143,260 of NW_022103920.1, read as the reverse complement.
TAAGTGAAAGGTTGTGGGCAGTAGGAACCCCGTCTGGGGCTGCTCCCACTGTGAGTACACTTGTGATTACTGATTTGTAAGATGATTTTTATCAGTGCCTGCACCCCACTAGAAATACTGAGCATCCTCGGGGCCGACATCATGTCCATTGTTCACCAGGGTTTCTCAGGCCAGTCGGCAGGTGCTTTGGTAGCAGAGTGGGTTGTGCACTAGGCCAAGAACCACATGGTCAGCTGCTCAAAACTACCCGAGGCTCCATGAGGAGACCATGAGGCTTTGTGCTTCAGGAAGATGTACTCCTTGGAAGCCACAGGGACAATTCTACTCTGTCCTGTAGGCTCATTATGAATTGACTTAACAGCAAGGAGTTTGGAGGGTTTTTGAGGAAACCTTCGATGAGCAAAAAGATTAAAGGAAATTAATTGAGTACATGAAAAAACCAGGGACTTATAAAGCTGACTGTATTCAGGGAAACTAAAACTTTTTCATTGTGATGAATATATTGCTGCATATCACCATAATGTAAATGATTATGTATACATAATTATATAATGTTACAAATGGCATTTGAACATTTTATATGTATATTGAACAACATTAATTATGTTCACCATGCTGTGCACCTGTCACCCCAATTCATTTCCAGGATTTTCCATACACCTCAGAAATTAAGTTGTGGAGAGAATTACAGAATTATCGTTAAGGGAAACAGCATGGATCATTGTTATGGGTGGTGACAGTAAATGGCACATGAGAAGCAACTTTTACATTTTCTTAAATTAAACTTTGAAACCAGAAAGCAAAATATTAACTATTCATAGAAAACTATATCTCTTAAAATGAAACACAATCTCTCATGATATTAAGGTGAAGTGAATACATAGCCTATCAATCAATAAGCCACAAGATGGAATTATATATCATACATATGTGAAATTGTTATAAATGATTTCCAATGAAATATTTACATTAACATCAAACAGGGCAAAGAATAATGTGAAGTACTTCCCCCACCCTCCTTCTTATTGAATAGCCATAAACTATCAAGGCTAGACTTAGCAATGTACCTCGAAATCACTGGTGAACTTTCTAAAATTATTCATATTGGAGGCTTCTCTGGGAATTCTTATCAGCAGATCCAGGTCAGGCCTGGAAATATGTATGTCTAAGAATTACTCTAATTTGGAAAGGGACTTTTTGCATTGCTATAAATGTCCTAATCATAACTACAATCTGTTTGATGCTTATGAAGTACCACAATCAAAACTGAACGGTTGACACTGAGTCAATTCCAGTTCTTGTATGACAGATGGAAACAGATTGCCAGACCTTTCTGCTGAGGTGACTGAGGGTGGGTTCAAACTAGCAGCCTTTCCATTGGTAATCTTAGCAGCATTAATTTTTGCCAGGAAATTATTCGCAAAGATACTTCGTATATTTCATTTTTTAACCCTAACAACAAAGATATGAAAAGCAATTAAGCCTGCAGTCAGTTTTCATTGTTCATGGTAGTTATGCCCTGAACCCTTAGGAAAGACAATGCCAGTACTCAGAGGAGCAAGCCAAGCGTACCTTCTTGCTAGACTCTAGTAATCATGCTTTTCTGTCAACCGATTAATTCATAACCTTGTATGGTGTGTGCTCTATGAAAATATGTTTTATTTAACATTTATTTCTAACAAATAATTAAGTACATACAGTAGTTTTCTATGATAAAACAGTAGCATAGAAGGGCTTATTGTTTCCCCGATCCTGGGTAATGTGACTGTAAATGTCTTTGATGTCCAGCCTCACAGCTTTCTGTCCACTGTGCTTTTATTTTTTCAATCTTTTGTCATTTCTGAGTGCACTAGGGAAGTCCATTGCTCCTCTTTTCCATAGTTTCATCATCCACTGTACACGGTGCTGTGCCATTTTCGGGAGCAGCCTCAAGGACACATGGCTGTGAACTTGCTCCTCCATCTACTTTATGTTCCATGGTGCTGATTCATTAGCATGCAGCTCCTGACCAACAACCCTGCAACTCTCTGTGTCACCGGGCATATCATGACCTGCTTGCACTTACAACCTTTGACAGCACATCAGCACTATACTCATGGGCTGTTTTAAATAGTGAAACGCCAGCAACAAAAAACACACCAAAACACACACACACAAAAGCTGCACTAAATAGACCACTTGTCTGCCAGTTTGCCCTGCTGTGGTGACTTGAATGCTACTGTGGTGCTGGAAGCCATGTCAATAGTTTTTCAAATACCAGCAGGGTCACCCCAGGTGAACTGGTTTCAGCAGAGCTTCCAGACTCAGAGCAGGCTCCAAAGAATAAATGAACTCTCTACTTCTGAGGAATAACCCACTGACAGCTCCACCAATAGCAGTAGAGCACTGTCAGGCATCATGCCAGACGATGAGGCCCTTAGATTGGAAGGCATTCAAAACACAATGGAGGAAGGGCTACCTTCTCAAAGGACAGTCTACCCTAATGACATGAATCCACTGAAGCCTTTGGGATCTGCGGCATGATATACGAAGCATGAATCTGAGAAACTTCAAAGTCATCAAAAATAAAACGGAGTGCATAAACATGGATATGTTCGGCCTTGATGAGCTGAAATAAACTAGTATTGGTCATTTTGAATAGTGGGGCTTACTGTACTGGTAATGAAAAGTTGAAGAGGAATGGCATCACATGTATTGTCCAAAGGTCTACCTTGAAGTAGAGTGCTGTGATAAAATCTATCAGTATAAATCCAGTCAAAACAGCTATTATTAAATTGACTTTCTGACTACTAAAGTTGTTGTTGTTGGGTGCAATCAAGTCGATTAAGACCCATAGTGACCCTACGCACCAGAGAAACACACACTGCGTGGCCTGCGCCATCGTCATGCCTGAGCCCATTGTTGCAGCTACAGTGTCAGACCACCTGGTTGAGGACCTTCCTCTTCTCTGCTGCCCTTACGCTTTACCAGGCATGATGTCCTTCTCAGGGACTGGTCTCTCTGGACAATGTGTCCAAAGTATGTAAGCTGAAGTCTCATCACCCTTCATCCTTGTCTCCGTGGAGCACTCTGACTGTACTTCGTTCACGATAGATTGGTTTGTCTTTTAGCACTCCCTGGTACTTTCAATGTCTTCTCCAGCACCGCAATTCAAATGCATCAGTTATTCTCTGTTCTTCCTTACTCCGTGTCCACATGCATATGAGGCAATGAAAAACACATGGCTTTGGTCAGGTGCAGCTTAGTCCTCAAAGTAAAATCCTTGCTTTTCAATACTCTAAAAAGGTCTTGTGTGGCAGATCTACTGAATGCAACAGGTCTTTTGATCTCTTGATAGCTGCTTCCCTGAGCATGGATTGTGGACCCCAGAAAGACAAAATCCTTGACAACTTCAGCCTTCTCTCCATTTATCATGATGTTACCTAATGGTGCAGTTGTGAGACTTTTGGTCTTTTTTACATTGAATTGCAATGTGTACTGATAGCTGCAATCCTTCAACAGCATCAGCAAATCCTCCTCACTTTCAGATCCTCCTCACTTTCAACAAGCAAGGTTGTGTCATCTGCATATCACAGGTTATTAATAAGCCTTCCTCCAATCTAGATGCCACATTGTTCTTCATATAAGCCAGCTTCTCTGATGATTTGCTCAGCACACAGTTTGAACGTATATGGTGAGATGCATACCCTTCCTGATTTTAGACCATGCAGTAGTCCATTGTTCTGTTCCCACAACTGCCTCTTGATTCATGTATACGTTCCTCATGAGCACATTCTTCTCAAGGGTATCCATAATTTATTATGATATACACAGTGGAATGCCTTGGCACAGTCAATAAAACACAAGTAAACATCTTTTTGGAATTCTCTGCTTTCAGCCAAGATTCATCTGACATTAGCAATAATATCCCATGCTATACATTCTCTTGTGAATCCAGCCTAAACTTCTGTCAGTTCCCTGTCAATTTACTGCTGAAACTGTTGTTGGATGATCGTCAGCAAAAATGTCCATGCATGCAATATCCACGCTATTGTTCTATAGTTTGAACCTTCTGTTGGGTCAACTTTGGAAGGGGCACAAACATGGATTCCTTCCAATCCATTGACCAATTAGCTGTCTTCCAACTTTCCTGACATAGATCAGAGAGTATTTCCAGTGCACCACGCATCAAAAAAAGATCAAAAGGATACAAAGGATCCCTTCATCAAAAAGAGTTAGTAAATATTCAGTCATTTCAAGTTGAAGCATAAGACCAAGAATAAATGATACCGAAAGAAGTCCAAGCTGCACTGAAGGTATTATTTAAAAGTAAGGCTCCAGGAACTGAAAGAAAACCAGTCGATATGTTTCAACAAGGTGATGTAACACCGGAAGGACTCACTGGTCTAAGTCAAGACACGTGGCAGATCTCCCCAGCCAACCAAGTAGAAGAACTCTATATTTGTACATATTCCGAAGAAGCGGGATCCGACAAATGCAGAGATCATCAAACAATATCACATACGAGCACAGTTTTGCTGAAAACAATTCAATAAGGATTGCAACAGTATGTGAATATCAAGCTATCAGAAATTTAAGCTAGGTTCTTTTGAAAAACATGGGGTACAAGTGTAAATATTGTTAGTCTCAGATGACTCTTGGCTGAAAGTAGAAAATACCACAAAAATATGTGCATGTTTGATTGACAATGCAAAGGCATTCATTCAAAGGTATGGATCATAACAAACTATGGATAGCATTGAGAAAAATGGTTCTCAATGATCCTGAAAGAAGTCCAAGCTGCACTGTCAGAACACCTCATCGTCCTGTCCATGGACCAAAAAGGAATTGTTCAAGCAGAGCAACAGCAGCAGCGACAGCGGCGGAGGCTGCCTGTTGTTATCTGACACCCACAATGGTACTTGATAAACCCAGCTGCAGCATCCAGCATCATAGCAACATGCAGGCTGACACAGTACGACCAATGACAGACAGGTTTCTGTCATTGTTCAATGCTCTACAGCCTGTTCCAAGCCCTAGGGAACATATCCACAACAATATAGACACTGCCCAGTCCTGTGTCATCCTCAAAATTGTTATGTTTGAGCCTGTGTCAATCCATTGCTTTGACTATCTTCCTCTTTTTCAGCGAACTACTGTCTTACAAATTGCAATGTCCTTCTCTAGGAACTGCTCTCTCCTGAGAACATACTGACTGTACTTCTTCCAAGATAGATTTGTTTGTTCTTCTGACATTCCGTGTTACTTTCATATTCTTCAACAATATCATGATTCAAATGTGCCAGTTCTTCTTTGATTATGCTTATTCACTGTCCAAATGTCACAGGCATATGTGAAGGTTGAAAGTACCATGACCCAGGTCAGGCATACCTTGGCCTAGCATCTTTGCACGTCAACATTTTCAAGAGGTCGTGTGCTGCAGCTTACCCATGCTTTGCTTTCTTGACTGGTGTTTCCCTGAGTACTGATTGGGGATCCAAGTAAAATAAAACTCTTGGACTTCAATCTTTTCTTTATCACGTTATTCTCTATCGGTCCATTTGTAAGGAGTTTGGGTTTCTTCACATTACATTGTAATCCGTATCAGAGGCTACAGTCATTGTCCTTCATCAGAAAGTACTTCATGTCCTCTTCTCCTTCAGCAAGCAAAATCGTGGTGTTTGTATATCGCAGCTTGTTAAAAACCCTTCTTCCACACCTGAAATCACAGTCTTCGTTACATAGTCCAGTTTCTCTGATTATTTGCTCAGCATACTAAGTATAATGAAAGGATGCAACCCTAACACATACATTTCTTGATTCTAAACCATGCAATTTTCCCTTGCTCTGCTTCATCAGCTGTCTCTTGTTCATGTACAGGTTCTCCATAAGCACCATGAAGTGTTCTGGAAATCCCATTCCTCTCTATGTAACCCACAGTGTGTTTTGATCCCCAAAGCTGAATAGCTTTGCACAATCAATAAAGCAAAAGTCAACATCTTTCTGGTACACTCTGCTTACAACCAAGGTCCATGTGACGTCAGCAATGATGCTCCTGGTGTTGTTGTGTCTTCTGTGCATCTTTGCAGCTCCCTGTGGATGCACTACTGATGTACTGCTAAACTGTTACCTTCAGCAAAATGTTACAGGGGTGTGATATTAGTGATGTTGTTTGTAAATGTCCGCATTCTGTTGGGTCCTCACTTTCCTTGGAATGAAGATTTAGTCAAACCATAAGCTCAATTCTGAAACTTGATGGATAAAGCTGTAATCTTTATATGAAGTTTCTACTGTTATCATTATAGAAGATGATTTAAACATTTGGAACCATTGTTTTGAAGCTTTAGTATAACTAGAGTTTGAAATTGCAACTTTAATTTGTAAAATATCCATTTTCTGCAATAAGTAATATAAGCGAACATTGTCTCATCGGTAAGCTTTAATACCTTTTCATGGATATTGAACTTGGAGATTTAGGAAGTAGAGGTTTGATATGGGCTCTACCTGTACATCCCAAACCTGGCTGTTTCACGGAATCACTGGAGAGCTTTGCAAACCTACAGGTTCAGCCTTGCGATTCAGTCACAGCCTATTTGGGGAAGGGTGTGGGGAATCGGTATGGTTTAAAGTGCCCCTCTCTCTTGGGGCTTCTAATAGCCACGTCGTGTGAAAGAACGTCTTTGTTTTGCACTTGCAGCGGATTTCCGTGGCCTCTCCTGTATCGGTGTCTCTTGAGTCACAAAAGTAAGAACACTTTTTTCAGCCAAACAAAATCTTAAAAGTGAAGCATGTACTTTTAAAAATAATTTATTCAGTCATTGATTTAGTTTTCATTTATAAATCTTTCAGACCAAAAAAGCAAAAGGTACTTTACAAACATTAACCACAGAAGAAACATGAATCTTGACAAAAATACTGTCAACTAGGTAAAACGTTTTCAGTTAATGTGAAATACAATTCTTCCTTTCAAATTGAATTTCAAGTGACATTTCTTGCTCTAGTGACAAGTGAATCTGTTTGTTGCTTTGCTGGTCATGTAGTAAAATATTCTGATGTACACCAGCAGTTTGATACTCTCTTTTTCACAGATGGCTTTTCTTTTTATATTTAAACAAAATACCACATGTTATTTCCATGACTTAAGTGGGGAGCGGGGAATAGTGTTAAACTACTGTTATATCATTTTTCTACTTTAAAGATCAGAATATAGTCATACTTAATTATCTCAATCATTACCTCATGGCATCTGCAAATTGCAAAGTTAGTTCACATGTTTGGACCTATTTTCTTTCACAATCTCTTATAATGCTGTAACTTTTCTGCGCTATATATACCTGAAGTCTTGGAAAAGGAGCTAAGGAAGGCTTTTCTTCCTTCCTACCACTAATGTCCTTTCTAATTCTAGTGGTTTCTATAGAAATCTACAGGGAAACCACAACTGGGCCTGTCTCACCAGCAGAGTCTTGCTTTTGCTGTTTTATATCATTCTCTATAAGGAGCCCTAGAGTTGTAGTGGATACAGAATGGGCCGTGTTTCTCATGGTAGGCAGGTTGAAACCACCAGCAGTTCCCAGGGAAAATGACTGGGATTTCTAGTCCCATACACAAAAACAGCCTCAGAAGCTCACAAGGGGTCACTGTACATGAGTATTGACTCAAGGGCAATGAGGTTTGTTAATTTTTGCTATATTATCAAATTTACCTCCCCCGTATTACATTTCCTGAGTTTCTGGGTATAGTCCAGGTTTCTCCTTTTAAAGCTCTCAGAAAATATCTTTATCTAAAAGATTCCCAATCCACTGCTATGGAGCAGAGACTAATTCATGGAGATCTGATAGGACAGACTAGATAGGACCTGTTTCAGGATTCCCAGTGCTGTCATCTGTATGGAGGCAGACTGCCGCATCTTTTTCTCCAGGATCAGCTATGCATTGACACCACTAATCTTTGGGTTAGTTGCCAAAGCACTGCACCACCAAGGCTTTTAAACTAAAGAGTAAGAGCTGAAAAGTGTGCATCCTCTACAGGCCATTTCAGTCGTAAGCCCAACAGTTACATTCTCCTGACTCTAAAGGACACAATATTTTACATAAAGGACTTTAAAGGTAGAACTTCAAGGACTCACTACTCTACTCTTAAGGTGTCTGGTGGTTAAGTCCAATCATATCCAATGGGAAAGTACACCCATGCTCTGAGAATATGTACTTCGAATGGAATAAGACCACAAATAAACCTCTTTCATAACAGCAGTTAGCAGAAAACAAATTTCTAATATTCTTACTTTGCAAGTATATAATTTAGCTAAGCTACAGCTTTGAATATGCCACATATTGAACGATTTACTTTTGATATAATTGGGCATTTCTCATAGGATGCGTTTATTATACTATAAAAATAAAGAAATACATGAGCTACAAGTGAACAAAGAAGAGATGCATGGAATTCCCAAAATGCCTAGTTCTAAAAAGAAAACTAAACAAACAAAAAACTTTTTGAATGATCAGCACACGAATACATGTAATGAAATACATGACCATCTGGAACTGAAACAAAATAATAATAACACCTGGTAATTTCAGTAAGTAGACGCCCTGGTTGCCCAATGGTTAAACCACTTGGCTGTAACCAAACAGTCAGTGGTTTGATTTCACCAGTAGATCCCTAAAGAAAGATGTGGGCAGTCTGCTTCCATACAGATTACAGTCTTAGAGACCACACGTGGCAGGCACTTCTCCTCCATCCTAAAGGGTCGTCACTGTGAATTGGTCTTGTTTCTCATTACAATGATTCTGGCATTTTTGTTTTGTTAGTTTTTCCTTACTGTTTGATTTCATTTTGGTTTTCAATGGAGAACACAGAAGTGAAAAAAATGGCCACTCCAACCATGTTTACAGGTAGAGTTCAGCCATATTCAGTATGGTTGTCACGTTCACGCACCACCGTACTGTTCTCTAAAGCTTCCATCACACCCTCACGAACTCAGTGTCTCCTCAGCGTTGTGTCTCCCTTCCTCATTTCTTCCTTACACTCCTGCTAATCTAATGAGGGTCTCGGGAAAATGTTGCCCACTATACACTTGCTTACCTGGCCTGTGCGTTTTTTTAAAGTTGCCTCATGGTTTCAGAGAGAGACAGAGAGAGAGAGAGAGAGAGAGATGTGACAAGCCCAGTTTAAGTGAATAAAAGTCAGTGCACATAGAACATAGTGTTGGGACTTTTTCAATGCCCTTGGCTAATTGAACTTTTAATTAAAACATGTGATTAACTAGCTTTTAAAGTAAGAAACTACCATTTAATAGGAAATCTGAATTTCTTTTACAAGTGTCTGGTAAAATTTAGTTGCTGTTGATTTTGTATTCTTCTTACAATGATAGCTTTATAACACCACAAATTTATTTCAGCCTTGCCATCCTGAAAATACCTGCATTGATGAAAATGAATGAGGAATTGATATACTGCTCTCTGATATGAAATATCATGCAAGCATTCTTGGAGGTGCTATTATTAAATATTTATTCCACAATCAACATTCTGTAGGAATATCAAAATGAAGAAAAATAGTGCTTTTAGAACATGTTATTTATGTGATTAAATATACGGATAAAATTCTCTTTTACACAGAGACAAATGAGTCTTTCAGTGAGTATAAATTTCTGCCAAGTGTTTCTTAATTTAAGATTCGTTTTAAGGGGAAATGTCTTGAAAAATGTCTCTAACTAGTAAGAGAAATTAGTTAAAAATAAATGTATGAGGATAAGGGCATATTTATTGATGTTATTACTATTTTCATTAAGAAATATGACTGGAACAGAAATTAAGGGTAATTTTTTAAAACAGACTAACCTTATAAGAAACAAAACACTGAAAGGAGTTACTCAGACAGAGAGCCAACAACAGTAGATAACATTCTGAGATTAATATATATGGCAACTCCAACCAGAAATCAACCCAGCTGTGGAGGTATCCAAACTAAAATAATCCTGCGACATTGAACATAGACAATAAGAGAAATCAATTTGTAATGAAGAAAATTTCCAAGTGAAAATAGTGTGACTAAAGAACCCTCAAATGGAAAGGAAGTCAGTATACAAAAAGGGGGTGGACAAAAATGATGAAAGTAGGATTAGTTGCTGGGAGAGAGCAAAGGTTAAAAGCAACAAAGGTACTGACCATTATATACCCAATCCTGCAATAGCAATGATCTCTGAGCAAATGCCTGGATGACACACAGGCTGAATGAGAGTGGAGGAGAGAGTGGGAGTATATACACAAGTGTGTGTGTGTGTGTGTATGTGTGTTTGGCCAAGGATATTTGCACATGGATGTTTACCTTTGCTGCAAGAATACCCGTGAAGAGTAGGATTGTCCAGGGTCAAAATCATGAACAACCAGACATAGCCTTGAGAGAATGAGTTGCTGGAACAGGGGTTTCAGAACTTCCATCTCAGAGGATACCAAGGTCAACTGGCATAACGTCCTCCACAAAGACAACTTCTACATCATACTTTGTTAAGTAGCAAATGGGTTCCTTAAAGCTCATGAGGACCATGCAGGGGTTCTCAAACTATGGCCTGCTGGCCACATGCAGCCCACTGAGGACATTTATCTGGCCTGCTGGGTGTTTTTGCCGCCGCTCCCTGTCCTGCTTAGCAGCTGACTCATCCAGTGTGCACAGGAATTTGTTCATAGTTTTTTTAAACTCTAGTCTGGCCCTCCAACAATCTGAGGGACAGTGAACTGGCCCCCTGTTTAAAAAGTTTGAGGACTCCTGATCTAAGGTACAACTATTAGTCTTTCTCTGTTTGGAGGAAAGAAGAATGATGAAAACCAAAGGCACATGGAAACAAGTAGTCCACGGGATGGGTGGAGCAGGTGAACATCAGTCTCCGTGGCTGAAATTAAGCTGTGTTGCTACTTACTGTGTGGAAAGGAATAACATTAGAAAGCCCTGGAATAGAGTGGGAGAAAAAGGTAGAACAAAATTCAAAATAGAAGAGAAATTAGTGGAACCCTCAAAACTACACCCTGTTGTCACATGTGTTAGAATGGGCTTTTTAGAGAAATGAGAGCAGAAAGAGAATAAAGGCATATATATATCATATTTTTTTCAAATATATATTTCATATTAATACAATGGTTCACAGAGTTGTCAAAGTGACCAATGTCAGTCTGGTTCAAGTCCATGAGTCAGACCTTTAGCTGCAGGTTTAACCTGATTTGCATAGTTGCCAGGGCTGACAAACCAGGAGGCAGGAAGATCACAGGCTCATGAAGACAGAGGCAGATGACAGCAAACCAGGCTCTTAGCTGCAAAGTTCAATGACTTCATACTCTGTGGGCAGTATAGCAGGCCACTAGCAGTTACCATGGTGAGCCGGCAGTATGATGAGTCAGTGAGCCAGATGCAGCCTCTGAGCTAGCTTCTCCATGGGGTCTACATACATAGGAATAGGCCGCACCACCATGAAACTCCCAATTGTGTCAAGGCTGTGACTTGAAGAAGGAGCCATAAGGGCACTATGAGTTGGATTTGACTCTGCTGCACCTAACAACCCTGGCCTGGACTTCCCACAGCTTCTTGACTCCTCCTGACAGAGCCTACCATGGAGTTGACTGCATTACATTAGATCACTTCACGGAGGAGACCTCATCCACCAAACTGCTAAAGAAGCGTGTCCCGGTCCAGGAGACACAAAACCTAACCATCATGTCACCCTTGGTTTTGGAACTGAGCTCAGCACCAGGGTTCACTTTTCAGCCAAACTATAGAGCAGTCCATAAAGGACACAATGACACCAGTGAGGTATGCCCATCTTAGAAGAATCGACCGTTTGAGATCATTTACCCCAGGACATGGTTCGTGAGCACTGGGAGAGAAGGAGGCACACGGGAACCATGGAAGGATGTGGGATGAGGGATGTTCCACTGAGGGAATTGTAATGAATGAGGTGAAACAAACTATGCATGGAACTTACATTTAAATGTAAATCAGATGATCTGCTCTGTAAACTTTCATCCAATTCACAATAAAATAAATTAAAAGGTAATCTGAAAGAAAATGTAAAAAATATGCTAGCCATTTCTATTTCTTCATAATAGTCATGAGAAATGCTTGTTCAAAGAAATGCTTTCCTAATTATAAAGGTGTTCGGCTTTAAATTTATCTTGAAGGAGAAGTAAATTAATACAGAAGTGTGACTACGAGAAGCAGCTTTGGGTGTTGCTGTATATTGTTTGGACTTATGTTCAGGAGGCCGTCATGCACAAGAGAGTGGAGGGGATCAGACCGGAAAAGACCCTCAAGAGAGGGACTGACCCCATGGCTCAGGCCCGGGAACAATTAGGAGGAGCTCATCGGACCAGGCAGTGTTTCCTTCTGTTGTGCACAGGGTCGCTAGGGTGGGGATTGATTCGATAGTACCTAACAACAACATGGCAACAGGTTGTTGTTATTGTTGTTCTGTGCCATAGAGTAGGTGCCAACTCATAATGACACTCCCGCGCCAACCTCACAATTGTTCCCATGCCTGAGCCCATTCTTGCAGCCACTGTGTCACCCATCCTGCCCCTCTACTATACGAACCAACCTTTCCTTCACCAGATACTGGTTTCTCCTGACAACATGTCCAAAGGAAGAGAAAATATTCCAATCCTTGCTTCTACTTCGGTGGTATGTCTTCAAAAATAGATTTGTTGCTGTTGCTGTGGTTTGGTAGTCCATGGTTCTTTCTATAGTCTTCATCAGCATCATAATTCAAATGCATTGATTCTTCGCTGGTCTTCTTTATTCAGTACCCAACTTTCGCGTGCATCTGAGGCAATGGAAATCACCAGGGTGTGTGTCTGGTGCACCCCAGCCCTCAAGGTGACACCCTCACTCTTCAGTACTCTAAATAGTTCTTGAGCTGCAGAGTTACCCAATACCATGTGTCCTTTGTTCTCCCGACTACTGCTTCCCTAAGCAATGCTGGTGGATGTAAACAAGTGAAATCCTTGACAACTTTCATCTTCTCCAGTTACCACGATGCTATCTACCTATTGGTCCAATTGTGAAAATTTTGGGTTTTTATACATTGAGTTGTAATCCATAGTGAAAGTTTGCAATCCTTGAGCTTCATCAGCAAGTACTTTAAGCCTTCATCACTTTCAGCAAGCAAGGTTGTATTCTCTGCATAGCACAGGCTGTTAGTCCAATTTATCTGATTACTTGTTCAGCGTATAGATTGAGTAAATATGGTGAGAGGATACAACCTAGAAGCAAGACATTTCCTGCTTTCAAACCATGCAGCATCCCCTTATTCTGTTCGCACAACTGCCTTTTGATCCATGTACAAGTTTTCATGAGCACAATGAAGTGTTCTGGAATTCCCATTATTTTTTGTGGCTGATGCCTCAGAAGGGGACATCCTATTTCTTCTTCGTTCTCTGTTTTTAGTTTGAAAGCTCTGCTGGAATCTTTTCATTTTATGAGAGCCTGCTGGCATTTGAAATACCAGTGACATAGCTTCCAGTATTATAGCAACACACAAGGCACTGTATGCAAAAGACAGAAAAGTCATGATGTTGGAAGCAGATAGAAACTACCACGCACTTGATTGGTAGAAAGCACAGCAAAGATAGATGTTGGCTGCCCCCTGGATCACAATGCCATCTCCTTCCGACGTGGCCTGATGTCCATTCTGCTCTCTCTGCTCCAAATAACCATTGTAGCCAGTGTTCTGGATCCCTCTTAAGAGGTTCCCTTTCCTTTTTTTGTAAGCAAGCACAGAACAGTGTTTGGGAAGGTAGAGGGTGTGAAGATAGGCTTAATGTAGCGCTTGGGTTCTTCAAAGAGAAAAAGAAGGGGACAAAGCACCTCTCCAATTACCTTCACCGATGACTACTGATGGAATCAGTGCACTCGAAAATGAAGAGATTGCCACTTAGGCTTTTAGGCCCGGAAAGTGTAATACCTCTCTGCCTTGCCGAAAACTCAAGTTGCCCACTGAATCCCAGAGAACTTCCTTTTGTCGTGAAGACCTCTAGGGGGTGTTCTTTGGGTCATGTGTCATTCTGTTAGTGCCCTCTGACCAAGTCCCTCAACACGACTTGAACTTCCCTGCTTTGCTAGCATCAGCCTTGCCTAGAGAACACGAATGTGTCAGACCCAATGTGCTTCTGATTGTCTAAAAATACGTGCAGAAATGAAAATCCCTGGAGGTTTCAGTTCTGAAGTGGCAAGGGATCTCGAAGCCAGATGCTCTGTAGGCTCTTTGAAATAGATGGAGGACACTACCTTAGTCCTCTGGGGACCGACATTGCCACCAGTACGTGTTCCATAGGCACCCCCCCCACACACACCAAATCCCCAGCCTAGATTTTCCCCACAGGAATATACTAGGCCTTCCTGTGCCCTGCCCCTAATTCATCTGTTCTTACTGTGGAAGCTGGCCGAAAATATAACTTGTTTAGTTGTCGGTGGTTTCTTTTTTTTCTGAGCTCAAGGATATTATAATATTCCCCTGTTGAGACCAAATCAGCACACTATTATTTTAGGAACTCCTGGGCACTATAGAACACCATGCATCCTCTACTGTTCCCTGGGAGTCTGGAGGAATGAATGGGAATATGAGAAGATTTTGCATATATATACATCTTTGCTAAAGGAAGGTGAAATGGAAGACTATGCCCTTGCACCAGGCAATGTCTAATAACTCTCTAGTCAGGAGACCCAGGTCGGAGGAACCTGCGAGCATTTCTAAACCCAGCTAGGAGGTCAGAGATTCATTTCCATAGAAACCAACCCCAAAGTTGCAATTTTGAAAGAGGCTATGGACAAAATACTGACAGATGTAGGAAGCATCCAGAGAAGGTGGGGAAAATATATAGAGTCACTGTACCAAAAAGAACTCGTCAACATTCTACCATTTCAGGATGTAGCATATGAGCAAGAACTAATAATACTGAAGTTCTTCAGACTTCACTGAACACATTAGCCAGAAGCAAGGCTCCAGGAATGGATGAAATACCAACTGAAATGTTTCGACAAGCTGACAAAGCCCTGGAAGCACTTACTCATCTACGCCAGGAAATTTGGAAGACAGTTACTTGGCCAATTGACTGGAAAAGATCCATATGTGTGCCCATTCCAAAGAAAGGTGATCCAACAAAATGCTCAAATTAGAGAACAATGTCATTGATATCACACGCAAGTCAAATTTTAATGACAATCATCCATAATTGTTACAGCAATACATTAACAAGGAGCTGCCAGAGGTTCAGGCTGGATTTAGAAGAGGACATGGAACAAGGGATATCATTGCTGACGTCAGATGCATCTGGCTCACAGCAGAGACTATCAGAAAAATGTTAACCTGTGCTTTATTAACTTTGCCAAGGTATTCGATTGTGTGGATCCTAACAAATTATGGATAATGAGAAGAACAGGAGCTCCAGAATACCTCGTTGTACTCATACCAAGCTTGCACACGGATCAAGAGCCAGTTGTGGGACTGAAACAAGGGAATTCTGCATTTCTTAAAATCAGGAAATGTGTGTGACAGAATTGTCTCCTCTCAGCATCCTTATTCAATCTGTATGATGAGAAAATCATCGGAGCAGCTGGCTTATGTGAAGAAGAATGTGCCATCAGGATTGGAGGGAAGCTTATTAACAACTGTAATACGCAGGGGGCACAAGCTTGATTGCTGAGTGAAGAGAGGACTTGATGAAGATAAAGAATTGCAGCCTTCAATGTGAATCACAATCAGACCAATAGATAACATCATGATCAATGGAGAGCAGGTTGAAATTGTTCAGGATTTCGTCTTGCTCGGCTCCACAATCAATGCTTATGGAAGCAGCAGTCAGGAGAGCAGAAGAGAAGTTTCATTCAGTAAATTTGCTGCAAAAGAACTTGCTAGAGTATTGGAAAGCAAGGATGTTACTTTGAGGACTAAGGTGTGCTTGACCCATGCCATGGCGTTTTCAATTGCCCCATATGCGTGTGAAATTCAGACACTGAATAACGAAGACCCAAAGAGAATCTATGCATTTCCATTGTGGTGCTGGAGAAGAATATTGAAAGTGTCATGGGCTGCCAAAAGAACAAACAAATCTGTCTTGGAAGAAGTATGGCTATAGTGCTCCTTAAAGGTTAAGGATGGTGAGGCTTTGCTTTACATGCTGAGGACATGTGAGGAGAGACCAGCCCCTGGAGAAGCACATCAAGCTCGGTAAAGTAGAGGGGCAGCAAAAGGAGGAAGGCCCTCAACAAGATGGACGGACTCAGTGGCTTCAACCATGGGCATCAGCCTAGCTAATTGTGAGGATGACACAGGACCGGGCAGTGTCTCATTCGATTGTGCACAGGGTCTTTATGGGTCTGAACTGACTTGATGGCACCTAACAACAACATCCTTCGGTCCTATACGCAAAGACCTGGCATTAGAAAGCCAGAAAGGAAAAACGCACTCAGCATATTTGAAGCTCAAGGAACTGAAAAAAGAACTCAAACCTCATGTTGCAATAGTGAAAGATTCTATGGGCAAAGCATTTAAGTATACAGGAAGCATTAAAATAACATGGAAGGAATACAGAGTCACTGTACCAAAAAGAACTAGGCACATTCCACCGCTTCAAAAGGTAGCTTGTGATCAAGCACCAATGGTACTGAATGAAGAAGTCCCAGCTGCACTGAAAGAATTGGTTTTTTAAAAAGGCGGAGGGTGAGGTGGTGGTGCTCCTGGAATTGACAGATTCCTATTTGAAATGTTTCAACAAGTGGATGAATCCCTGGAATCACTACTCACCTATACCATGAAATTTGAAGGACAGCTCCCTGACCACCTGATGGAAAGAGATCCATATCTGTACTCATTCCAAAGAAATATGACCCCATAGAATGTGAAAATTATAGAACAGTATCATTAATACCACATGCAAGTGGAAAAAAAAAAAAGAAACCAACCCCAAATGAAGCAATAACTTTTCATAGGCGTGCAGAGCCGCAGTTGGAGCATCCGTGCCTTCCCACGCTGAGAGGAAGAGCAGAAATGTTACTGCTGGTCAGCATCCAGTTACTCCTGACCCCTGGCAAGGTGGTGTGCGTGGAGTACCACTGCCCCCGACTGTGCTCAGCCTTTTAGAAATCCCACTTGTCAGGCCTTCCTTCCTTAAAGCCCCTGGAGAGATAGAAGCCACTGGCTTTCAGGCGGTAGTCTAGTACTTAACCATGTAAAACATCGAGGATGTCACTCAGAAATAACACAATGTGATAAATGGAGGGGTGGGTGTGGGTATTAAATATTAATGTTTCCATAGAAAGGTAATGCAGATGTTGAGTTTCATATTTGGTGCACTGCCAGTTTAACCTTTGGGCAACTCACTGTAATCTCTAATCATCAATTTCTTCATCAACAAAATGAGAATGATAATAATTGGCACCTGTTTTGTAGGCCGCTGTTGGGGCAATGCATGAGCCACTGGTCTGCTCACTGTCAGATCCATGGTTCATACTCACCAGCCTTTCCAGAGGAAAAAATGAGTCAGCTTGTTTTGTAAATATTTACCCCCTCAAATCCCGATAAATATGGTCCTGTTGGGTGACTGTTGGAATAGGCCCCCTCACAGTGGGTTCGGGATATTACTCAGATTAAACGCTATGAGCAGGTGACTCACTCTGGTGTATAGAGGGTAGTGGTGGGTCAAAAACCACCCAATGGCACCTAAAGACAGCACAGCAACATGTGCAGGTGCAATAGTGGATGTACTCTGTCCCCACTATTATTCTATCTGACACTTAGATGATTCTGGCACTGTTCTAAACATTTTCTATACATTCATTAACAGATTTCCTTGCAATAACTATGTAAATAGTATAACAGTCATCTGTGTTCACACGTGTGGCCATGTTTGCTAGACTACAAAGTGTTGTGTACAAGCACGTACACAATAGGAGTCCCTAGATAGTATAAGTAGTTAAGGGATTATCTACTACCTTAAAAGTTGTCAGTTCAAACCCAACTAGCCACACCTCGGCTGCCAGTCTGATAGCTTGCTTCTGAAATTTTCACTGCCTTCAACATCCTATGGAGCAGTTCTTTTCGACACACGCGAGTTTACCATGATCAGCATTGATATGACAACAATTGAAAATGGCAACAGGAATGAAATGTGATCGTCCCCATGGATTCTTTAGCTAATTTCTGGTCCCATACCCATTGCGTGAATGCTGACTCATAGTGACGATACAGAGTGGAGAGGTACTCCCCAGTCCAAGGCAGGCATGTGTACATGAGCAGACTGCTGCATCGGTCTCTCACAGAGAGGCTCGGCAGTTTCCATGCCGACCTTCCCATTAGCAGCCAAGCCTTCACCACCTGGCCACCAGGAGTCCCCAATTAGCTCCTTTATGTATATATGTAACTATAGTTTCCTTGCTTCTTGCTCTAAGTTGGAAGGTGGTAGCCACTGCCTTGAGTTATTCCAACTCACAGTATCGTTATATAGGGTTTCTGAGGCTGTAAACATTTACAGGAGCAGATGTTGTCCTTAGGTGCTTGATTCAGACAGTTCTGATGCCTAAGGACCGTCTGCATAGCCGAAGGAAACATTGCCCTGTCCTTCACCACCTTCACAATGGTTACGTTTGAGCCCATTGTTGCCGCCACTGTGTCGATCCAGCTTGTCAAGGGCCTTCATTTCCACTGCCCTCCCCTTTCCAAGCATGCTGTCTTTGTCCAGGGGCTGGTCTCTTCTGATAGCAGCCCAAGTACACGAGACGGAGTCTCACCAACCTTGCTTTCCGGAGCATTCTGGCTGTTCTTCTTCAGGACACGTTTGCTTGTTCTTCTGGTAGAACATGGTGGTTTCAACATTCTTCTGCAGCACAGTCTTTCAAAGGTATTGATTCTTCTTCAATCTCCCATATTCAAAGTCCAGGTGGCCTCCACGTTCACCTGAGGGCAGCAGTTCAATTCCTACCCAGCGGTGCCCCCAGGGCTTCTTTAGTTTGGAGGGTAGACTAAAATTCTATTTTTTATAAGATGATACTTCTTTATGAGACATTTTAACTTTTAATGTGAAACACTGAACGTGGTTGTCATGTTGACATTTGAAATGATGCTCAAATATTAGGTACAGATTATATCATTAAGGTTTAATCATTGTTTTAGTGGTGTGATGGGTTACATATTGGGCTGCTTACCACAAGGTCAGCAGTTCAAATTCACCACGCACTCCATGGGAGAACGATGAAACTTTATGCTTCTGTAAAGATGTACTGATTTGAAAACCTAAAGGGGATGTTACTCTGTCCATAGGATTGCTATCAGTCAGAAGTGACCCAATGGTAGTGAGTTTTGGTTTCAGTGCTGGAAAGTGGAATATTGGGATAATTTTATATCTTAACAAAATGCTGAATAACAACAATTCATAGATTTTTAGTTTTGAAGTCAATAATGAGCATCTACACTTCAATTGTGATACTGTGATCAGAGTTCTTATAATAAAAGCAACTGCAAACGCACTGCCACCACGTTGATTCTGATTCATAGTAATGTATAGAACATAGTGGAACGGCCCATTTGAGTTTACCAGACTGTAACTCTCCAATCCCACCCCCCATAAAGAAAGATCTCAGACTGTAAGAAGGTAATTCTTTATGAGAATAGAAAGTCTCTCTTTCTTCAACAGAGCAGGTGGTGGCTTAGAGTTGCTGACCTTGTGGGTAGTAGCCCAATGCAAACTCAATCCCCACCACACTAAGTCTACTAAGAATTAACGTCCCACTCATGTTACCAAGTGGAGCGTGGTGGTCAGATGTGTATGCAAGAGGTGGCTGCTTAGTATTACAAAATATGTGATTAGATTCAGTCAGTGCATTTTTACTGTGTATTTTAGCTTAGCAAATAATAAAACATATATGTGATCATGCAGTTTCATGCCTTGCACATCACCTAATATTGGAAGAAAATTGTCGATTTAATCTAACTATATCTCTAGAGCTTTAAATGAGACCCACTTACTATTCGCTTTGTGATATGCACAATGCAGCAGCATCTGTCTTCTTACACATCAAGCTTACCAGTGTGCATCCATCAAACCAGCATCAGAAGCATGGCTATATAAACTTTCATTCAAAATTTTCATGTAGACAGTAAAAACTATGTACTGATTACACTCAATTTACCATGAGCACTTTCCCAGATTTTAACAAATAAAAGAAACTTGAAAACAGTTTGTTTGGAAATCTTTTATCTTCACTCCTTTTTCAGTTATCAGAACAAAAGTGGATATTTTTTTTATGAAAGAAGTAAGACATGACATTGCCTGAGATGCCATGTGAGGTGTGGCATATGGAAATGCAGCCCACGGCAGTTTCAGAAGGATGACATGTGTCAGTTGTCAAAGAGCGGGAGGGGTAGGTGCCCTGACTGACATGCTGCATGTTTATTGCATAAGAACCTTTCTGGCTTCTTGACGGGTGGATCAGAGAGCATGGCTGGAGATCATTAAAACACTGGAAGAAGTGGGAGTGAGTTAAAAAATGTTGAATGGGGAGTAAAATCAACACTCTAGGACATAAACTATGAAGGTTAGAGAGTCAGGCAGGTGGAAAAAGAGGTTTATCAGAGCCTTGAACTCATTCTCATTTCATGATGTAATACATGCATTCCAATTCTTTACAACAGAATTCAAATATAATCATTATTTCCAATAAGCATTGCTCACATACACAGACACACATGTGAAATCACATGTGCAATACTTAAATGCAAACACACACAAACCCATTCTCCAAATTCAGTGTTTCCAGTATCCATCTCAGAATCTTCTTCCTAGATTGGTATTCCAAGAGTAAGGCATGCAGCCTTCACAATGTACGTTAAATATATATTTTCTATTTTTAAAAAAGCAAACAAACCTGGAGATTAGATGTTTTTAACCATTTTAACAACATAAATTTATGTTCAATGTGAACTGCACGCACATCCAGTGGAGAAAAGAAAGGTAATTTTCATGCACACCTCAGTTCCATGGAAATTGCAACCATGTGTTGCAATTACACACTGTTACACCAGTGTGCAACCAAGCAAGCCAACCAAGCAATGCCAATCCTAGAATAGATAAGCAAAGTGAGGAGTGAAAGAGGAAATTGTTTTGAAATTCCTAATATGAAAGCTTATTTCTTGTCAAACTTCAAAAGTGTCTACATTGTCTGTTAGTAAAACCTGGATAGGAAGACCAAAGGATGTTGGTGAAACAATTTAATCGGGATGAGTGCTTTGACTTTTGTGGAACATTACTCACTGTTGACTTCTCGCAAAGGAATGATGCATGGAAGCTGGAGGGAAATGGGCCCGGCAGGGGCAGGCATGAGTATTTGGGGCAGAAATTTGAGGGGAGAGGAAAGAGATAAAGGAGGCAAAGAATAACTTTGGTCATGATGTGAAAAGTAATTTAGAGAATTTAGAACACATTGATTATATTTGAAATGGTAGGAGAGTACAGACCTTTGCAAGGGAAAAAGTGGGAGCACTTGGTGACATTTTACACAGGAAAATTTATGGGAAAATCCATTAAAAACAGGAGCCTTGCATTCTTCTCTATATTTTCAATGGCCAGCACAATATTATTTTCTACCCCTCCCTTCAGCCCCCCACACCCAGCACACTATTTTTAACAAATAATCTTATTTGTTTCTATTGATAAATGTTAGACCTGACAAAGAACAATGCAGGCCAAGAAAATGAAAGTTGAAATGACAACCCAAGTTTTTGAGAAACTCACTGTATTAGAGGTACAAACGGAAATGTAAGAATGATAGTGTCTTTCATAGGGAGGAGTGGAGTAAGGTGTGAATTTGGGGATGTAGCATTTGCTATGAAGGTGACTTATTGAAGTAAACATGCTGCATATGTAGTTAAAAGTATCACACATTTTGGTAATCCATTTCTAACAATTTCTTTTATTGGAAAACCAAAATTAGGGGTGCATTCAAAATTACTAAGGCAAATAACACTTGGATAAGTGTTAACGGCATCACTTTATGTAAGGATGTTCTTAATCTTATTAATATTGTCATTGCCAAAAAATTTTAAAGAGGCGATTTATATTTTAAAATCTTTAAACTGTCTCATTTGCCCCCATTACGATTAAATGTTTAATGATACCATTTCACTGATCTCTAGGTATAGGATATTAGGAGAAAAACAATATATTGGAAAATTTACTCTAGAATTTAGAAATGACATTCAGTGATATTGATTGTTGTTGTCAATGGCATTGAGTCAGTTTCCAGCTCTAATGACCCTCGGTGACAGACGGGGCTGTAATCTTTGTAAGAGGCTGAAAAGTCCGTCCTCCACAGACTTTCTCGGTAAGTCCAAACACTGTCCTTTGGGGCAGCAGCAACTGCCTCACCTTGTGCCACCATGGCATCTTTATAGTATTTATAAAGACACAGAATATGAAATTTATATGAAGCTTCTGAGAGAAACCAATATTTGTATTAATCACCTTTTTAAGTACTCAAAACATTAGTTTTGAGGTCAAAATTTATATTTTCACTACCTGTTTCCATGTCTTAATTAACATCCCAGGTCATTTCTATTCCATTTTTTTGTAGCTATGCACTACTATGTGTCCATAAATCTAGTTTAAAAACATATATGCTCTCCCATGAGGGAAGCACTTGTGGGCGCTAATAACAGAGCGCATCACCCGAGGACAGTGGTGTCTCTGACGGGGCGGGGCTTGAACAGCTCAGGTGACATTGTCAGAAAGGGAGACATCGAGAGGAGGTTTATAAAAGCTGTGTGTTGTTTCAGCAGAAATCTATTCTTTTATTTTAAAAATGCAGTTATAACAACAAAAATATTTGTGAAAGCTTGCATATATAAACATACCTACAAGTTTGAAACGCTATACTAACTTCCTTCTTGAACCTCCTAGTGCACGCCACGTGGACTGTCATTAGTACCGAAGACAGCGGTCCTTCCAGGCACCGGCTACACGCACGTCGCGTTCTTTTCCTTGCTCTCAGTGTTTTCATAGACGCTCGTTTTCTCTTATTTTCTGGGGTTTAAACTGAAGATTGTGGCAATTACTATTTGTGATCCAGAACTAATTCATTGCTTAAAAATGAAATAAGAATGAAAGTAAAATGGGAGAAAAAATTTTTGAAGGCTTTTGGTTTGTTACTAAAAATGTTACCATTCAATGAAAAAGATTTTATGAAACAAGTGTGCTGTTAGCGTTCATCTAATCTAAGAAATATTGCATTTGGGCAATTTACAACTGTATCACATAGGAGGACGTTTCAGAGAGTTTGTGGAAAAGCAGAATTAAAATCAAAAGGTATTTTCCTCAAGTGGTTCCAATTAAGGTCCTTCATATTATTTTATGGCAAAAAATGTAAATACATTGCATAGGATTCTATACGGTGTGGGGAAGGAGGAGGCCCATGGGTGGGGTGGTGGCAGCATGAGATACTGCACTGGACACCTGCCAACAGTCGTGTCGCAAGCGTCTGAGGAGTTTGTATGGACTTTATTCATTTCATTTCCCAACCTGGATTAATTGAGAGATACGTAGATGTGCAAAGCTGAAGTGACTTTGAACATTTTCCTGGTGACTCAATGACAAAAAAGCAACAACCTTAATTTCAGATATCTTGCAGCACACCACTTCTCCTTTACCTTTGGTGAAGAGGAATTGCTGTATGTCAACAAAAGCCACTTGCTTACATTGGCAGAAGTCAGACCCTTGGGCAAATTAAAAGGCCTAGGAAAGATCCCTTCAAATTCTCTGAAATTGGCCTCTGATGCCAAATGCGCTCCAGAAAGTTAAAACGAATCAGTTCTGTTTACCTTTAGAGAGTTCCTTGTCCCCAAGCAGCAGGGCTAAGCAAGCAAGCTGTGCCCCAGGAAATGTTACCAGGCATTACTAAAAGGCATGGCTCATGCCCAGCCCCATTTCCATTAGCTTTCTGCAACATTAAAAGTAAGAACCACAAATCGACTCCATGTAATAATTTAGATTAAACATTAGGTGACACATTACTTTTATTTACTTTATTTCTTTAAATTGTTATTACTATGGAAATAGCCATTACATAAAGGTAATAACGTGACCCTGGCTAATTGATGTAGAATTATAATAAAGAAGTTAACATATTTTCTTTTACTCACTTCATATATTATTCTGACTGATAATTACCTTATGGGACAGAGTAGAAGTACCGTGGGTCTCCAAAGGTGTACATTTTTATGGGACAAGAAAGCCTAAACTCTTTCCAGGACAGCTGATGGGTTTTGAACACCAATCATGGGGCTAGTAGCCCAATGTGTCACCCACTCCACCACCAGAGCTCCTCCACTTCCGATATCCTCACTGTTGTCCAGTGGGTTCTGCCTCACAGCGACCTTGGAGGACAGAGGAGAACTGCCCCCGGGGGTTTCTGAGGCTGTACATCTTTACAGGAGTGAAAAGCCTGGTGCTTTCAAACTGTGGACCTGTCACTAGCCCAGTGCCACCAGGGCTCCTACCTCATATCTAGAATTCCCCATTACTCCCTTGTGAGTGATTTCCTTTGTTAGTGATATCAGATATCAAATGTTTCCCATTTCATTCACTGTAGAGGCTCTTAGCAGAGGTTCAAATAAGTGTCAGTTATTGTTAAGTGCCATCGAGCCAGTTGTGTGCACAACAGCGGGAAACACTGCCCAGTGCTGGGCTAGCCTCACGAGCGGTGGTATGTTTGAGCTTACTGTTTCAGTCACTGCGTCAATCTATCTTGTCGAAGTGCTTCCTCTTTTTGTTGTCCTACTTATCTGTCAGTTTGTCTTATAGTCATGACACATGTTTCTGTGACACTTGAAGCATGTCACCCGTATTTCAAAGGCAGCAGGGTCCCCCAAAGTGAACAGGTTTCAGCAAAGCCTCCAGACTAGTACAGACGACTAAGAAGGCATAGGCTTTCACTTGTGAGGAATTAGCCAGTGAAAACTGTGCCAGTGTAGGTAGACTAGAGAAACAAAATTCATACACACTCATATTTTATAAGAGAGTTTTATATAAAGGGTAATTGAACATTAAGCATCCCAACCCAGCCCAGTCCAAGCCCATAAGTTTGACATTAGCCCATATGTCCCACATCGATCTACAAATCTTCCTCAACCTCCCAAAACACACACAATGATGCTGACTGCAGGAGGAAAACCGAGTCAGTGAGCATGTAAGCATCTCAGCACTGGCAGGGGTCTCCACACGGCTGCTCCAGCACCCAGGGCTGCATGGGGTAGGTTCATGCGGCTTCTCCTCAGGGATGTCTTCCAGGAAGTGAGCCTTGCCAGCTGAGGCAGAGAACTGGCTAAGGCAGCCGCACCCTGGTCTGACCATCAGAGGACAACAGACCAGAGAGGCAAGGCTCATCAAGCCATTATCTCTCCGCCCTTCAATTAATCCCACATGTGTTCATTGGCCAGGTAGGCACAATGAAGCTTAAGTATCACAAAAACTTTATGGAGAGTTATTATTAGTAAAACCACATTTATCAGAGTGGGATCATTCAGACCTGGACTTAATTTCACTCGTCTCAAATGTTGGAATGACCCAGGTAACTAGAAAAGTTAAGGTTAG
The DNA here is from genome assembly GCF_000313985.2 of Echinops telfairi. Classification (NCBI taxonomy): domain Eukaryota; kingdom Metazoa; phylum Chordata; class Mammalia; order Afrosoricida; family Tenrecidae; genus Echinops; species Echinops telfairi. Next base: position 45,117,659 of record NW_022103920.1, on the reverse strand, counting down.
GAATAGCACTATAAACATACAGTTTAGTGCTTAGCAGAGGGCTTAAAGAGAAGGATACTATTTTCTTGGAGTTCCCTTGCATTCCTATGTGGGTAATATTATGAAACAAATAGTCTCAATAGGCGGTGTGGATCTCTAAAGGGGTCCTGATGGTGTAGTGGTTTCCTAATGGGCCTCTAACTGCAAAGTCAACAGTTTGAAACTCCCAGCCGCTATGTGAGAGAAAGATGGGCCTTTCTATTCCCATAAAAAGTTAGTCTCAGAAACTCACAGGGCAGTTTTATCCTGCCCTTATAAGGTTGCTATGAGTTGGTATCAACTCAACATGAGTTCGGTTTGTTTTGGGTGTTTGGTGGGTCCCTAACAGTTTCCCACTGCTATTGTAAATTCACAAAATCCTGGTACCTTCAAGTGACAGAGTAATTATAATAAGTCCTGGGATCAGAACTTCCAAGTGTATCCTATAGGAGAAAATCAAGTTTTCTCTAGAGCTGTTTTTTTTTTCCTTTCTAGAAATTCTGGGGTGAACTTTTTCCCATCTTTTTTGAGCCTCAAGAAGCTACCTGCATCCTTGGCTCACAGCCCTTTTGTCTATCCTCAAAGTGCAATATTTCATTCTCAGCGTTTATCCTCTCATTTCCTCCCTAGCTCCTCAGTCTCATGGCTTCTTCTTCCCTTGTCAAGACCCTTGATTGTACGGGGCCCACCCAGTTATTCTGCGATTATCTTCCCATATAAAAATCTTTAACTCAAGCATGCCTACAAGGTCTCTTTTGCCATAGAAGGCCATATATTTAGTTCCCAGGGATCTCGAATTAGGACATGCATACTCTAGAGGCCTGTTATTCTGCCAACTGCATGGTCTAAGAATCTAGTTAGGAAATGCCCTAACTGCCCCATTCTGTTAACTGCTTTATGATCTAAGAATCTAGTTAGTAAGTACCCTAAAGGACTCCGGTGGTAGAGTGGGCTGTACACATGCTGAGCTCTTAACTGCAAAGTCAGCAGTTTTAACCCACTAGTTACCTCTACAAGGGAGAAAAATAAATGGGGCTGTCTGCTCTCAAAGATATTAAGTTTCAGAAACTCAAAAGAGGAATTCTACTTTGTTCTACGGGATTTCTGTAAGTCAGAATTGACTCAATGACTAGGCGTTTGATTGGAGACATTCCAGACATCATGGCAGATGAGTGAATATGATATACCAAAGCAGGGCTAGTGTTTTAGCCCCAACCATCTCATTCTTCTCTTTCTCCCTGTTTTCTTCGTTAAGACCCTTGGCATTGTGCATGTGTATGGCAATGTGCCATATGTCACGGGGGATATAAAGGCTGACTCACCTTTGTTTTCACTCAGTTCTTACTCTTATGAAGTTTAGTGAAACAGAACTAAAATGAGTAGCATCATATGACGGGAGGTGATCAGAGATCTTAGAACCACTCGAAATCATTTAAAAACTCTGAGGGATAAAAAGATTAATCTATTTGAAGGGTATACTTGAAGCAGTAACCTTTGCTATTGATAGGTTTGAACAGAGGGAAAGTGATTTTTTGTTTTGTTTTTCAGAAGAAATTCTCTGGGCTAAGTGAACACATTGGCTGAGAAGAAGCAGACTTGGGGTCATTTCAGTGAATGATGAGGGATGTGTTTAAGCCTCCACATATGGGAGACAAGGTGTTAATTCTCTAGTGCTTACTGTAGGTTTACATTGTGAAGGCCTTAATCCCTCTGCACCGCCAAAGCAAAATTATGCAAAACTACTCAAGGAATTCAATTCGTGTTTTTTTTAATTAGTTATTGATTTTTCAGAGACAGTCTGGACTAGACCTTTTTTTTTTTAGCCTCAAATGAGTGGTTATCTGGTTACCATTCTTCACCTTGCATGTAAAAGTTGAAGGGAAATAGGAGAGAAGATAAAGACATGTAGAAATATTTTATCTTCACATTCATCTGGTACATTGAATTTTTAAGAAAAAAGAGCTGTGCACAAAGACTTTTCGTAGAGAATATTCTTCAGTTGATGTGACAGGTAGACAACAGCAGACACAGGAAAACCCTCTAGCACCCAATTCACCATTTTGCCTAAAAGGCAATTGTCCTCCATTCCCTACATCATGCTTCTCCTTGACCTCTGTGTGCTATAAATACTTCATTGCCCTAAGATGCACGAGTGTGTGTTGCTTCTGAACACCCAGTGGCTGTGTGTCTATGGACACCTCTTTCTCTACCTTGAAAACTCTATAAAGCAAAGAGAATTTCTATTTATAACATATCATCTTCAACATTAGAATGATTGATAATTACTTCAAAATCATATTGGGATGTTTCCTCAATAAATAGGCCCATTCCTTTTTTCTTCTGTAGTTTTTACTGCTTCACTCAATTTTGCCTGGTGTGATGCAGGCAGCCAATCTCAGATTCCTTTTGGTCACCTAAACCCACATCAAATCTGTAGACACAATACCCAAAGCCACAATGACAGAGAATGTTTAGATGCTGTGCAGACAGACAGACCCTTTCCCACTCTAAGACTTTTCAAAAATGTCTCTAAAGAAAATTGTGCGATGCTCTATAATTTACTGTTACCCCTCTCCTCCAAAATTACCCACCTCCATAGTAAATATGCTGTGGGTTTCAGCCGCCCATTGGCAGGGTCTGGCTAATCCACAAATAAGGCCCCGTAGCAATTCTCTGATTACTAGTCAATGTCAAATCGTTCTATTATCTTTTGCTGTTAGCAACATTTGGTTTACAAATGTTTCTTCATACTTGGGATCTAATTATACCCAGCTTCCAATACCCTAGCATTTTCTATTTCTTTGCTTGACTTACGTCTTAATATTGATGATTGCAGAGTACTTTGAAAACATTAGAATAATAGAATCCCCTCATTATTTTCTATTTTGTTGCCATAATTGGCTTTTATAACCATTCGAAGGAAACCAAAGTTTGTTTTTTCATACCTGAGTATCTGAAATGTAGACAAGATGAGAGAGGGAATGTTTCATATACAATTAAAGAAAGAACTGATAGGTTATGAGATCAATCTTACCAAGACACACCAATGTAAAACATGAGCAAGCAAAACCCATACTGCCTTTAGGTTCCTAAGAGGAGTTAAAGAGCACAGCAAATTTATCACCAAAAGCAATACAACGGTAAAAGTAGAAAATTGATTCATTATTACTAAAGAGGATTTAATGAGAAATCCATGGGCAAAATCTCAAGGGCCTAGGAGAGGCTTCTTAAAATTTTCTTTTTTCCTTTTGCTTATTAATTCCATGTTCCATAGCATCTGTTCATCTTTCTACATTTTTATTCATGATAAAATAGGTGCCTAGAGGACCCAAAAAGTCAATGTTTCACATTTAGTGTGTTTGATTAGCACATACAGTGGTCTGATTTGGATACCTAGTATGAACATTACAGAAATAATATTTTCCTATTTCAAATACTTATTTTTATGGCAAATGTTTTCCCTTTGAAGTAAGAATTTTCAATTGAAAACATTTTTATAGGGTAAGATTTTAATATTTTATTTAATATTTGAGACTAGACTTGATATTATAAGTATCCAATGTATTACTCAGCAGAACTCTGGTTTTTATTTGAGCTAGCCCTAGGGACCTTCTGGTTACACATTGGGCTGCTACCCACAACCCACTGCTCCACAGGAGAAAACTCAGGCTTTCTATGCCCATTAGGAGTCACAGTCTGAGAGACTCACAGGGGCAGTTCTACCCTGTCCCATGAGATCACTATGAGTCTGAGTTGATTCCATGACAATTAGTTGGTTCATTGGTTGGCAAAGGAAAAACAGAGCAGACGTAATCTATGCATTATACAGTTTCTTCAGTAGCAGATCAGGTGATGTAATGAGACCCTATAAAAATAAAATTGTCCACACTACCAAGGAAAGTGTTGAAAACTTTGGTCATCATGGGGTTCGGAATTGAACAGGCATGGGACACATAAAGAAATCACTCTATCGCAGCTCTTTCAGGTTTAACTTTAAGTAGGTATACTCTCTGAATACCATATGTGAATGCAACCAATTTGACCAAATTTCAATGCCAGCTATAGTAATGATAATGTATTAAAAATGTGCTGCATATTTTTCAACTTTTTAATTTCTCTATTTGATATATAATAGAATTTGTTGTCTATTGTTTAAAATGAGTTAAAAATAGAGCATATTGAAAATTTTAATCCTAATAAAGGCAGTGGTTTATTGAACTTATGATTATAGCATATAAGTATACACGTCTGTTAAAAAGGCAAGTGTTCTAGCTTCAACAATATTACCATCTATCACATTGTATTAATATCCTATTCAAATTTTACTAGATTTGTAAGTTTATTATTTAAATTTTAGTACTTTCTATGGTTTGTACTATAAAAAGGTGTGCCAAAACTAGGAGAAGGAATTCAGACCCGGTGCCAGGTTTAGCTATGGCCATCCACTCAGTTTTCACTTATGGGGCCCATGTGCATCCACGTGGAACTATGCTCCCTGTGGTTTTCAATGGCTGTTATTTTGGAAGCAGATTTCTGGGATTTCCATCATTAAGTAGCTCTGCATGGGCTCAAACATCCGATTTGGGGGGTTAGCAGCTGGATGGATTAGAGCTAATTTGCAGATGCTACAGATGTCTGGGGACTTTCCTCTGTGCAAGGGTCTGGGTGTTACTCAAGTTTTAAGACATGGGCATACCTATTTTCTTAGAAAGGAGCAGAAATTTAGCTAGATTTTTGTCAAAAGTCAACTTAATTCCGATTCAAATGAATTTTAAGATCCTATCATTTTAAAATAAGGGATATGTAGAGTACTAATGCCATATGAACAGATTTTTCATAAATATCTTGGAGATAAAATAGTGAGATAAGGTGAAAATAGCATAAGCTTCTGTTAAAAACTCCCCGTTCAAGCCCAGGTTCCACCCTTTCCCAACCTGATTGAGTCTCATGAGCCTCATATGGAACATACAATTTCCTCAATATGATTGAGCTATTAAATTGTATCATATGTGGATCATGTGCCAATTAAACTGTTTTAAAAGAGAAAAAGAAAACTTAATGCATAAATAAATAAAATGAGGCAGTCTTCGGATATGCATGTTATCTATAATGCAGTATTTATCATTTACAATGTCTGAGTGTATCTGTGAAGAGTAGAGAACATTGGTATGTGAGATCATTCGTTGATTCTTACCCATTGCTCCTCCAGGCTCTGTTAGGTTTTCATCCTGAAGATGAAATTTGTATCCATTTACTTTTGAATTCGCCCCTTTAGTTTGATAGCACTGATTCGCCAGCTGGCCCAACAGTGGGAAGAAGAGGAACTAGAAGAGCAATGGCTGCGCTGAAGTGAGGAAGTTGAGTTCAGTGTTTTGGGAACATCATTCAGCCCTATATTCATTCCCTCACATTATCTCCTCCATGACAAGGTCACCTTTCTCCAACATCGTGACTGAGTTCTCCTCCAGCAGCTTTCCTGGAGCTCTGATTAATCATTTATTACCTAGCATTGTCACTAAGCAATTATTTGGCCCTTTATTCCCATCACTGCTCAGTTGATAACTATATCTGGAATGAGTGAATAAATGCACGGGTGAATTGTTTAAGGGATAGTGCTCTGGAATCCAACAGGTAGCCAAGCTGTTGGATAAATTAGTTAATGTCGGTAAACTTGGGCTCTTTTGTCTGTTGGAGTTATATAGAAAACATAATAAGACACAGATACAATACATGGAAAGCCCTTAGTACATTATGAATAAAAAGAGTGAATACAAGCCAGTTGACAAGTATGAAAGCTAACAAATTTTGCAAGCCTTGTTACATTCACTAACTTTTAATCTTCAGCACAACTCAATGCACTGAGCATTATTTTAAGCCTCGTTTTATAAATGAGGAAATGAATAGGCAGTGAGGCAAAGTTACTTGACGAAGATGACATAGCCAATAATGGTGGATTGAGTTGTGTCTGCCACAGTATAGTAACAATGTAGGTTGAAGTTCTAACACCTGAAACCTGTAGACGTGAATTTATTTGAAAATAGAATCTTAGAAGATGCTATTATTTCGCTAACATATGGTCATACTTTAGAAAGATGGCCTATAGTCCCATCTGAGTGGTCTTAACAAAGAGAAGAGACCCAGATATAAGAAGATGAGCAAAGGAAGACTTGGGGCGACCAGTGTCAGCCGCTGCCTTGGAATCAATTCCAACACATAGAGGCCCTCCCTATAGGACAGGGTAGAACCACCCCAGTGGGTTTCTGAGACTAACTCTAAAGCCTTGCCTTTCTTCCATGGAGCGACTGGTGGTTTTGAACTGCTTCCCTTGTAGTTAGCAGCCCAACTTGTAACCACATCGCCAGCTCGTTCCAGAGTCAACCAGAAGGTGGGAGAAATAAGAAAGGCTCTTCTCTAGAGCCTGCAGAGAGCCTGACCTCGCTGACCCCCAATTCAGATGACTATCCCCTAGAATGATTGAACATTTTCTGTTCTTGCAATCCACCTAATGTGCAGCATTCTGTTGTAGGAGCTGTAGGAAACTAACAGAGTGGCCTGAGCATTGGGGATGCACTACAAATGCCGGAGGTTTGAATGCAGGCCCTCCTCCCCATATGCGGCCTTGTAGTTGTGACTCACGTCCCTACTGCACAGAGGCCATGTGCAATGTAGAAAAGGCTTCCTCTGGTAATGACGTTTAGCTCCCAATGGTATCAGTTGGGAACTGAGCAGAAGAGCATACAAATTCTCGAGTCTACGATGTGAATGGAGCCTCCTTAGCTGGGATATGCACTTGCAGTAAAATCATATACCGGTTGCAACACAGCCTTGTGCCTATAAAAATATTTAAAAGCTTTTTGACTCGAGTTTCTTCTTTAAAGTAACCTTATTAGAGATAGTCACTAGGAAGAAGCCAGAAAGAAATTATTAACCCTTAAAAGCCAATTCCAAGCATGTTCTTAACCTAAAAGAAAGTCTCAAAAATGTACCACTGTGAGCTAACCTGGCACGGAAATTAGCTCAGCGCTGCCTGACACGTGCAGTGCGTCCTTGCTGACACACAGCAAGGTTTTCATTTCACACCGTGATCTCTTTGCTCTGAAGTGCTTTTATTACTATGGCAAAGTTCACACTGCTATTGCTTTCTGAATTTTTCATCCGATGCTCTAAGATCATTCGTCTTTTACTAGCCTGTCATTTGCTTCTTTAAAGTTCTTTCGTCCAGTCTGCTAACGCAGCAGAGCGGCTGCTTGTTGTTTTGCAAGTCTTGTAGTTAAAGCATCCTTCTGGACGTAGTTGTCATTATAATGGACCCTCGCTGCCTTCTGTCCCCACAATGCAACCTTAAACTAGCTTATTGTCAGGGTCAGTTGTCACAAATATTATCACTATTCACGATAGGCTGTGTGCATAAAGATTACGAATAAATGTTGACAGATTTAATAGACCTGGAAGTTGTTTTAAATTCTAACCAGGATATTATGGTTTGTTAACCAGACTTGCAGTATTATATTTGACATTATAAATGAACATACTTACATAGGAGCATTGCCTTTAAGTTTAATTGCAAACAAAATTGAACAAATTAGCCTTTACAGTATATAACTTTAAAAAGTCTAACTTTAGTGAATATGCTCTTATATTTATAAAGATAGGGCAGAAACATATATGGAAAGAAAGCACTGATTCAGAATGTTTTGCCTCACAGAACTTCCCTGAAGCATATATATATATATATAGTTCCATTCATATTAGATAAGGGTGATTACAAAAGTTAACAAAATTAAAGGTAGGGTCACCATGATAGGATGTTTTCTATAATTTAGAATATTCTTCAATATATATGTCTTTAGGAGTTCAACATTTAAATGGATGGTTTCCAAAAGCACTTGATTAATGTTATTTTCTGAAGCATAGACATTATAGGATACCTAAAAGTGTTTTTCAAGATGTCAAATAAGGATGGCTACAGCACAGGAGGTTAGCAATAATAACTAAAATGACAATTATAAATGTACGTATATCCTGGAGCTGCTGGGTAGAAGAGAGAGAGAGAGAGAGAGAAAGAGGTCACTTAAATTAAGGTTTGATTGGGAAATGGGTAGGAATTTCATTTTGCAAGAAAAGAAAGATGAGAAAATAGGAAGTTTATGGAAGAGAAGGTGATTTAGTTAGGAATCTTTTAGTTACCTATGAGTCAAACTCAACTCAAACTGGGCCGTGACATTTTTAAAAAGGAGTTGTAAGTCTCTGGCTTCAGTCATGACTAGCTCTGGACTCAGCACTGTGCCAGCAGATTGATCTCTCTCCTCTCTGTCTCTCTGACTGTGCTGATCTCCACTTCTCTTAGCCTGTTGTCCTGCCCCCACTTTTTTTCATACTGTACATGCTACGAAGCCTGGCTACTCAATGAAAAATCTCAGATAGATAGAAAGAAAGAGAGAGAGAGAGAGAAAGAAAGAAAATCTTTGTTTTAGTCCCACACGGAAATCTTTGAAAAGCTTTTATGTCATTTCCACTCATTTGTGGCTGTTCTAAACCATATGAGGGGCCACGTCTGATCTCTGGCTTCCCTATTGCCAAGACGCAAGGGTTAGACATACCTCCATGCTCCATCATTCTTTACCTACTCTGACATCAAATGTTCCTCCTATATCACTCTGTTTCTTTGCTGGGTTCAATAATTTGTCACAATTGCCACATAGAACTGACAGACTATACTCACAATCATTAGGGATTATTAAAAAAATCAGTGGGTTACCATAAGTCAGGATCAGTAACCAGTAAGGATACAGCCATTGTCCCATAGCAACACCTCTCTTCAGTCAGTCTCTATTGGGTCCTCAGCCTCTCGGCCACATGGTCCCTTGGCCTCTGTGGTAGTAACATAATTTCATGTCAACTTGATAAATAGAATGTAAGGGTGGAGCCCAGACTGTCAGTCAGGTCACAAGGTCACACCCACCAGGAGGATTCTGGGAACTTCCTCTTTCTCAGGGAAGGAGGTTCACACTCTCTCTGCTACATTCCTGTTGACAAGGCTCATGGAGCCATGCTGATGGCAGCCAGACCCTGGAGATGTTTCTACTGCCACTGGATCCACAAGACTTTCCATCCACTGGCCTGCGATCTACCTGGATTCAGCATTATTGCATGTGTTGCATGAGTCTGGAGAGGAATTTATAGACTAGTATTGGACATATGGGCTAATATCGGACTTATGGACTTGAACTGGACTGGGTTGGGATGTTCTCTTAATATGCAGTTACACTTTGATATAAAGCTCTCTCTTACACACATATGAGTGTCTCTGGATTTGTTTCTGTAGTCAACCCAGTGTAACATAGCCTCTCCATCACAGCCACTCTGTCTCAATGTCTCAGTTTTGGCGCTGCTCCTCTGGCTCTGTCCTAAAGTCTCCATGCCACAGTCTCTAGCCCCTTTGCTCTTGGCCTCTGCCACTTCAGACAGAGATTTGAAACATACTATTCCTGTGGTCCTGAGCTTGCTTTCTCTCTCTCCTGCTTCAGATCAGATGGCTCATCCTTATAGCCAGGGATGTGGTAATGAAAACTGACAAATCCCCTCTGTTAGTGTCCTATCCACCCTATTTGCATAAGCCCACCCAACCATTTGTTGGGGGGTACAGAACTATGGTTGGAAGAGCCATATTAACATATTTCTGCTGCATTCCAGTGACTTGGGGTGGGATGTGGGCACACATTTTGATTAACAGTTTTGCCAAATCACACAAAGTATGGTCTCCAAAAGATTACAATGGAAGAAGCTGGGAAAGCCTTCTACAGGGAAATTAAATGTGTTTACCTACATGTGTGTGCTACCTGCATATGTGTGTGTAACTACATATGTGTGCTACAAGTTGCTTTAGTTCCCATAGCATTTGATTTATTCACTAATATTGAAAAAAGTGTACCTAATTTTTCTTTCTTCATCTGTAAAATTAGGATAATGTCGATCTTCAACTGCATGAGGCACAAATAAGATCTTTAAAAGTGATAGGAAGCACACTCAGATATATATGTTCAATAATTGGTAAACAACCTATTATCTATTAATCTACCTTCCTGTTTCAAGTCATCCCCTCCTACTAAAATAAGCATATGTTAATTTAAGATTTTACTTATCAAAGCATTTCAAGATTTCTTGGTGAAAGAGAAAGAAAGCTCACTTGTTTTCTGACTCTAGAATTCATTCGCACAAAGTAAATTTATCTCAGATGTGCTATGTCATTGGGGGTTACCTCTTGAATTTGTGTTATATGTTTTCAGTGTATGAAACCCGGGATTGATGAGCCTATAGGGGCAGCAAGTAAGGGTTTATAGGGTGGCTACGGTGGGGGTGGGGATAGAAGGTAGTCAATGTCGAGGAGTTCAAGAAGAAAAAGAATGTTTAGAAAATGATTGTTGTAGCAATTTTACAATACTGCTTGATGATATTTAAGTATGAAATGACATGATGTATGTATTAATTCCTAATTTAAAATTTAATTTCAATACTAGATAAATAGGTATAAATATAATTACAATATGATGCTGCAATCCCACTACTGGGTATGTACCCTAAAGAAATAAAGAATACACATGAACTGATGGACATTGGGCCTCGATTCAAGTACTTCCTTAACACAAGAACACTTTGTTCTAATAACCTGGCATTCTGTGATGTTCACCACCCCAACATGATCGCTGAAGACAAAATGGGTGCATAAGCAAAAGTGATGAAGAAAGATGATGGTTCCTGGCTATGAAAAGATATAGCATCTGGGGTCATAGAGGCTTGAAGATAAATAAGTGGCCATCCAGCTGAGAAGCAACAAAGTCCACATGGAAGGAGCACACGAGCCTGTGTGATCATGAAATGTCAATGGGATAAGGTATCAGGCATCTAAGACCCAGAACAAAATCATACCAATGTGAATGGGGGTGGGTGGGGGTCGGGAGGGAGAAGGAGTGGAGGTCCAAAGCCCATCTGTGGGCGACTGAACCTCCCTTCACAGAATGGTCACAAGGAAGAGATGAGCTTGTCAGGGTGCAGTATCGCTCCTGTGAAACACACAACTTTCCTCTAGTTGTTTAATGCTTCCCCCGGCCCCCCACTATCATGACTTTGATTCTACATTACAAATTGGATTAGACCAGAACATGCACACTGCTACAGACAGGATCCCGCAACACAGGGAATCCAGGACAGATAAGCCCCTCAGGAACAACAGTAAGAAAGAGATACCAAGAGGACAAGGGGAAGGTGTGGGGAGAAAGCGGGACTTGATCACAAGGATAAACATATAACCCCCTTCCCAGGGGGACGAACAATAGGAAAGTGGATGCAGGGTGACAGAGGATGATATAAGGTATGAAAATAATAATCTAAAACTTATCAAGGGTTCATGAGGGAGGAAGGGCGGGGGAGGGAGGGAGAAAATGAGGAGCTAATACCAAGGACTCAAGTAGAAAGAAAATACTTTGAAAATGATGATGGCAGCATATGCACAAATGTGCTTGACACAATGGATCAATGTATGGATTGTATTAAGAGATGTAAGAGCCCCCAATACAAGTATCTAATAAATAATAAAAAAAGAATACACATGAAAAAATTCTTTAATTCTATTTTAGAAATAAAAATATTAAATTGCAAGCATCTCATTCTGGAAAAAAATCCTTATGACAATGTCAGTAAAATAAGCTACAAGTGTAAAGAGTTACCCAAATATTTATAGTGCTTATTAATAATAAGGAATTAAAAGGCAAGGTCAGCCGGGTGGCAGGTGACTCACTATATGGAGAACCAAAAACAAACCTACTTCCAGAAAATTTATTCCAACGCACAGTAACTGTATAGGACAGAGTAGAAATGTCCCTTTGGGTTTTCAAAGCTATAAAATTTTACAGGATCAGAAAGCCTCGTTTTTCTCCCACAGAGCCACTGGTAGAGTGGAACTCCTGACCTTGTGATTATCAAGCAGCAAACCCACAACCCACTATGCTACCAAGGTTCCTTAATGTGGAGAGGAGATGTAAGAAGCAATAGCCATGGTAATGAACATAATGAGATAGCAGAAACTACAAGTAAAATAGTGACCACTTAATGAAATTTTCCCAAGCCGCAAGTTAAGAAATAAATACTTTAGGCATATATTTCAATCCTCATCGCAAACCAATAGTGTAGGCATTACAACCCCCATTTTACAGATGAGAAAACTGAGGCATAAAAAGTAGAATGCGTTCGTCAAGGTCTCACCACTATTAAGTGCCAGGGCCAAAACTTAGACTTAGATCCATCTTGCCCATATGTAAAGTTCCCTCACTGTAGCCTCTTTTTACCCTCACAGAGGTAGAGACAAAACAAGCTGTTTATTGATGTTTCAAAGCCTCTATTTCTACTTACTGTAATTTATAGAGGACTTTCTGTTTTAATGTATTCACTGGCCAGTTTTTAAATGTCTTAATTTCTTATTCGTAGTGCTATTTTATTTTATTTAGGAAAGCACTCTTTTGTGCTAGCATTTTCCAACCACTTTAAAAACAAATAGTACGTTTTTGTCTCTTTCTTTGATGCACAGGTCCTTTGATCCTGAATAAATCTTCTAGCTCAGGTAAAAAAGGCAAGTGACAGAAAGATACTTTGGGACATACATTTTATTTTATTTGTTTATTTGTTTTTAAAAGTTTAAGGACATTCGTTCTAGAAGCCAAGTTACCTCCCACTTTTCTTTCTTGTCTCTATTTTGGATTTAATCTCTAACAATAAGAAGATATCAACATCTTTAATATTTTGTTTCTGACTAGAAAATGTGAATGAGAGTTGAACAAAATTTAGACATGACAGATATGCTTAATGTAATTGTTTTTTCTGCATGTAGAAGATTAAGTTGATGACCTCTATGCATCTACTAAAAGGGATCATTGGGATCTGACTAGTTTTCTTTTCAATACATTTCTGGCCTAATAGATCACTATAATGTTTTCTTTCCACATTTCCTTATTTTGAACAAACCATTTGATTCGGTTTCCTAAGATACTTTTCCCCTGTCTAGTAGTAATTCTGTGACTTCATTGGTTGACTTAACGCTTGGTCAATGTATTATGAATGACTGACAGCTGGAGAGAGGTCACTGGAGGCATGGCTGAGAATGTTTTCCTTGTCTCTGACTCATTCCGTGTTTTCACTGTGAATTTAGGTGAAGATGAATAGAGCACATTTATCCAAGGTGTTGATGGAAGATATAGAAATCACCTGTGAGAACTGTGTATAGATTCAAGATGACCCTGACAGGTTAGAGCAATGGAACCAAATTCAACAATATTAAATGCAGTAAGGAATAAATAAAAGATCTACAGTTGTTATATTTTTAAAAAATCAATTACATACAGTGATGTATTCAATCTCAACTTTCCCTGGGAAGAGAAAGAAAAATAATCATTGAATACCAACCTTTGAAATATGATAGAAAAAGTACGAATATATTTTCATATAGGAGTGTGAGTTTTTCAAGGTAGGCACTAAGGGACAATTAGTTTGTGGAACAAGTATGTTCTGGGTCCAAAAAGGTTTTATGCTAGTAGGATTAATCAGAATGAGGAAAAACCAAAATTCCAGGGCTCCCAACGAGGACTTGGAAGTAATGGACTGGAATTGACTACAAGGGAATGACCCATTCATATTTTTTGAATAAAGAAAATTTACATGAGAATTGAAAGAGAACATTTTGAAGGATTATTCCAAGATTTGTAATCGAAGGAAAGGGCATTGAAATGAGAATGTTGGGAAAAGGAGATGGTTGTCAGGCAAAGTCAAGGCGATGGGAATGTGTTGGCTGTTCAATAGCTAAGTGTCACCCAGTGGAATCTGCCGTGAGCTGGTGGGTATCCAGGGAGGAAGCGTGTGTGGAAATCATGGTCTTAGAAAATCTATTTACGAAAATAGGAAATGATGGCTATGTATCCAAGGAATAGAGTTTTTAAAAAAGATAAGGAAAAAAACAGACTTGTACCAAATTTACCTATAGATCAAAACAACAAAACTAACTGCTAGTGAGTCAATTCTGACTCATCACCCCTACAGGACAGTCTAGAACTGCCCCCAGGGGTTTCTGACATTGTACTTCTTTACAGAAGTAGAAAGCTCCTCTTCCTCCCTTGGAGTGCCTCATGGGTGGTTTCAAACTGCTAACCTTGCATGTAACAGCTCAACATGTAACCAGCCCTGCTGGCATAGTGGGTTACAAACTGGGCTGCTAACCACAAGGTCAACAGCTTGAAACTACCAGTCACTCCGTGCGAGAAAGATGAGGCTTTCTACTCCCATAAAGACTTCATAGCTTGGAAGCCCACAGAGGCAGTTCTAGCCTGTAGTGTAGGATCCTTGTGAGTCAGAATAGACTCAATGAAAGTGAGTACTTACTGCATGGGCATAGAAAAGGACACAGAACCAAGTAAAGGCGTCCGAGTCTAGAGAGAGGTCTCTTGGCAGGATAAGCTACTACCTAATTTGAGAATACATTCACTGAATGGGTTGCCTTTAAAGTCATAATTAGCTTTTCTCCATGTTAGGAATCTACACTTCATTCTAATTTCACTGACAACCTGTATAGAACACATTGTGGAGGTAAATTAGATTATTAATTAATAAATAAATATATTGTATATTATATAAATACATTAATTAAGATATATAATTATTATATGTTTGATAAACTTTTCATTGTTCTTTTATTCTTGGTACTGGCTCCGTTTTCTACAGAAACAAAACCAGTGATGCTCATATATGTATCAGAAAGAAAGAAATTATATCAAGAAAAAAAATGTGTCAACAAAGTGGCCCCCACAGCCACGGAGTGGGAAAACCTAGTCCAGCTCCAGTCCATGGGTCAGATGCTAAGCTGGAGGCCCTTACCAAAACTATAGGGATGTTAAGCCAGAGGCTTTTCTTAAATCACGTGGTTGCTGAAGCTGGGAAGTTGGAAGACTAACCAGGAAGCATGTGGACAAAACAGGTGGCAGAACACATGGCAAGCTGCTTACAGTACCAGGATTATTAGCAGATCACATGAGAGATGATTGACTCAAGTCCCATGAAACAGATAGAAGTGTCAGGCCATAGTTTGCATTTATATCTGAGAAGTGAGCCTTATCCCCAAGGAGACATCATCAGGCTACAACCTGACTGTGGAAATACCTCACTACACAGAGACGCCAGGATGGCTTACATTATGTTCGGTTCCCACTCTTGTGGATGCTGACCCAACCAAGTTGACACAAAACTTAAGTATCACATTGTCCTTTTAGCATGGATTCCTAGCTTTGCTAATTGACATTAATGGTGAATGCTACAGAAGATGTGTGGTGGTGGTATCTGAATGTTTATCCTCATTAATGTGGTTCTGATTTTGTTGGCGGAAGTACTGAGTTGGCTACAAGTAGTATATCCCAGTGTCCTGACACTCTTCTGGCAACCCCACTTCATGGCCGCAGGAGCAATTGCTTTGAAGGGTACGGATAGCCTGCTCTCGTCCTAGCAAGTATCTCTACCGAAGTAAAGAGTAGCGATGCTTTCTCTGCTTTAGCAAGGAAAATGGAGTCTCAGTAAAGCAATCCACACTTACATAAAATAAATGTTACAATATTATGTGCCTATGCTGAACCTTAGTATTTAATTAGAAATCAGTTATCGCCACCAAATATAACACTGAAATAACAAACATAGTAAGTGTTCCCTTACAGTGGTCCTCCTCCTCTGCATTGTATTGGAACATTTACACATCTGCTAAAATCACCACTTTGCTTTCAGTGGAATAGGAGTTAGTTGATGAAATATCTATGTCCAGATATTTCTGTAGCTCATTAAAAATATTATCTAGTCTGACAACATATTTGTAGGATAAGGACTATGGTGTGTATATATATGAATATATACTTTTAGTTGACAGGAATATTCTCACTCTGCTAATCAGTATTTATGATAGAAAAAAATAGGCACTGCTTAATGAAGTACTTATAGGAACTTCAGAACCATCTTGCAAACCATTCCCATGAAAAATATATGTATTCGGAAGCTTCCAGTAAAACCTCTTCAACATAGTAATCTAAGCAATGAATACTAAGTATGAAGATCCCACATGTAACATGACTTTAAGTAGGGGTGTTGAGTACCTAACTTCAATACCAAAAGATCATATTCAGAATGGAAAGTGAAAATAAAAGGCAATCAAACTACTTTGTGATGAACACAGGTTAATATTTGATCCAGATGTTCTTAAAATGTTTTTCATCCATCCCATCTTCTTTTCTACGCACCTGTTAGCACTGATAACATCAAATCTCCTTCAAATTAGTTGAGTTACTATATTTAGTAACAAACAAACCTGCTATCAGTTAATGTCTAATTTGAAATCATTTTAATTTAAACACATGATTCAGAAAAGATGACTGAGGGCACTACTCGTCGTTAATGCTCTTAATCAGAGAGCTTCTTTTGGTGACTATGTATAGCAACTGCAGATTATATTTTTTGAAATTGTAGACTTGAAAGGCAGAAAAATCTTTTTGATTTTTTACTCTGCACTATAAATTATGATAAATATACTGTACATAACTAAACCAAGTTTCCTTCTTTTTTGTACTTTCATCTATTTAATTTTAGCCTAGGACAAAGAGAGACAACATTTAAGAGAGGGGAGACCTGAGGTCTGGAGTTATGTTTTCTACCTAACTTGCCTTAACTTGATCAGTTTTTCAGTTCTGTGTTGTTTCATTATTGTAATTTGCCAACTCATGGAAACACTGTAGACCTAATTGGACATTTGGGAACCATATGGTTTTCATCAGCTGGTCTTTGGAAATAGAATACCAGCCCATTCTTACTCTGTCTGTGTCTGGAAACCCACGGCTATCAAGTCCACTTCAATTCATACTGGCCCTCAGTCGGTTTCAGAGGTTTTAGAAATCTTTATGACAGGAGACAGCTTCATCTTCCTTACGCTGAGTAGCTGGTGGGTTGGAACCACTGGCCTGAAAATTAGCAGTGCAGCCAGAACTTCTTGTGGAAGTTCCCCTAAATCTGCCTAGTGACAGACAAGCCTCCAACTCCCACTGAGTGACTGCACTTGAGGATGTTTGACTGGCTATTAAACCAAGGTCTCTCATATGGAGGTGACAGTTCTCTAACTAAACCACCACTGCCCTCATCCATTTTTATATGAAGATAATATTTCCCCTAATATTGTGCATCATCTTTATAATAGGTTTCCCCTAATATTGTGTCTCATCATTATAATGGTTTTTTTGTAATAGTTATTTCTAGTAAGGTCCATTTCCCTAATATTGTGTATTATCATTATAATTTCCCCTAATATTGTGCATCATCATTATAATAGTTTTTTTTAATAGTTATTTCTATTAAGGTCCATTTCCCTGGGGCAGCAGAGCAAATTCCCTAACTCCAAGTTATAAAAACTACAACGACTCCTCACTAACTTCAAGTCAGTTCCAACTCAGAAAACCTGTGAGCGAGGGCAGAACTGGCCCTTTGGGTTTCCAGATCTTTGCAGAAGTAGACAGCCCCTGGAGTGGCCGGTGGGTGCCAACCACTGACCTCGTGGTGACAGCTCAGTGCTTCACCTATTAGGCCACTAGGGCTCCTTCTAAGAAGTGAGTTAGAAAGTGACCCTTGTCGGGGTACCGACAGCAATGGAGTCCTAGGATTCTCAGAACACTTAGAAATTATATATATTTTACTTGGGTATTCGCATTTGAAGATAGTCATGTACTTCTGACATTGACTTAGATTTCAGGATCGTTGCAGGATGAAGTTGTTGAACATAAGGAAGCAGACTAAACATAAGTTTCAGAGAGACTCGGGATATCTCCCTTGACTAAGTAGTGGCATAAATGTCTTTGGATCCCTTAAAATTAGATGAGGCAAAAGGGGGAAGATTCTCTGTGTTATCTGAATGGCCTTACAGGAGGCAGCTACATTTAACATATTTGCCTCTGAACACTGTAGAAGGGTACACACATTTTAAAGGGCCTGAGCTGAGGGGTTAGGGAAAGCCTGATGTAAGCTTGGTTTACTGGAGGGCATATTTATTAAGGAGAATGAAAATTCAGGTCCAGTGCATTTGAGGAAGTTTTACTTGATGTGATTATTTAGTCTGGAAGGAGTTTTCCTCAACAAAGTCACATTTTGAGCCAAATAAACTTTGCAGTCAAATGACGTGCCTTTCCTCCTCTTAAGAGCATGGCTGGTGAAGAGCAGCAGCATATTTATGGTCTGGGTCCCCCAGGGATGTTAAAAGAAAAACGCTTGAATCCTGCTGTTGCTTTGAAATGCTGTTGTTTTGAAACATGTTCTGAAAAGTACACTAACTCTTCACCTATAGTCTGTCATTTACAACAATCATAAACATTTCACTATCCAACATTTTACACCATAACAGGGCTGCTCGGGGAACACCAAGTCAGCAGGATCTCCAGGCATCGGTGCTCAAAATTGCTTTGGGGTTGGAAGGGAGGAAAGAAAGAGGAGAGAAGTTTTGGAAGAAATACTAGAAAAAGCATTGCGTCTGAATTTACGAGGTGAACCTGGGCTTTGGGGAGGCTTGAAGCCTCCGGCTCAGTGGAGCCAGGGTGCGCAAGTCAGCCCTCCAGGATCTCACAGGAAGCCCAGAGCCTGGGTGCCTCCGCTTGCCCTGAGGGCAGACCCGGTCCCCAGATCTCGAATGCAGGACTTGTAGGGGTGGGATTAGGACCCTGGAGGTGCTCTGACCCAGCACAAGAGGAAGATGGAAGTCCTTCGCCTAGGACCTTCCATTGACACAGCCTCCTTCACCATAGAGTCTCAACTGGACAGGTTACAGTAGGGACTGCCCCAGTAACACAGCTATTATTAATTCTATCATCATCTTATCTTGAAAAATAGGTCACACAGATAACGGATATGAAAATAAAAATAAAATCTTCCATTTAGTGTAACTCCAATTGGTGCTTAACAACCTGCTCTTTGGAACCTAACCCTGTCAATAACTGAGGAGTGGGTGTAATTATAATTTTACATGCCCTGCAAATAATGAATTCACAGTTGCACACTACACCTTGTTTCCTAAAAGGAAGAGGTCACTATTAGTGAGCTATGTAATTATATGTGAAGCAGACAAGGGAAGTTTTTCACCAAAATTTCAAATCAATTTCTGCCTGTTAAATGTATGCACTGTGAATCTATCTTTTTGCATGGTTTGATATGAGAAATAAATCAAGAGAAAACATTTAAAACAAATTCTGTGACAACACTCCTTTTTTTATCAAACCAAGAGTTCTGAAGACACAAGGGTTAAGTGCTCCAATACTAACCAAAAAGTTAGAAGTTCAAACGCACCAGCTATTGCAAGGAAGAAAGATATTGCGGTGTGTTTCAGGAACAATTTACAGCCTTGGGAATCCAATGATACAGTTCAACTCAGTCCAGTAGGATCACTGTGAGTTGGGATTCAATTTGCTAGCATTGGCATTTTGGTCTATGAGAACACATCATTGTTTTGGTCTGTAAGAAAACATCTTTTCAACCTTTGTCCTAAGACTTCTACTTACCAAAATCTACTAGTTTTAAATCAAAATGCTAAAAAGAAAGAAAGATCTTAGAAGAACAATAAGTAATTTTCTTATGCTGTTCACCAGTACTGAAATCTCTCAGTTGATATACACCCAGAAACAACACCACTCTGGGACCAGATCATCAGCGATTTGGTAAACCTGTTTTAGCCTGGTAAGATCAGGGAGATGATGAAGTGAGGTATTGTGGGGTACCAGCCCCCATAATTGAACAGGTCCTAGGGGCAGTTGTATAATTGAGGGGTAAAATTAAAGAGACTTTAGACGAAATAAGGCCTGCAAATGCTCACCTCCAGATGGCCATGATCTCAGCAGCCAGGTCCATGCAGAGAGAGAGAATATATTTGCAATCACAGCTTATACACATTTTCAGGGATGTACAAGCTTCCCGGATAGCATCATAATGGGAAGGGGTTGTACCAAAGGCATACATGCAGTAGGAGGGGGATGAGCTAGTGGTGTACACACAATAGGCAGAGGAGGCACTGGGGGCATACATGTGACAAGGTGGGTAGACCCTAGATTCAAGATGGCAGCCTGACTTTGGTCTTCCTTGAGTTGGCTTGAACTTGTCTTTGAGTTCTCCTTCAGGGAAACAATCCACTATCCTTATCAGCAGGGAGGGGACCTTAACCCGATAATCCTGTGAATATGTTCCCCCACCTATGAATGTTTGTAAGCCAACTACTTCATGCCTTTATACCCCCCAATTTTGGGTATCCAAAAATTTATATACTGCCCACTTACATCAACCCAGTGTTCTGAGGAGACAATCATATTTTTTATATGAATCTTCATTCCAGTGGGAACCTTGTGAAGTCTGCATCCATAAGCAAAGTCAAATCCAGACAGGCCATCTATAAAGTCAGCAAAAATGTGCACCAGTCCACAGGCTCAAAAATCTCTTCATCTGGTCGGGTTCTGGTCAACTCAACATGGGCTGCCTCACTCAGCCTCCCCAGGGTGCCCATTGGTCACCTTGCCTTTAGACCAGGGGCTCTCACCAAATACTCCATAAGCTTAGCCCCCTGGTACTAGGTCATGAATTTTAGACCAGTCAACTCGCTCTCCTCTTCTCCATTTTTACTTCATGTAAATCAAGTCCACAGGTGTCAGTGGCCAAACTCAACCCATCTCTTTATTGCTGCATTTCTCCCACTTCCACTGAACAAGTAGATCCAGGTGGTCACCTAGCAAGCATCTCAGCCTGCCCACAGGCTCCCTTTAACATTCAGTCCCAGAGAGAAGTTTTCTTCATGCTTCCAGATTTCTTCCAGCTTCTGACAGAGACCATTGGTTCCTGAGTATTCCTAAGCACTGGGTGGGGCATATCTTTTCAAAGCTTTCTTTGCAGGCATGGTCTAAACCCATCTAAAGATCAAATTTTAATGGCTGAAAGCAAGTGGGCTTACAAACTTTCTATCTTCATACTTCCCATATTTTCCCCAGAAAACAACCGAGTAAACAGTGTGGTTTATCTGACCTCTGGCTAGACAGAGAAGAAAAACTACCCCAAGGGAGAGGTCAAACAAGCACACTCTCCATCTTATGATTTATTTCTCCAGTCCCCCACTTCCAAGGTACCATAATGTGTTAGTCTGGATACATTAAAGAAACAAATCCACATTAACTCATTTGTATAACAGAGAGTTTTATATAAAGGGTAAGTGCACATCAAGAAAACATCCCAACCCAGTGCTGCCCAAGCCCACAAGTCCAACATTAACCCATATGTCCAACACCAATCTACAAACTCCTCCTCCCTCTCACAAAACATACACAATGACGCCAACTGTAGGAGGAAAGCCGAATCAGTGAATGTGTAAGCATCTCAGCACTGGCAGGGGCCTCCACATGTCTACATTAGAGTAGGTCCCTGCGGCTACTTCATGGGGATGTGTTGCAGGAAGTGAGCATTGCCAGCTGAAGCAGTAACTGGTTAAGGCAGCTGCACCCTGGTCTGACCATCACAAAGCAAGAGACCCAAGAACTAGAAAGGCAAGGCTCACTGAGCCATTTATCTCTCTACCCTTCAACTAACCCCACATAAGTTTATTGGCTAGGTTGGCACAATAATCTGTAACTATCTCAGAAGGGGTTGTACCAAAGACATACATGCAATAGGAGGGGGATGAGCTAGGAGTATACACGCAATAGGCAGAGGAGGCACTGGGGGCATACAGATAGCAGTATAACTTTGGTCCTCCTTGAGTTGGCTTGAACTTGTCTTTGGGCTCTCCTTCGGGGAAATAATCCACTATCCTTATCAGCAGGGAGTGGGCCCTACTTAGGGTGGGACAGACTACAGAGTCTGATTGCTCTAGATGCCTGATACCCTCAGGGAGATAAACTTTAAGCAGCTGACCTCCAAGTGTATAGACATTTACAATGTGTTAGCAAGCAGTGTCTCGAGTTTGGCATTTAATATAGGGGACAACCTGGGGAAAAACCTTTCTGTATCCCACAAGGTATGGCAGTGTGGAGAAGGTGAGATGAAGTATAGGATTTCCAGAAAAAGATACCAAGAAAATACTTTGGATATCTGAAACACAATTAACAGTAAATTTTCACATTCATAAAATGGAATTTAGAGTATTATATAAACAGCTGAATGCTATCACTAGCTTCTGTTTGGGAGATTAGAAAATCTATGAATCGTTTGTTACTGTTTAGTTGCTGTGGCGTCAACTGCGACGTAAGGCAGCTGCATGTGGAATAATGTATAAATGCTGCTTAGTCTCCCACCAGTGTCATAGTCTGTGGTATGTTTAAGTATATTATTATGGCTTTTGTGTATTTTTAAAGGAACCCTGGCGACCGAGTGGGTTACTCATAGGGCTACTAACCACCAGGTTAGCAGTTGAAAAGTACCAAGAACTCCAAGGGAGAAAGGTGAGGCTTCCCACCCCCTCAAAAATCTTCTACCTGTCCTACAGGGTTGCTGTAAAAAAAAAAATAGACTCAATGGCAGCAAGAACTGAGTAAGGGTGGAATCTAAGGGGATCATATTTCAGCATTATGTAAAATAGTATTGTCTCATTGTATTTTCAGAAGTTGATTCCGTTGTCTGAAGCCTGTCCATGCATCCACCATGGATGACCATGCTTGCACTTGGAAATTCCCCTGGCAATGCTTCCAGTACCATAGCAGTCCACAAGTTCCCACAATATGGAAAGTTGACAGGAGAGTGGTGGATAAATAATGTAGCTTCCTCCAAATATGCTGACCAAACTAATGAATGTGGTGTCCATATTATATAAACTTTACATTAAGTACAGACACAAAAACATAGTATCTAGATTTCTTGCTGTTCGTGTTAGGGGCCATCAAGTCAGTTCCAAATCAGTTTTCTCCTACAAAGGTCTGGTGGATTCAAACTGCTGACTTTGGGGTTAACAAGTAAGCAGTGTTGCTATGTCAGCAGGGCTCCTGGGAGAGTGCATTATTTTGTGCATTGATTGGACAGGAAACTCCCTGTTGCACAATTCTCTTCCGGTTGCGGGCTCTCCTCCGCCATGAAAACCAGGGCCACCAGTATGTTGCCTCTAACTCAGAGATGTTTTCATGAGACATGCCCTTCCTTTTTCTCTGTGTGAGCTTGCCATATTCAGTTGGCATTTCAGAATCTAGTCCAACAACTCTAGAAGAGATCAACCCTCAAGGGGATAACACGAATAAGTATTCTAACCTAAAACAAAAAAATCCAAGTCATCTCCAAGCAGCTCTGTTTAATGTAGGGCAAAATGCAGAATATTAGGGTGGTATATCACTGAATTTGGAGAAGCCAGGACAAATTGAATTCTAAGCCCCATCTACTGAAACAAAGATTGAACAATTCTAATTTACATAGCTCTAAAATACTTACTGATGAAATAAAGGCAGCTACTCATTAACAAACTGCATGTCAAAGCAGGCAATGCCTGTAAAATATGAATCTTAGACAATGGAAAATAAAATTGCCAAAGAGTAGAGAAAATAACTAAAGAACTATGTTGTTTCCTAGTTGAGCCTTTAAAATGAAATATAATTCAAGAATGGAGTGGTCAAGTCTGGAATAATGTGAGATCTCTAATGAATTCGGGTTTCGTGTGTGTGTGTGTGTGTGTGTGTGTGTGTGTGTGTGTATGTGTGTGTGTGTGTGTAATAGGAGAAGAATATACTCCAGGAAGACATGAAGACCTGTGACACTATTATTAATGCAGTTAAGATTAATGTGTAGAAGAGTGAAGCTTTCAATATAACCTAAGGATAAGAAATAAATTGTAGGCTCTATTTAGAACAATGTAAGTTCATTGTTTATCATTGTTTGTATAGATAAACAGATAAACAAAGAAAGCAGGCTACTTAACTTCTAATTTACTTTCCTTATCAGTAACAGGGATTGATTTTTACACTAGAAAACACAGGGTAAATATGGCAAGAATAAAACCAGATCTCCTGAAGGGAGGAAAACTAGGATAGTGAAGGGTAGGAAAATTATTTCATATGAATTAAAGTTGAAAGGACTGATGAGGGCTTAATCTTCAAATAGTTGGCAGGGATATGAGGGTATACCTAATTTTAAAACACTGACAAAAAGTAGTGGAAATATTTAGCTTGTGCAACTCAAGAGAACAAACCTGGAGATTAACAGGTGGACGTTTCAACGGTATTTATTTTGGGTTGCCTGACTCATTACTTTCCACCACAAGTCTGTCAGCTTGTCATACTGTGGCAGCTAGTGTGTTGCTGTGATGTAGGAAGCCATGGCACCCACATTTCCAATGTTAGCAGGCTCACCCACAGTCACCAAGGTTCTGCAGAGCGTCCAGACTAAGGTCTTCCTACGAAAACGCTACAGGCATTCCGCTTCTGAGGAAGCTGCCACTGAAAACCTTGTGGACAGAATGGAAACCTTGTCAGGTACTGAAAACCGTGTGAAAAGAGGTCAGACATGGTGCCCGGCGATGGGTCCCTCTCCAAAAATGGCTGAGCAAAAGCTGCTCTCTCCATAGTGACTTGGATGGAGTAAAGTCGGTGGGAGTATAGCTGCCAGGACCTTCATGTGCTGATGGGCACGATTCAAGCAGAGAAGAAAGAGGTGCAAACAGTAATTAATAATTGGAACTTGGAATGTATGAAATTTGAACTTGGGAACATTGGAAGCTGTCTAACATAAAATGGAATGCATAAAATTTGACATCCTAGGCATTAGTGAGCTGAAATGAAATGGCATTGACGATTTTGAATCGGAAAAAATCACCTGGTTTACTATGTTGGAAATAACATGTTTACGGGGAATGCTGTTGCATTCATCACCAAAAAGGACATTTCAAAATCTACCTAGACGTTCAATGCTGTCTGTGGTAATACTATACATATCTGCATTTAGGGAAATCCAATCAATACAACTATTATTCAAAGTCATGCACCAACACAGAAGCTAATGATGAAGAAATTGAAGAATGAATTGATCAGATATGTAATTAAGGTGCATTGATAAGTATTAGCTAGTGTATTGCAAAAGTTGGAAACAAAGAAGAAGGGACAGTAGTTGGAAAATATGGTCTTGCTGATAGAAAAGCCGGAGATCACATGATAGCATTCTGAAAGACCAATGACTTGTTCATAGCAAGTACCTTTTTTCAGCGTTACAATCAGTAACTATTCACCTGGACCTCTCCAGATGAAATACAGAGAAAGCAAGTTGACTACATCTGTGAGAAGAGACAATGAAGAAGTTCCGTATCGGTAACTAAAGTAAGGCCATGGGCTTTCTGTGGAACGCACCATCACTTGCTCAGCTGTAACTTCAGCTTGAAGCTGAGGAAAATGACAACAAATCCACAAAGGCAAAACATACTATTACCTATATTGCCCTTCAATTTGGAGAACATCTCAGGAACAGATTTGCTGAACTGAACACTAATGACATAAGACCTGCTGAGCTTTGGGAGGACATCAAAAACATCATTTATGAAGAAAACAAAAGAAAGGTAATTAAAAAGACTGGAAAGAAAGAAAAGATCAACGCGGATGTCAGAAGAGACTGGAAATTCCAGAACACCCCATTGTGCTTTTGTGGATGGAACTTGTGCATGGACCAAGAAGCAGGTGTATGAACAGAACAGGAGCATACAGTATGGTTTATAATCCAGAAAGATGTGTGTCAGAGTTGTATCCTCTCATCATACGTATTCAATGTGTATACTGAGCAAATTGTCAGAGAAACTGGGTTATATGAAGAAGAGTGCAGCATCAGGACCGGAAGAAGGCTTACTGACTTAACACCTTGCAGGGTGCAGATGACACAACCCTCCTGGTAGGAAAGTGAGGAGGACTTGCAGCACTGGCTGCTGAAGATCGAGGGTTGCAGCTCTCAGTAAGGATTACAACTCAATATATATTTTAAAAACCCACAAAACAAAATCTTCATAGCTGGACCATTAAGTCACATCACAATAGAGAAATATTGAAGTTGTCAAGGATTGTGTCTTGCTTGACTCCACAATCGATGCTCATGGAAGCAGCAGTCAAAAGATCAAAGGGCATATTCCATCGGGTAAAACTTCTGGACACTACCCCATTAAAATGTTGAAAAGCGAGGATACTACTTTGAGGATGAACATACACCTGAACCAAGCCAATATAATTTTAATTGCTCATATACAGGTTAAAATTGGACATTGATAGCAATTGGCCATCTAACTGAGAAACAACAAAGTCCACATGGAAGAAACACACCAGACTGTGAGATCAGAAGGCGTTGAAGGGATCAGGTATCAGGCATCAAAGACCAAAAAAACTCAGCATTGTGAATGAGGGGGAGTGAGGAGTGGGGACCCAGGGCCCATCTGTGGGAAATTGGACATCCCCTTACAGAAGGGCCACAGGGGGAGATGAGCCAGTCAGGGTGCAGTGTAGCAATGATGAAAAATACAATTTTCCTCTAGTTCTTGGAATGCTTGCTTGCACCACTATCATGATCCCAATTCTACCTTACAAATTCGGCTGGACCAGAGGATGTACATTGGTACAGATAGGAACTGGAAACACAGGGAATCCAGGACAGATGAACCCCCTCAGACCAATGGTAAGAGTGGTGATACCAGGAGGGTGGAGGGAAGGTGAGGGAGAAAGGGGGAACAGATTACAAGGATCTACATATAACCTCCTCCCTGGGGGATGGACAGCAGAGAAGTGGGTGAATGGAGACATCGAATTGTGTAAGATATGATAAAATAACAATAATTTATAAATTATCAAGGGTTCGTGGGGGAGGGGGAAGTGGGGAGGGAGGGGGAAATGAGCTGATACCAAGGGCTCACGTAGAAAGCAAATGTTTTAAGAACGATGAGGGAAGCAAATGCACAAAACTGCTTGACACAATGGATGGATGGATGGATGGATTATGATAAGAGTTGTATGAGCCCCCAATAAAATGATTTTAAAAAATTGGACATTGAATAAAACCAAAGAAAAACAGGTACATTTGAATTATGGTTCTGGTGAAAAATATTGACAATTTCTTGGATTGGCAAAAGAACAGAAACAACAAAATGTGTCTTGTAAGAAGTACACCCAGACTGCTCCTTAGAAGCAAGGATGATAACTCTTCCTCTCACATCCTTTGGACATGTTGCTGGGAGAGACCAGTCCTGCTCCTGGTGAAGGGCATGATGCTTGCTAAAGTAGCGGGGCAGCCAAAAACAACAACAGGAAGACCTTCAACAAGATTCATTGATGGACTCAAACATAAGAACAATTGTGATGATGACACCGGACGGCGCAGTGTCTTGTTGTTTGTAAGCAGGGTCACTGTGAGTCAGAACCAACTGAATGCACCAACAACCACTCATTAGATTAGGTTTGCAGAGAGAGTTGGCCAAATCGCATCAACGCAATAGAATCGGATTTCTGTACCACTGAGATTTTTCAAGGTTAGCAGTGGTGGATTTCTGTGGTAAAACCCTTTTGATACGATATGATACGATATATTAGTAAATGCACACAAGTAAACCTATGTTTACCTTGCTTGCTAGGTATTTTGTAATGACAAGGATTGTACATTGAAAAACTATTTTGATTCTGTAGGAAGGTTCTCTGAGGTTGGGAAAGAGTAGAAGCTAGGCATGTATAGAAGCAGAATCTTTGCTGTGGTGAAGAAATGTGAATTTGTCCACCATAGATTAGTGAATAAGCACAGGTAAGCCTGTGGTAATCCAACACTGACGTTCACTATCTGCTGGCAGGGATAACTGTCAGAAGTTTAGGATGGAGGGTGAACTTGATAGTACCTAAACCCCTTTCCAACTATGAAAGCTTGTCATTCTCAAATTGTGTAGATTGTTATTAATATAGTTCTACATAATATTTATTGGAAGATACTTTCAGTGCTGATGCAATATAGCCAGAGAAAGAGTTTTTATGGAAAAAAAATCTAGAACTACAAACCTTTTTCAGTTAACTGTATGCCCTTCGGCAAGTTATTATCTCTAATTTCTTTCCTTTTATCCGAAAATATAAATGCCGCCTTTCGGTAATATTTTTCATGAGCCTTACAAATAATATGCCCACCTAGTATTGGTAATTATTAAATATTGCCATATAACGAACAAGAAGTAAATCACCATCAGTCCAGCTAGACTTGTGGTAAATATATGTTCTAATACTAAACATCATAGTTCTTAGTTCCTTCCTTTTTGATATTGTCAACAGATGAGTGTCTTCAATAAGTAGCGCGTATCCATACAGGCATTTGGGATGTCTAACTTGAGGATTAAAAACATGATGATTACTTAAGGAGACCCTCTGAGGCAAGCCAAGATAATATTAGAAGGATGAAAACTTTTCAAATCACCAAGTTTAAAGAGTAGAAATTCAATAGTCTCAACAAAAACCACCACAGCAAAGAGACGGATGATTTCATGATGAGACTCTTGAATTTTTAATATCTTATAAAATACATATATAAGTTTGAGCCCATTGTGTTTGATGGTTTGGGGTTCTTTTTATTCTTTTTCCAAATGACAGAGAATATTTGATATTGATAGTGAGATCACTTCTCCCATGAGATTGTAAATAAAATCTTGAAGTGGAATGGCAAAATCCAGGCAAAATGTATAAAGAAGAGATAAACCAAGTGAACCTGAGACACAGTGATCTTTGGCAAAGCTGATGACGTATCATCATGTGGTGCCATTAGGTGCTGTGGAGTTGATTTAGACTTGTAGAGACCCCATGTGACAGATTTGACCTGGCCCACAGGGTTTCCCAGGCTGTAATCTTTACAGGTTGGAAGGTGGGGGAAACTTTCTCTTCCTTTAAACATTCATATGCCTCTGAAACCCACCAGCGGTTCTACCCTGGCCTATAGGAGCTCTCTGGATTGGTCTGTAATCTTTACTGGAAAGAGCCCTGGTGGCATAGTACGTTAGGTTCAGGCTACTAAGCACAAGGTCAGTACTTTGAACTCCCCATATGTTTCAACGGAGAATGATGAGGCAGGCAGTTCCCGTAAAGGCTCGGAAATCCATGGAAGCCGTTCTACCCTGTCCAATACGGCTTGCTGTGAGCCGGAATCAGCGTGATGGCAGTGAGTTTGCATTGTGCCTGGCCTCTTGCCTGGAGAAGAGAGTCAGGTCTTTCACCTGTGTTGATGCCGAGTAGATTTGGACCTTTGACCGGATGGGTAAGAACTGAGTGCTTAACCATTGTGCATGGAGGGCTCATTCTTAGCATTCCCACTGGAAATAAATAATATGCATGCATAATAGTTATTAATTTTTAATATGAGGGCTAAGGGGAAAGAAAATAAAGAGGCAAACAAAGAAACTACTCAGCTCGGCATTCGTTCAGGAAAATATCTCTGCTGCAGGGGATACAGTTTGAGTATTCTTGGTTTAATTTCACGACCATCAAACAATCTTCTGTTCAATGTTATGAACTACTTATGACCCTGTGGATATATTATGTTTAATACTGACATCATCATAAAGGAATACAATTTCTGTAAGGTTGATAGGATGAGGCTATTCTGAAAAGGGGACCTTTCAGTGTACTAATAAAATTATGTTTCCATGTTTGGTGAGGAGGAAGGTCAGCAGCCGGGCGGCAGCAGAATCATCGAGGTCTCACCAGTCAGGCAAACTCTTTCCTGGCCACAGTCTGACCTGAGGCTTGCTAGTTTCTTTGAAACTGTTTTAGTCATCTGGCATTGTGATTGTTGTTGTTGTTTTTTTCTTTGAAAGTTTCTAGTTTAAGTATTTTATAATAGGTCCCAGAGGAAATAGAGAATATGATTGTTTACTTTCATAGAGTTATGAACCACACAGTTCTTTTCTGTCAGTATAAACTAGAAGTGTAACTACTCCGAAGATATTTTATAGCATGATAAAATAGCTAATGAAAATTAATTATGTAAGTATTAAGAGGGTATCAAGTTAAGGATCCAAGAGTGGGGTGATCAACTACCTAAGCCTTTCGGGCTCAAGAGAAGGATGGTCTGGGACTCCTCCGGAGCATGCCTGGTGCATACGAAAGACATTATAAGAGGAAGATAGAGCGATGGTATTGACAACGAGAGTCCGAATGGTAATGTTCATGTAAATTCCCAAGGTTTCACCCTTAGAGTTTCTGATTCAGCTGCTGTATTAGCTTTCTATTGTTGTCATGATGGATCACTACAAATTGATCACCTGACAACAGTACAAATTTTGGATCTCACAATTTTATAAGGGAGAGATTTAAATGGACTCATTTGGCTTTTTTTGCATAGAGCCACCCAGACTGCAATCAAAGCACCCACGTACCTGGGATCTTTCTTGTCTGAGCAAGAGTCCACTTCTCCAGGCTCCTCTGGGCTGCTGGCAGACTCCACTGCCGTGACTCTGGAGCCCCGAATCTGGTGTCTTGCTGACTTTTGGTCAGAGATTGTTCTTCACTTCCAGAGACTTTCTTCACGTCCCGACTCTTCACCCACTTCTTCAAAGCCAGCAACTCCAGGTGTGGTTTTCACGGACTTCTGGCATCTTTGCCCTCCTCTTCTGCCTCAGCTTTCCTGTTCTCTCTTTTACGGGTTTTGGGTTGCTAGGGAGTCCTGGTGGCATAGTGGTGACTTATTCGGTTGCGAACTGCACGGTCAGCGGTTTGAACCACGAGCTTCTGCACTGGAGAAAGACAAGTCCTTCCAGTCTCATAAAGATTCACAGCTTTCATATAGTTCCTCATGTTGTGGTGAACCCCCAATCATAAAATTATTTTCGTTGCTACTTCATCACTGTGATTTTGATACTGTTATGAATCAGGCAACCCCTGTGAAAGGGTTGTTTGACCCTCAAAGGGGTCATGATCCACAGTTTGGGAATCGCTGAGTTATATAATCACTACCACAATCATGACCCAGCATTGTTTCATTACTAAAAAACAAACAAACAAAAGCCCTCAGGTGCTGCTTCTTTGGAATTGGTTTTTACTCCCCACCTGAGAACACGCTTGTCTTTTCTTCCTATAGTTTTCCCTTTGTCAGCTGGCATGTAAGCAAGCCCTCTCAGCGCTTCCCGTGACAAGGAAGTACGAGGGATTCCTTTCCGCCGGCACAGGGCACAGGAGGAATCATCTTGTGCAGTGGTGGCATTTCGGTTTGGTTGTCTTCGCCTTGGTGGATTGTGTGTATGTGTGGTAGACAAAACAATTTTGAGGTAAAAGTGGATTAATTAATGTGTTTGAACCACTTGTGATCTTGAGAATCTGCTCGATGCCATTTTTTGGGTTAATAAAATCACTTGCACACTGAATTGTTTTGAAGGTTAAAAAGTAGACTGAAGACTGGTAACCATCTACTACACTGGAAAAATACTGTCATAAATTGTCTAGAAAGCAGTTTAGTTGGGGTTTTACACATTATGTATGATATTTTTCTCCTAGGATAATTAATGTTTTGCTTCTGCTACCATTAAAATTATTTTTAATTCTTGAATGCATAATGGCAGGTGGTCGGTCAGAGGCAGCTGAGAGGCATGTCGGATAGCTGGTTTAAAATATATGCTTCTGTGGATGCTCATCAGAGTGGATAAACCACCTTCCTATCATTGAGATTTGTGCAGATGTGAATTTCTTCTCATCAGAATTCATGATTCCAACCTTACACTGTGCAAGTAAACAGCTACTGAGCAGGAAACTGGAGCTTAACCTTTTTGCTGTCTTTAACATAAGCATCTCACTCATAGTTCCATACTTTAAAAAGAGACAGTTCCATTACTCAGTTGTGCAGCTAAAAGAATCATTAATCTTTAAATATGGGCTTGTTCATTCTGCACTCTGCTGGGAATTCTATAGTGCTTTTCATGGACTGTATCTCAGACTGTTTTACTAAGCCATGAAGTATTTTGGAGGTGTATGATGAATATGAAACTAGCGCACATGACTGCAGCCAGGGCTGATGCACTAAAAACTGTTTGTTAAATCTGTCACCCATGTTTGATGCTTGACATGCAGGAATCAAGAGAGAGCAAAATGTGTTGTTTATTTCCCCAAAACACGAATGGAATATTCCAATGAGGAATATTTGCATAAAGAAGTTCTCCCTTGAATGAAAATCTTCTAAGGATTTAAAGGGCATGAGACAGGATAAAATGATACAAAGCACACCTAGGATATTGATCCTGATCACTGCTTCCTACAGAGGTACAGGGCTTTGGATAGACACCAGGCAATGAGGCCTAGTTGTTGAGATTACCATGAACATCCTCAACACAACAAAGCATATGTATGGGACTTAAATAGTTCTTCTTTTCAATATTCTTGAACTTTAGGGGACAGAATCAAGTCTGAAAGAATACAATCAGGGCTGTAGGGTGGATGGGACTAGATTTCTCTTGACACTTTTGTAGGATGGCCCTTGCTGCACTCCAAGAATAAACAGATGTATTATTCTGATTGGGAAAAAATACTTTGGCAAAACACGTCTGGTTTTCACTCCTCATCAATCCCATTGTCAATTTCTTACAACTCCCTTAAGTCTCCAGCCCTGGTGGTGTAGTGGTTATGCATCGGGCTGCGACGCATAACCACATGGTCAGCAGTTCAAAACCAGCAGTAGCTCCTCTCCAGAATAGGGGGTTGCTATGAGGCAGCATTAACTCAATGGCGGTGAGTCCATAAGTCTCCACGATCATCTTATGTCCTTTGAGAAAATCTGTCAATATCACCCCTTTGAAGTGCCCTCAAACAGTAAATATAACTTTCTAAGCTAACCTAATTGGAAGCCACACTGTTGACTAGAACTTTTTTTATTTTTGAGCCCTGGTGCTGTCCCAGGAGCTCCAGGGCGCAGTGAGTTCTGAATCGGACTGCTAACCACACAGTCCTCGAAAGAAAGGTGAGGCTTTCTACTTCCAAAAGGAGCCAGTTTTGACTCTGTCCTACGGGCTCACTGTGAGTTGGAATTGTCTCCATGTTAGTGAGTTGGAGTAGCATAGTAGGTTATGCTTTGGCTGACAGCCTCTAGGTGAGCGATTTAAATCCACCAGCCACTCCTTGCTAGAAAGATGAGGCTACCTGCTCCTATGTGGATTGACAGCCTGGGGCACTCTAAAGATCCCTTCTATTTGTCCTGCTTTGTCCTCCAACGTCACTATACGTTGGAAATGACTCCATGTCAGCTGGTTTTTGGTTCTTGTGTTTATTTTGTCTTCAAGTACTCTAATGACATTAAAACAATTGTATTACTGCAAGCATTGTAGGGACATATTCAAACATGTTTTGTTTGGAATAATAAACCCATACATATATGAGATGGAATCCTAGTAGCAATACATTTTTACTTACTCTTATAATTATAAAAGTCACTACGCATGCTGTTCAGAATTAACCTCGTATTTCAAATTGTCTTCATTTTTCTTGGATGGTTAGTACTGTCTCAGTTCTAAAATAGAAATCGCTCTTACTCTGTCTGTCAAGGGACAGCTTGATAAGCCGAACTGTTGTTAAGTGTCCTCAAGTCAGTTCTGACTGAGCAGTGTATAAAACAATGAACGACTGCCCAGCCCTAAGCCATCCCTCAATTATTGTCAGTTTTGAACCCATTGTTGCGGCCGCTAGTGATGTCAGTGCTTCTCCTTGAGGGGCTTCCTGTGTTTCACTGAAATGCCACTTGACCAAGCCTAATGTCCTGACCTAGGAACTGGTTGCTCCTGATAACATACCCAAATGCAAAAGACAAAGACGCATCACCCTTGCTTTCAAAAAGCAGTCCATCTATATATTTCTTCAAAATCAGATTTGCTAGGTTTCCTGGCAATTCATGGTATATTCAATATTCTTTGCCCATGCCATAATTCACATGCATCAATTCTTATCAGGGTTTACGTATTCATTGTCCAGCTTCAACGTGTATGTGACGTGATTGACAATAGCATGACT
Source organism: Echinops telfairi (assembly GCF_000313985.2). Taxonomy (NCBI): domain Eukaryota; kingdom Metazoa; phylum Chordata; class Mammalia; order Afrosoricida; family Tenrecidae; genus Echinops; species Echinops telfairi. The sequence continues at coordinate 45,083,619 of NW_022103920.1, read as the reverse complement.
AGGGTCAGGAACACTGCAGTCTTAGATTAATCTGCCCAATTTATCTGAAATAATCTCCCTTACTTAGTATCAATATATTAGGTATTTTAATCATATCTACTGAATACCTTCAGAGCAGCACCTACATTAATATTTGATTAAATATCTAGCCATTGTAGTCTACACAAATTGAATATCAAAAGACTTCCTCTCTCTCTTTACTTCTCTCTCCCTCCCCCTATTCTCTCCTTCTCTCTCTTCCAGTAATTAAACTAACTAAAACATCTTTAAGGTTACTGAATAGTCATGCTCTACCTTACTTAAAAATTATCAGTTTCTTTAGAATATAGTGACTTTTGGGTAAAGCAAAGGAAATAACTTTATTCCTGGATGGAAAAACAGTACTTATAGATGTCAATTCTTTTTTAATAAATTAACACTTATAACACAATTTCAATGAAAATATCTATTAGGTAATTGTGGAACTTGTCAAAATGATCCTAAAGTTTATCAAAAAGAATAAATGCATATAATGAGCTGTGAATTTTAGGGAAGTGTAGGGTAAGAATGAGTACGTTCACTTAAACACCTCCTTTTTTTTTTTTTTTGCTCACCTTTTGACCACATAGAGGTTAAAGATATATAGTTTGTTTTCAAGGAAATTATCAAATGTGTATGCAAAATTAAGTTTTATTTTAGTACTTAAAATTACATTTATGTCATATCAATAATATGTGATCATTAAAACTGTGATGGAGAAAATATTTGTGGCACGTAAATGTCTTCAATATAGATCCCTACATGAACAGTAAATATGAAGGAAAAGCATACCGTAGTTCCATTTTGAGAAGAAACATATCCAGCTAGTTCATCTAAATTCCATTATAATAAAATACTGTCTCAATATTAGAATAAAATGGAGGATGTTTAAAAGTGGTCTTTCCCTTATAAGTATATTTCATTTCCTAGAATATGTACATTATATGTCCATTCCAATAGAGCTCTTTAAAAATGCTGAGTTTTAAATATCTTTATTGTTTGGTTGGGGGGAAAAAAGAGACCAAAATATTGAGTGCATTTAGCCCTTGTTTGACTTTCTTTTCCTAACATTAATCATTTTTATTTTCCTAAAAATGCTAACTGAATCCTTCTTAACTTTTATCACTGTTATAACAGAGAAACAAGCTGCACAGAGCATGCAGTGGTAGTTCTCGTTTGCACATTAACGATCAAGCTGAAGAAAATGTAACCCGGTCTCTGAGTCACTGTGACTCAGAGTGACCCTCGAGGACAGGGTAGACCTGTGAGTTTCTGAGACGTAACTCTTTACTGAGGTGGAAGGTTCTCTCATTCTCCAAGGAAGCAGCTGGTGCTTTTGAACTGCTGTGCAGATCAGATTGCAGCCCACCACATAAGCACTGTGCCACCAGGGCTTCCAATGTCATGGTAACGGCCTCTCAATAATTCATTCTGTTAAAATATAACCATGTAGGTTAAATAGATGTGTACTAACAAATCACTGGAAAAGTGTACTCGTTTTTAATGTCTCTCTACTATACATTTCTCTTCCCCCCCCAAAGCAAAACTCACTGCTACCGAGCTGACTCTGACTGATAGTGACACCATAGGACAAAGTAGAACTTCCCCTTTGGGTTTCTGAGACTCTAACTCTTTAGCGGGGTAGAAAACCTTGTCTTTCTCCTGTGGAGTTGCTGGTGGTTTTGAACTACTGACCTTCTGGTTAGCAGCACAACTCCTGCAAATGAAGTAAAACATAAACATCAATTCAATGCTTTTAGAAAGCAGTTTTGTTCAGTCTTAAAAATGCTTTGTATTACTTTTGGTCATGCTATTCTGTTTATGCTTTAGTATAAGATACACATCCTATCAAAAAGCTAAAGCCATTGTCATTTAGTCCGTTCTGATTCAAGACAACCCCGTAGGCTACAGAGAACTGGTCGAGGGAGTTTTCTTATCTGTACATTTTACAGAAGCAGAACCCTAAGACGTTCTTCCATGATTCCTCTGAGTGGAGAGCAGCCAGTCACCAACCACGTGCGACCTAAACGTGGAGACCTAAATGTGGTTGATCTTTCAGGAGCTGTGGAGGTCATTTTGGTGCATAGTGACTCTATGTGCGACAGAGAGCCACTCCTCTGTCGATTTGTACTACCGATCTAGCAAGCCTGCGTCTGTGATGCTGGAAGCGATGCCACCAGTATTTGAAAGAGCAGCAGGGTTACTCAGAGTGAACAGGATTTCTGTCACCTCATCGACACGTGAAAGTTGCACAATGAATAAGGAAGATCTCAAAAGAATTCCTTCATTGGAGCTATGGTGTCAGCAAACCATATGGAAATTACCAGGAGCTGCCCGAAGCATAAACACATGGATGTTGGCAGAAGTCCAGTCAGAATGTGCTTTAGAAGAGAGGATGGTGACTCTTGTATTGGGGACATGTTATCAGGAGAATGCAGTCCCCCCAAAAGGACTTCATGCTAGATAAAGCAGAGGGTCAGAGAAAAGAGGAAGAACATGGAAGCAATGGAGCGACACACTGGCTGCAACAATAAGGTCCTGCTTGACAACAATTGTGACGATAATGCTGTTTGGGCGGTGGTTTGTTCTGTTGTTTGTTGGGTTACTATGAGTCGGGAAAGACACTGTTCACAACAACCACAAAGGACATCTGGTTTTGTAAATGGGTGTTAAAGGGGTCTTTTGCTGCAGATTTGCACAGCGCTGGCCATTAGTAATGTAATGTAAGTAAACCAAAACTCTTGACTACGTCAATACTTTCTCTTGTTATTACAGTGCTGTGTGTTGGTCCACCTGTGTGGGTTTTTGTCTTCTTTTTGTTGAGGTGTGAAGGTATAGTTCATAGGGGAGGCTGTAGTGTTTGACCTTCATCAGTAAGTGCTTCAGGTTCTCTTAACTTTCAGCAAGTAAGGTTTCATTCTCTACATATTGCAAGTTTTTCATGATCATCCTACAATCCTAAAGTCATGTCCTTCTCCATAAAGTCCAGCTTCATGGATTATTTGCAAAGCATACAGCTTGAATGAGTATGGTGAGAGAATACATCCCCAACACCCGCCTTTCCTGCTTTAAAACCCCCCTAGCATGGTGCTCAAAAATAAACCTAAAACATAACTTTAAAATATAACCCACCTTAATTTGCAACAAAAGTGTTGAGTAAATTAAGGTAAAAATATGAAACTCAATACAATGAAAAGTGAAATGGGCAGCTTGTAAGGCAACATAAAGAGTGTAGCATTCTTACTTAAAATGTTGACATGCATGTCAAGAGGAGAGTCTAAAGGGATTCCTACAAAATTCTTTACAGCATTTCATCATGACCTTCCTACTTCCCTCCCCTACTCCCACCCTTTTTTCTTCTTTCTTTCTTTTTTATTTTTTTACTTCCCTTTTTGTTTCTTGCTTATTCATATTTTATGTTTTGTATAATAAATATATACTATTTTCAATAAGATATTTTAATTTACTAAAAAGACTGGATTTCAACAGAATTTGGTAGCATTCCTTGGAAAGACAGCTATATATCGTTTACGTTTCCTTTACATCACTGAGCAAATTCACTGGCAGGCTTTGCCATTTATTTGCTTTTACCTCATAACTTTATATAGTATGAAATATGCTCTTTATTCTTCTTTGGATTACATATAAAACAGTATGTTTTGAATTTTGTCCTAAAATTGAATTTTACATACCATCTGACACTCAGATTTTTAAAGCCATTTTCCACAAAAATAACTGGTTTTTCCTTGTAATCCACTAAAATTGCCATAGAAAAAAATTATATAACATAAATTTAATATCCAAATTACCACTGTAGTCTATTTTCCTTTCACAGATGCATCTAGAATGTGACATACCCTCTGGAGATTGAAAGACATTTTATATGTTTGAGCTGAAAGATATTTTTATATGTACTCTTAAATTATGTACTGAAATAGGGTTCTTGTATAGTTCAGCAAATGAGTTAGGAATCAAAGTCTTTAGACACCACCGGTTTTATTCAAACACTACACATAACTCCGGGGAAGAATCAGTCTCCCTCCTCGTTCTCCATCCTGGGCACATCCCAAATCTCTATGGCCATTTAGCCTCTTTTCTGTAACACAGAAAAGACTCTGGCCTCCAGATGTATGTTTTGGAAATCTTGGATTTCATCTTATAGCGACTGTTCAGTATACGACTTAGGCGTTCTTTGGTACAAACTTTCTTGGCAGCATTTGGAGCAAATGTAGAAATGTAGGGAGAAATTAAGATGGTTTATTTACATAGATATGCTAACCAGTTTCTCAGAATTTTGAGGTTTTCATTTTATTCTGCTCTGGCCCCACATCTCACTACCCAAACGGAGCTATATTATTAACGCTTTTTATACCAGCCCTAACAACAGCAGAAAAAGTAAGCGCTAATATCAATGCAGTATGTGTTGTGTGACACATTCCGTGCCTTATGCCACACATAAGTTAGGATTGGATAAAATAAAATAAAAAATCACTGCTCGGAGTCGATGGCGGCTCATAGCAACCCTGTAAACGGGGTAGAACTGCTCCTGTGAGTTTCCGAGGCTGTAACTGTTTACAGGCTGACTCACTCTGCCACGAAGTCAGTGCTGGCTCATAGCAACCCCCTGGGGGTTTCCGAGACCTTGACTGTTGACAGGAGTAGAAAGCCTCCTCTTTCTCCCATGGAGCAGCTGGTGCTTTTGAACTGCTCATTTTGTGGTTCACTGCCCAAGAGGTAAAATAACAGTCAATTAAATTAAATTCTCTTTCACGTCAGAGGAATTCAGGGTCAGTGGGCAGCTGCAAAGTTGTCATAAACACGGACTTTTTCTCTCATGCTGCGCCACCATCTTTGGCATAAAATTCCCAGTTCAAAGTCCCAGGAAACAGCTTAAGCTCAAACAATTCCACCCTCTTTTCAACACTCCCACTACCAGGGAAAAGAAGGAGAGAAAAGGGGGGGAAATGCTTGAAGCCAACTGTTACCTTTTTCTGAAAGTGATCGTACATTCTGCTTGTCTCTTAGAACAGAAGTGAGCTACATAGGCACAAGTAGATGTATAAGAGTCTGCAAAATATAATAATATACAGCCAGTTCTTGCAACTGAAGTTATTTATGTGATGCTTTGGGACAACTGGCTCCCATATGCAGCAATTATCTTGGCCTTCGCAACTATTCTATGAATAGGTAGGGGGTCTCATATCTTTTTAACTTTGCTGCCTGTCTTGACCCAGTATCCTTTTGATCTGATCACTGTTGCATGGATGATAGCTGCTCTACTTTGCATCCCGGGTACCACCCCAGCAGCATGTATAAGTGGGATGCCTTCTACAGCTTTCAGACCTCTTTGTTGCTAATTACATGCTGATTGCCCAGTTTCTTGGGCTCTGAGCATTGCCTACTTTCTATATCTCTCTTGGGTGCCTGTCCTACCTCTCTGGATTTCTGTGCCTCCCATGTGTCTTATTCTAACCCATCCCTCTGCAAAGCAGAGCCCTCAGCATAGTGCCAGTTATGTTGCTTTTAGTAACAGTGGAAGGCCATAGTGCTCATTTGGACATATGTTTTCATTCTACAAATGAATACTTCCCATTTTATCATAACTAAACAACTAAGACATATGTGTGCCAGTTCCCTTAATTACTGGAGGGGTACTTGGGACAAGTTATTTGATAGTTCAGTTTCTTCCTCTACCTACTGGAAATAAATATAAGACCTACATTATAGGGTGCATTATGAGTATTCGGTCACCCATTGCTCTGCTATGACTTCTTCAATGATGGTTAGATCATGATAATAAGAACTGTACTGATACAAAGGTTTGGTATGTGTTATTATTCCCTACTACTAGTAGATTGCATTTTCCATTACTTTGCGTTTTTATGGCTTTTATTTAGTGACTGACAACCAAACAGAAATGTTTTCAGGTGGGGACTTTTCAGGAGATAGTCAATATTTTTTTCATAACACATTTCACCCTTGATTGATAATCATCACAGAGAATTGGTGTACTCCTTACTTTGGCACCATCTTGAGTTTCTGGCTGTCAGGGAATCCTAAACGAATTCTTGTTGCCAGGTAAGTAAAGTTGGGACCCTGGAGGAAAGAAAGCAGATGTGATGCATAGGTACAATTAGTTCTTTTATTTCTTCTCTATTTCTAGACATAAATAAGAAAAAGGATGACACACCAAATAGTTACTTGACAACAGTCGCATAAAGGTGCTTTGTAAACACTGTGAGTGAGGGTATGGCAACTAATCCCGGTGGTGGCACACCTAAAGACTAGTCATAGAAAGAAACAATTACACAAGAAATTTAAAGCTACATAGTAGAGACAATTTTATAGAACCTAAAGAGTGTGATAGCTGTGGATGGGGGTAGAGGGGGACGGTGAACTGCTTGACAGTAGTTATCGTATAATAGTTATGTTATAAGTAGAATAACAGAAGCCTGCCAAAATTGCTGCTTGACTGTGAATAGAATAAAGAAGACTTGTTTTACTCTAATGTCCTGCTTGTACCTTACAATGGCCTAATTTCAATGAAGCCAAAGGGCACAGGAGGTTAAGTGATGTGTATCCCAAGGTCAGCCTATGGCAGGCAGGGTGGGGGTGGCATGCATAGTGCAGGGTGCAGAGTGGTGCCCAGGCATGGCCAGCAGCCTCAAATATGTAGGCTTTGTCCACATTCCGAACCTCTTGAAGGTCTTGAATAAAATATGTATGTTTAAAATCTCTCTCTCTCACACACACACCCTGAATCAGCCTCAGAATATTAATGCTAGTTTTTCTGAATATACATAATTTTTCAGAGATACATTTCTAAACTTATGAGTCATTATCCAAATGCGTGATGCCTGTAGTGTTAGCTCTGTGTACTTATGTCTGGATTCCGCCAAAAAAAGCCATTGAGGAAACTGGGTCTCAGTTTTTCATTTTCAAATTTTTAGGGTTGGAGCAACTCAATAAGCCAATCATTGTAGCATCCTGTAATCCATGACCTAAGCACATAGCACGCGTTTTACCACCATGAATTTTCTGTAGTTATGACTTTGAGAGTAGGGAAAATTACTTCTGCATCATTTTAAGACAGCTGTGAAAAACGTTTAGCATAACTGAACTGTGGGCACACCTGTTGCAGAAAATTTGAAGACAGGTAACAAGAAATTTATTTTCGAAAAGCAAATTAAGGATATTAACTGAACACATTAGGGGCTGATGCAATGAAGTCCAGTGAAATAATGATACAGCTCAAATTCTAATTTGCAATTAGACATGCCTTGAACATTGTACATGCCGTAACGTAGAAAATATGTCCTGTTTTGCGTACTCTCATCAGCAAGGCTAAATCAATTTATAAACATCAACTTAAAATTAGAGATTGAAGAGCTGCTCAAAAAGACAAGATTCCAAGAACTAACAAAGTGTGCATGGAAACGAATAGCACTCTGTCCACAATCACTTCTTTAAGATGTGAAAATAGCATCGATGGCATTGGGGTGACATTAGTTGTTTTGTTGCTATTGATTTATTTAGGGAGGGTTAAAATATAAACTCTTCTTATCTTCATTTGGAATCTCAAACTGTTTCTCCAATAGGAACCTAAATTCATCAATGGCAAAATTATAGGATTGTCCATGAATCTTATCTTTAGAGCTAGTGATATCTAAGTCAGATGCTCTGATAATTAATGTAATGTAAGAATTTAACAGGTGAGCCAATTTCCTATTCAGTCAAATAAATCTTAATTTTAGCTAAATGTCGATCATTAATGTAACAACTAAAATGTTACACTACATTATGAAAGTTATTGCCAGATTAATTTGAAATTTACTTAGAATTTGTTCTTTTTCACTACTTAGGACAGCAACACATATCTTAAAAAAGTTAAACTTTTGATAAATATGGTAAAATTTCCTTTTGTAGTGAACTAGTTTCTTCTTTGTTTTGTTTTTTTATTTTTTTCTAGTCAGCTATAACCTTTGCCAAGGAACTAAAACTAAGTGTTACAATTTACCCCAGAGACAACAATCTATGCCTTCCATTTATTTTTCTAGGGCACATGAAATGAGGATAATTTTTTTCAGGTGACAAAACCTTTCTTGATGAAAGCAAAGAAGATGTGAAATGCTTACTGGTGAAGATCAAATAATGCAGTTTTCAGTAGAAATTACCACTCGGTAAAAAAAAAATCCACAACTAGAACAACAGAAACATCAAAATAAACGTAGAAAAGATTGATGCTATCAAGGATTTCACTGTTCTTGGATCCACAATCAACGCTTCTGGAATGACATGGAAGAGATGGACAAGGGGTAGCACCGGGCGTGTGCATCTCAGGTGCTGCCAAGCCCTCTTTAATGTGTGAAAGAACACAGGTGTCACTTTGAGGGCTCACGGTGGGCCTGCCCGAAGCCAGGGTATGTTTCCATTGCCTCAGGTGCACATGGAAGTTGGACAACAAATAAAGACCAGAGAGGAATGGATTAATTGCAGCTATTCTGTTGGCAAGGAGTTTGAAAAGGACCCCGGACACCGGAAGAACAAACGCATCGGTCTCGGTGAAGTGCAGCCAGAGGACTGTGCAGAAGTCAGGACTGTGAGACTTCCTTTCAGGTATTTTTGGTCATGTGATCCGGAGAGACCCATCTCTGGAGAAGGACGTCATGCGTAGTAAAGTAGTTGTGGTTGTTGTTGTTGTCAGGCGCTTTCTATGTGGTTGCTAATGATAAAGACCCTGCATACAACAGAAGGACACACTGCAGCTATCCTGCCCCAGCCTCGCAGTGATCATGATGTTTGAGCCCACTGTGCAGTGATGCTGGCTGTCCATGCTGTTGAAGGCTTCCTCTCTGTGCTGGGAAAAGGATGCTCAAGGAGGTGGACCTGCACAGTCAGGATGGCGTAGGACTGGGCGGTATTTCAATTCTGTTGTCCATGGGGTCACTGTAAGTCAGAGATGATTAAACAACAGTGGTGAAAGTTTTATTAGAAGGCATCCCTGGCTATTCATTTATGTCTCGCTCATGGCTGATCCGATGACAGAATTCAATAGTTACCGCAGAGTACCGACGACTCAAAATCCAGCATTTGATTAATACATTGTCTTAAAGAAAGCATAGAGTAGTCTTTTGAAGGTAATATGCTACCTGGATGTTTTATCTCAACTATCTATTGAGAGGCTAAATCCTGGAGCAACTACGTATCTAAAGTATGACATTAATTCTGCACGATATATTTAATGGCAATACAATTGTTCCCACTTGCTTACTTTTCGCTTCAGAAATAATAGTTAACAACAATTGAAACCTTGCCACAACAAACATTCTTTTTTTTCCATGGATTATGTTTCTATCCAAAATATTTCTCTAAAAGATTGCTTGGTGTAACATTCAGTCAACTACAGAAATAAGAGACTTCTTTTGGGGTGAAACTGTTTGCCTCGTTTTGTCAGTGAGCGGATGGCAAGAGAAATTTGAGGATCAACACCACAGCTGAAAGAGCTGGCCCACTCCGAAGACCAAGGGTGGATCAGAGTTAGAAAATGTAATTCTCCGTGAGTAAATGTTGAAGAACTAATAAGAGATCAGAGTGTTAAAGAATCATGAAAAAGGAAGATTTACGAGTTTTATAAAGGGGGGAAGGCTTTTACATCTTAATACCAAAGTGGTTCTTCAGTGAAAAAGACAAAGGAAGTGCTGAGCTGTGGAAACAGTATGTGATAAATCAAAGTGGTCCCACACGTATCAGACATAAAAGTCACAGTATCAGCACCCAACCGCAATAAAAATTTCACATCATCAACAGTATCATGGACATAATTTGTAATATAGTCTTGGATTCTTCCTCAAATTAAAAAGAAAAGCTTTCATGTCTGTGACAGAAAACTTAGAATTCCAAATATACGGAGCTTATCTTTTACACATAGCTTCCCATTGATTTTCACCTTAGGCCTCACACCCTTAATACATAATGTTTTGGATGTGCATAGCTTGAACTATGAATACATATTTGCATTCATAAAGATACCTGCTTCTACTCATAGATATTTAAAACCACTAAGAAAATATCCTGAGAAAATCAGCTAATAACTTACATCATGTGTCAGTAATCAAGGAAGGATTACATTGTAAACCCGCTATAGGACAGTTCTCAGATGAATCTTGTCCTAGTTTTATGTCATCCTCTTGTCTGAAACGTTCAAAGAGTTCAGATGTAACAACTAAGTATTTCTATTGCACTTTATAGTGGAACGCATAATAAGGGTGCACTTTTCAAATTATGAAGGCAATTTAAAAAAAATCTGAATTCAGAGAAAAAACACAAAGATCCATGTAGATAAGACAAGTGGGCTTTAAAAGATTCATGGAAAATTCCATTATCTCGCCACAAACATTTTGAAGCCCCTATCCCATATTATCTTTCATGAGTAACAGGAAATTGCTTAAAGCTCTGGATATTTTCTTCCATGTTAGATAAACAATCATGGCCTTGGAGGAAAAAGTCTAAATCACGGTGAACACACACACACACACAAATGAATCTATGGTTTTCTGTTGTCACAAAAGATACTGAAGGAACATGATTTTCTGAAAGGAGAAAATGCAATTGACTTCAGAAGTGAAACCTTTCATTTCTAACCACTTGAATATTATCTAATATATATGAACAAAGTTACCAAATGCAAAGACTTATCGGTTTAAGTTTCTATGTTTAATCAAAGCTTTTATGATGAATAATCTCTAATAAATAATTCATTGATATTAACTCTAAAAACATTTCTTAAATATGTATTTCAATAAATAAGCTTGAATTTAGAGTATTAAATCTACATAATGATGCCCATTAGGACAACTGTAATAAATCATCAAACAATATTATTCTTTCCCTAATGAACAAGCACAGGTCATGTGATGTTTATCAATACAGAAAGGATGGGAATCTTGGTCTATTTTACTTGTAAGGATAACTTATAACTTCATTCTCAAATATATCTGTATATATTCTATATGAATACCACTGTTAATAAAATGTGGTTGAAATTCCCAGGGAGAATTGTTATTAAACTATAATCTATTTAGTGAAACTATCCTAAAATCACCAACACCATAGAAATGAGTTAGGGTTTCTTTTTTCTTACTTTTCCTTTCATTTAACTGAGAGCAAATAATTGATATCAAATTATTCCCTTTACAATCAATAAATTTAAGAATCAATAAATTTAATATTTTGTTTTTATATATAGGCCTCAAATAAATTGTGAACAGCTCAGCAACATTAATATTAGCATAATTGAGAAGCACAATTAAGGAAATTGAGGACTGAAATATTTGTACCTCTTTGAATGAGTTAAACCCTTCCCCTCAGTTAGCACTAGTGAAATAAACTCAGTAATATGATGGTTTTTAACCTACATGTGAATACTAGCTCAGATTTATGGTAGTTGCATAATTCTATGTCAACTAGAAGATATAAAGAGTGTAGGGGTGATATCCAGCCTGTCTATCAGATCAAAGCCTGATGTGCCTCCCTGCAGGCATGGCCTTCTTGCACGAAGGGCCCAGGGAACCTCACCCGTTCTCTCTGCCTTCACCTTCCTGCTCGCTGGCGACCTAGAGAGCTGCCAGACACCTGCCATCTCTCCACCGACCTTGAATCCGCATGACTTTGCAATCACCTGATTGTGACGTTGCTGCATTCTGCATCATTGCATGTGCTGCATGAATCTGAAGAGGGCCTAGTATTGGACTTAGAGACTTGAGTTGGACTGGGCTGGCATATGTTCTTGATATATAACAACTTCTGGATATAAAATTCTTTCTTACACATATATCAATATCACTGAATTTGTTTTTCTAGTCAACCTGGCCTAACACAATAGTTTAGAAATCTTGTCCACATGTTTTCAAAAATCTTATTTTTCTTAGATTTGTTTAATTAGGAAAATGTGTAAGTTATGCTCACCAATTTGGGGGAAAGCTTATCAGGGAGCACTATCTCAGTTTAAGAGTGGTGAAGACCACCCAGAAACGCTTCTCCATGAAAAGTAAGAAAACGGGGAAATGGCGAAAGCAACTCGTTTAGAGCTTTGGAAACTAGCTAAACACTTGCAGCATTCTGAGGATTGGTTTCTCAAGAAAAAAGGATGAATTTTTAGATGAACAATGAGCTTCATGACATTTCTATCTCTCCCGATCCCATAGCCTTTTCCCCAGTTATAGATGTTTCTGTCATTAGTGCCATCAAGTGAACTCTGACCCATGATGACCCTGTGCCCAACAGAACGGACACCACACGGTCCTGTGCCGCCCTCGCAATTGTCCCTGTGCCTGAGCCCCTCGATGCAGCCGCTGTGTCCGTCCAGCCCCTTGAGGCCTTCCTTTTCCTCCACACCTCCCACACTTTATCAAACACGATGATCTTCTCCAGGGCCAATCCCTCCTGACAATATGCCCAAAGTACGAAAGAGGAAGTCCTGCCATCCTTGCCCCTAAGGAGCACTGTGGACTTACTTCTTCCAGTACAGAACAGTTATCCTTTTAGCAGTCCATGGTACTTTAAATATTCTTCTCCAGCAGCACGATTCAAATGTGTCTATTCTTCTATGGTCTTCCTTATTCAGTGTCCAACTTTCATATGTATATGATGCAATGGAAAATGCCATGCTTGGGTCATGGGCACCGCACTCCTCAAAGAAACATCCTTGCTCCTCAATAATCTAAAGTGGTCTTGTGCAGATTTACCTACTACGATATGTCCTTTGATCTCTTGACTGGCGCTTCCATGAATGTTGATGGTGGATCCAAGTAAGACAAATTCTTGACAACTTCAACCTTTTCTCCATTTCTTATGATGTTACCTATTGGCTCAATTTTGAGGATTTTGGTCTTCCTTCCATTGAGTTGTAATTCATCCTGGAGACGAGATTCCTTGATCTTCATCAGCAAGTGCTTCAAGTCCTCTACACTTTCAGCAAGCAAGGTTGTGACATCTGCCTTTCATAGGTTGTTAATAAGCCTTCCTCTGACCCTGATGGCACACTTTTCATATAATCCAGCTTCTGTGATGATTTGCTCAGCATATAGATTGAACAAATATGGTGAGAGGATAAAACCTTAATACACACCTCTCTTGATTTTATTCCCTTGTTCTGTTCACACAATTGCCTCTTAATCCATGTACAAGTTCCAATGAACACAAGGACGTGTTATGGAATTCCCATCTTCTCAAGGGTATCCAGATTTTAATACAGGCCACAGAGTAAAAAGCTCTGCATAGTCAATGAAACACAAGTAAACATATTTCTGGTATTCTCTGCTTTGATCCAAGATCCATCTGACATCGACGATAAAATCCCTTGTTCCACATCCTCTTCTGAATCCAACCGGAACTCTCTGGTAGTTCCTAGTCAATGTACTGCTGTAACTGTTGTTCAATGATATGTAAAATTTTACTTGTGTGCAATATCAATTTTATCATTCTATAGTCTGGCATTCTGTTGGGTCACTTTTCTTTGGAAAGGGCACAAATATATATCTCTTTCAGTCAGCTGGCTAAATAGCTGTCTTCCAAATTTCCTGGCATAGACAAGTGTGTGCTTACAGTGCTTCTTTGGTTTTCTGAAACATTTTGATGGGTATTTTGTCAAGTTTTGGAGCCGTGTTTTTGACTAATGCATTCAGTGCAGCTTGAACTTCTTCTTTCTCCACCACTGGTTCTTGCTCATATGGTACCTACCGAAATCTTGGATTGTCAACTACTTCTTCCTGGTACAGGGACTCTGTGTGTTCTATTCATCTTCCGTTGATATTTCATGGATCGATCAATAGTTTGTCTTTAGAATCTTCTAGTTCTATATGATAACTTTGAAAAGAAGCAACTACATAACTATGGCATCTGTGAAAACCGACATTCTAGCACCCATAGAAGGGAGACAGAAGGGACTATGGGCTCCCTCAGAACTACAAGAAAATTGTCATTATATGTCTGGTTGACAGCTGCCTACAAAGTTCCATTGTCAGGGCTTGTATTTATGTGGCCTGCCCAGAGGATTCTCCCTTCTTCAGGACATTTGTTGACCAGGATTATGGTTCCATGTTGGGCAGCTGCGATCTGCCTGGTCAGCCGTTTAAAATCACCAGGAGTTCCTGACAGGCGGGGCTTTCCGTCCTGTAACTAGTCACAACCTCGGAAGCACACAGGGGTCACTCTGAGTCAGCATTGACTGGATGGCAGTGAGTTTTTTGGTTTGGAGATGGTATTAACCATTGGAGATACCACAAAAATACCACAACCACTGGGGATTTATCCCATAAGGCACTTTGAAAACGCCAACATATTTCTGGGAATTTGGAAGCGAATGTGCAGGAGAAAGACTGCATACGTGTAGAGGAATGACATGAGACGGCCCTAATCTAGAATGTTCACCTGACCTCAAGATTCCACATGAGCGGAACATGGAGGAGAAGGCAGAATTGTGGACCTGCTGCTAGATGTTTACAGCTGAGCTGTGATAGAAATACCTAGACCCTCAGTTGGACTAGCTAGCTCTTAAAGGAAACCTGTGTCAGCTCGGTATGTGGTCGCTGAGGTAAACTGAGCAGAGATTTTAATGGCTGTGCATAAGAAAGATGATTGACGTTACATAATTGTGGTTTTCAGGGGCTGTGCAGCTTGTCCCAACTCATAGTGACCCTACGTACAAGAGAAAGCAGCGTTGCCCACTGCTGCACCTCCTAACATTGGAGTGTTTGAGCCACTGGCTGTACGGTGTCAATCCATCTCACTGAAGGTCTTCCTTATTTTCACTGACTGTCTGCCTTACCAAGCATGTTTCTATCCAGCATCTTCTCTCTCCTGAGGACATGTCCAAAGTGCAATAGAGGAAGCATTGCCATCCTTACTTCGAGGGAACACTGGGTGTGCTTCTTCTAAGTCAGATTTAAACAAATAATTACGTGCATTAGAAAGACTATTAAGGGGAAAAAAGACAGACAACAATAATGCATGTTACAAAAATATGAAGAAATTAGAACCCTCATATTGTTGGCAAGAATCTAAAATGACACATCAGTTCTTCCAAATATTGTATAGTATATGGTCCAGTCATCTCATTCCTAGATCTATATCTAAGAGAAATGAAGTTTTGTCCATGCAAAAACTTTTAAACTACTATCCGTAGCACCATTATTTAGACTCAAATCAAAGTCACTGCCACTGAGGCAATGCTGACTCATAGTGATCCTGTAGGAGAGGTTATTGGGCCAACTGCCCCTGTGCGTTTCGGAGGCTATCGCTCTTTGCAGGATAGGAAGTTAGTTAAACTTCCTGGTCTAAAGTTAGTTATTATTGCTAATGATGTTTTCTTTTCAAGTGATATCATATACTATAAATAAAAAATAAATATATGCATATATAGCAAGACAGTTTTAGAGAGAAAAGCAACTATACAAATTTTAGTAGCAGACAATGCAGTAGCTGTAACCCCTGTTATTCATTGATCTGAAACCCTTAAACCAATAACTGAAGACATTGTTTGGAGTGTCAACATTCATTTCATCTTTAGAGTTTTGAAGTGGCTTTTATGAAGTGTCTGTGGCTGAAAGTTTCAGTTTTTCTTTCATTAAACCAACCTAGTCTCGTATGAAAAAGAGCTTTCATATGAGGTGGAATGGAATATAATCACCTCTTGCTTTTGAGGGTAGGAGTGATGGGAAAATAAGAAACAGCACTTTTAAAAGACTGGATTTTGTATGTATGTGTTCATTGCACTAGGAACTTTGCTTTTTTTAATCTTTGAAATACAAAATAGATTTTCACTAAAATAGATTAGCAAGTATTATTTTAGAACTGGACTCCACATTTATAAAAGTGATTTCCCTCTATGAGCTTATTTTTCCCCAATTATTTAACAAGTATGAGTTGTGTAATGCATGTGTTGGTAATTAAAAAATGGCCAGCAAAACAAAATATCCCTGCCTTATGGCACTTAAAATTTGATATCTTATTCAAATACTGAAAGTATAAATACACTTTGCAAAGAGAACAATTGAAATCACTGTTAGGACAATGTATAACAGTGGAACCTGATCTCCAGCATATCATGGATTCTTATTTTAGGAGGTGCTTTGTGAGCTGAGATTCGTAGAATAAAGAGAAGTGAATCAGGGTTGGGCTGGGATGAGGTAGAGAAAGGTAAGAGAATTCTAGGCTGGTGGACTTGAGAGGACTGTGTGCACACTCTAAAAGGGGGATATATGTGAAAGTAGAGAACAGCAGGGGCCACATCTCTGAGGCAGAATAAAGGATTGGCATTTTTATCTTGAGATCAAATGAAAGTCATATAGGGGTCATATAGGAGTGGGGGGAGGAGCAAGAGGGAGGGGAAAGAGGCTAAAATGTGGTTTTATGAAGAATATTTAGTTGCTGTAGACAATGGAGAGGAGCCCTGGTGAATACTAACCCCAAGGGAAGTAATTCAAAAGCAGCAGCTCCCTGGGGGAAAGATGAGGCTTTCTATTCCCTTAAAGAGCTGCAGTCTGGGAGACCCGGAGGGCCGCTCCACCCTATACTGTAAGGTCGCTGTGAGTTGGCATTGACCTGATAACAAGGACTTTTGTTCATTTGTTTGGTGGACAGTAGAAGATGGAGAAGTAGGAAGGATTATGTAAAGAGCAGTTAGGAGATGCTGGAGAACGCAAAATGGGATATTCCATAGCTGCACCGGGATGGTAAAACATGGAGGCAAGTTAGCAGATGTGAGGTCAGAGTAAATAAAAGTTTGATATTAAACATGAAGGAAGGGAGGACCCTGGAATCTTTTGTATTTGCCATACCCTGTTATGTTTGTCAATGACTTGCCTTCCTCTCCTATTAAAACACAAGATTTTTGAAGGCATGTATTCTTATCTTTTTTATTGCTAAGGCATATTGCATACAAAAAATAATCTACAGATATTTGATAACGTGTTGGATTAAACTAATAACAAAAATAAAGCTCTCAAAAATGATTAAGGACATCTGTGACCCTCCACTAATAATTTAGCAGATATTATTATAGGTCTGAATGTGACTAAGCAATTATTTATCTTACCTGGTCGTTAGGCGACTACTGAGGCTAGCAATTGGATATGCAGGATATACATAATTGACCCCTGCTCAAAGACACAGTGAGCTAGCTGCCCAGCATACTTTAATTATGTTTAGTTTTATTGTTCCCTGGAGAAACATTTTATCATTGATTGTACATTCTGGATAGTAGAAAAATGAACTTCATTAATACAGAGCCTATTTTATGATATCAGTATAAATTTGGAATGTATAAAAGTCATTAATTCAACATATGCATCTAAACAGATGCTTCATGAAATAAAAATGAACATTAAGGAAGGGTCACTGTGTGCATTTGGAGCAGTCAAATAGGTTAAGTAATTATGGTAGAAATAAAAGGATGCCTGAGACCTCAATCTACAGCTAACATTAAATTGCAAAAAGATGTACTCTGTTGACAAATCATTAGTGCTTGCAATTTCTTACCCTCTCTTCCCCTTCCAAAACATAATTATTCAAGTACCTCACCATTTTTTAAAGAAAAGGCAAAGCTTAGGTACCAATAATACATTGTGAAAATCATTTTACACAGGGATTCCACTGATTCTTTTATTTTAATGTTTTAATCCAGGTTCCCTACAATACAGATAGCTGCTTTATAATGAGGCAATGCATAGTCATAGTCAAGTGCCCCTCAGTGTACCGCAGGGTCACTCTCACTAGTCTAACTCCTATGACTGTTTAAGCTGTTTGCATCTATGATTATTTTATTAATAATCAATTTTTTTTGGTTTCTTAACTAAACATTTGATACCCAAATCATTATCTTTTTCAGGATAAGTTTCCCCTTTGATTAAGAAGGTAAAAGATTTTTAACAGGATAGCCATTAATAAATCTACTAGCATATCATTAAAGTACCTCTTTCTTTTGCCATTTTTGGAATGACAGGACAACATTTTACTTGTATCCCTGTTTACTTGTATTCCTCTAAGAATATATGTCTAGGAATTGTCTATTACCGTGCAGAGCGAAGGAGCCCCCGTGGCACTGCCAGCCAACTGCTTGACTGCCCACCATAATGTTGGTGGTTCAAGTGCTCCAGTTGCTTCTCCAGAGAAAGATGAGGCTGTCCTTTTCTATAAGCATTAACAACCTCAAAAACACCATTATAGGAACTATGAATCAGAATTGACTGAATTCGGTTTTTGTTTACTGTGAAGCTGTATTCTGTCCTGTTATATGAATATGTCAAGAATAAAATTATTAATGTATAATTTGAATTAAATCAATTGATACTTAGGTATTCACAATATTTCCTGTGTTCCCTAGCTTCTACCTGTTTAGCAGGTCAACATCTGGATGTACCTTTGTTATGAATCACTAGATAATATGTTAGTCAGAGAGAATACTTAAGAAGCCAGAGAGGCCAAATGATTCTACATGATAAGTAGCTGAGAGAGGAAAGTGAGGAGGAAACAGAAAATAGAAGTCACGTGGGCTGCATTTGGAACAATCGGGGATTGATATTGGGAGAAATGAATCAGCGAACAGCTGCTAGGCCAAGAACAATCAGGGTTGGGAGGAAACGAATTCTCAAGATACTTTCTGTCCAACAAAATGCATTATCTGTGAGAGAATGAATAAGAATCTCAGTATTTTAATGCCCTTTTCCTTGCTTGAACTTAACATTTCATTACTGAGGTCATCTTGAGGTTCTTATATTTATTCAGATTACATGCACTTATATTCACATGCACACATACCAGTAAGCAAATATGTCCATTCATGTCCTGAAAAGTACAAAATTCTTTTAAGGGGGGGGGTGTTCTGCGCGTGTTTTCTTAGACACGGCAGCTGTTGGTGCTGTTAGGAGCAGTCAAGTTCAAAAGCCCACCAGCTTTGCTCCATCCTCCCAATGTTTCTAGTGTGTGAGCCCATTGTTGCAGCCACTTGTTGAGGGGCTTCCTCTTTTTCACGGCCCCTCTACTTTGCTAACTTATGAATCCTGGTTCTCATTGGCCTCTTACTGCAAGAGCACTCAAACCAAACCAAACTGACTGCCTTCAAGTGGATTCCAGCAGAGGTTCACTTTGAGTAAAACTTCTGTCGAGGGTTTCTGAGGCTGGAACTCTGAGGGAAGCAGACCACCTCATCTTTCTCCCTGAGTGGTTGATGGGTTTGAACTGCTGA
Organism: Echinops telfairi; assembly: GCF_000313985.2. Classification (NCBI taxonomy): domain Eukaryota; kingdom Metazoa; phylum Chordata; class Mammalia; order Afrosoricida; family Tenrecidae; genus Echinops; species Echinops telfairi. The sequence goes on along the minus strand of NW_022103920.1, from coordinate 45,064,361 downwards.
CCTTTGATTTAGTCCAACACTTGACCCACTGAGCTCCTTCATTTGATTACAGACCTAGCTAAATGACATCTTATTGTCAGAAAAACACATTTTATATGATCTCAAATACAGGTTAGTTGACTCCAGAAAATTGCATATGATTTTTCCAGCATGACGTCGAGAAAACACTGAAGGGCACATCTAGAATGTGTGTTTACCAATCACTGTCCCCAGCTTTATAATGGATTTTAGCTGTGCCTTCGGTGAAGCTGTAGCTCAGGTAGCTCTAGAATTCTTTCACTTCTGATCTTTGGGTCTCAGAGGGTCAGTTAGCTGTGACGAGTAATGAACACAGATTGGCTTTTAATGGAATCTCTTCTCCTCCTCGTCTCTGGCTATGGAAGCTCTGAGAGGGTCCAACCACCAAAAACACCTGTGGAATTGGTTTGCATTAAGTTGTATTAAGAACTCTAGAGAACTCTTAAACATTATGAGATGTGCATTAAGTTCTATTGTAACTGCCCTCCTTTATCCCCATGGGGCTTTTCAAACCAAACAAGAATGGCTTTCTAATTAGTGCATTTTTCAAGTAAAATTGAATAGGTTCACATTTCTGTATACAGCATCTTATAATGAGACTGTGGATATGATCTCATTACAATGGATACCTTTATATGCTGCTGGTGGGAGGGTAAATATACACAACCTTTTAGGATAAGGGTGAGGAAAAGTCCATATGATTCAAAGCCTCAACTATTCTAATGACTTCACTGATAGGAAGGTATTCTAAGGGGAAAAAGCAGAATTTTACAGTATTATGTAAACATAAGATGCTCATCAATGGGTTATTTACAATAGTGAATTGACATCCATGCAATTTAAATGTTGTTCTTGATGTTAGGCATCATTAAGTGGATTCCAACCCATAGCCACCTTATGCACAACAGAATGAAACACTACCCAGTGCTGCGCCAGCCTCACATCTGTTCCTATGTTGGATTCCATTGTTGCAACCACTGTGTCAATCCATCTCCATGAGGAGTATATATTAGATAACCATTAAAATAATGGATAATATTATCTATTAAATATAAAAATATTCAAGATACATTAAATGGAACAGAATACTTTTAATCTAATTTTGCTTCTCTGTATTTTTTAATTGTGTTACTACAAGTAACCTAAGCCTACTTTAGTTAAGCAAGAAGGGATTCATCAGGAGGAAAATGAGAGTTGCCTTGGCATTGACAGTACACCACAACAGCAATCACATTTGCTCCCAGCGCTGCTATAAGAGATGAACTTCATGTTTCCTTTCATTTCTAATCAGTTACGATTCAAAGTCATGGGATAACGGTATTGCTCGCCTGACTCCAAGGCTCTGGTGGGTTAAAAGGAGTAAAGTATCTGAGGGCTTCCTACTTTGGCAGTTGAAACACAGCCCCCAGGAATTACTCTCTTAACATAACATCAGTCCAAAGAGTACAGGAAATTAGAATAGAAGGGAAGGCTGTCTGATAGTGCTCCAAATAGCTAATTTCCACCACAAATGTATTATCTTGAAAACAAAAATAAAATTTGTATCCAAAACAGCAAAAAAAGCACCACTTATTGGACATCTATTGTGTGTGTGGCATTGTTAGTTCCTGAGGAGGTCACAAAGAATTACAGTTTGCTTATCTTCCAAAAGACACATCAATTTGAATGTCTACTGTAACAGGAGATAGACATGATTTCCTCTCATACAGGAAAATAAGCTATGCATTATAACATCATTTATCAATATCTCTCTATTTATCTCAGGAGATCCATTGCTTATTCTCCTCCAACTCATCTCTGAGCTTGGCATATAAATTCTCGATGTGTCATTGTTGACAATGGCATCTCAGAAGAGCCCTTCTAAGCTCTATCCTTGATTTCGATGGCAAATTATGTTTATGGAAACCATGTAAGGCAATTGATAGAAATACGGGTTTGCTAGTATCATTTGAAAATAGTCCTAAAATACTTTCACCATCTGCTCTGTTACAGAGACCATGAGGTATCCTCCAATTAGATCCTCTAAATTCAACCTTGAGAACCCTGTCCATCTGTTTTGAATTAAAACTGAACTATATGCGTAGTACCTGGGTAGTTGGTCCAGGGCCAGGATAAGATGCAATTGAAAGGTTGATGTGATTTGACATGCATTTATGTCATTAGGGTTACTGTAACACAGAGGCAAGTATCTATTTGCAGGTGGAGGGAGAGTAAGAGTTTGCATATGAAATGTGCTCCATGTTTTCAGTTTACTGTCACCCTTCTCAAACGATAGCACCATTTTGAAAACCAGGCACATCAAGAAAGCTTTTTGCCCATAGACTGTCTGCCTTGAGGGAAATGACTCTGAAGGAAGTTTGTTTGTTTTTAAATCATATGATTATTTTGAGTCCTTAAATGTGACTAAATATATTTTCAGAAATGAAATTGAGTTTCTAATAATGTTTATGATTTTATTTTTAATATAGTCCCTCTTGCTTTAAAAAATAGTTATGCTTCATTGAAGTTATTTTATGTTAGAATGGACAGGAGACATTTAATTGTCTAATCATGTTCCTTATTATTATTATTGCAATATTAATTTAAGAGAATCTGATATAACTGACACTCAGAATTATGTGCAAGACAGTATTGACTGCACAAATTTGTCGATGCTGTGATCCTTTGCTCTCAGAGATTCTCTTCATCTGAGGAGATCCATCATATAATTGCATTCCCTTTTGTTAGCTATATATGTGGGATGGGCACGTTTTCCAGTTCTAGGCAATGAAACATGATGGCCAATCATCTAGGTAGCTTCTTACGGAAACTTTCTTCCTAAATGACATGAAAGAGACTACAGTAGGGAAGTTTCCTTATCCCTTGCTACTTCATTCCTTCCATCACTTTGGTTGTGTAGTTCGTGAAGCTGATGCATCAATTTTATAACCACAAATTACAAGCTGTTTGGAGCCCCTGATAGTATTCTTGAAGCACTGTGCTGAACCCTGGAATTATCCATTTTTAGAGTTCCTACTATGTGAAATTTCAAATTATTTTCACTGACTAATGAGTCATAGTTATTTGAAATTTTTATGAATTTCCACTGAATTCTTGAGGACAGGTAAAGATTCTAAAGGTCAATTTAATGAGAATCCAGTTGATCCTTAGGTTTCATGTTTGACTTTCTTATCATGAATGCTTGCTCTAACAATACATTCTTTGAAACCCTTACATTGATTTCAATGTAACAAACTCAACTGCTCAAGCATCAGTTGACTAACATTTCCAGTTGTTGTATCATGGCGCTGCATTTCAGCCAACTGGAGCACCTTGACAGACAATGCTTTCTTGATTGCTTGAGTGTTTTACTACATTGTATCTCATTTAGCAAAATTGAATGTAAAGTGGAAAACCAAAAAGCATTAGGAATAACTTGTGAGTAGACATGCTGATTGCATGAGATCAACATAATTAAAATAAGCATGAAGTAATTAGAAGATAAGCCAAAATATCTTTACCTTTCGCCTTAACCTGATACCTATGAACTAAGTCTGTTAAGTGATCAATTATGAAGAAGAATTGAGATAGATAATACATATAATTTATCGGCAGCATGCATTTAAAGGTTGACTTTAAATTTAAGGGATAAATATGTACCTCATAATAAAATTTAGCTGTCTTGGAAGGCAACTCCCAGTTTGGTTCGTATTTCATCCAAATACTTTCAAACACTCACTATATACTAATATGCCGGGAGCCCAAAACAGCAAGATAAAATGTACTTTCTCTTCTGGAACTTTTAGACTAATGACAATATACACTTAAATGTATGAAATTGTTCGGTCTTGGTGTTATAAAGGGCGCATTATTATAAGAGGAGACCTATTCTAGTCTGTGCCAATCACTGAAAGTGAGTCCAAAGAATTGGGATTTTAACAGAGATCAAAAATATGAGAAGAAATACCAGTGAAAGAAGGATCAAGAGGAGGAAGACTGACAGAAACGGAGAACACAAGTTTGAAGCAGCAAAATGAACTGGAAGAAAGCAGGCTTATGGACTGAATCAGGAAGGAACAGAGAGAACTGGAAGAGATCAGGTTTGTACAGTGAGTCAGAAAAGATGAGCGAGAATGGTGCCAGGTGGGTTTGAGAGAACAGGCAAGGCAGCACAAGCCCTTCTAAGCCTAAAGACAAGGTGAAACCCGGAAGAGTTTAAAGAGCGGTTTCATCATTTTATTTTTAAAACACTCCCTTCGGTGTTATATAAAATGCACTGAGAAGAGTACGGAGACCATACTTACTCAGTCTGCACGCCAAGCAAACAATCAGAGAGGCTGGCTTATATGGAGAAGAACGTGGCCTCAGGAGAGGAGGAAGGCTAGTGAACAACCTTCCGTAGACAGATGACACAACTTTGCTCGTTGAAAACAAGGAGACTTGAAGCACTTGCTGATGACGGTCAAGTGTGTCAGCCTTCAGTATGGATTACAACTCCATGTCGTCCTCACCGTGGACCAATAGGTAACATTCTGAAAAATGGAGGAAAGGTCGAAGTTGTCAAGGTTTTTGTCTTACAAGGAGCCACAATTAGTGCTCATGGAAGCAGCCTGCAAGGGATGCAAAGATGTATTGCATTAGGGAAATCCGCTGCACATGACCTCCTTTAAGTATTGGAAAGCATGGATGTTATTTTGAGGACTAATGTGTGCCTGACCCAAGCCATGGTGTTTTCCACTGCCTCATATGTATGTGAAAGCGGAAGATTAAATAACGTAGACCATAGAAGAATAGATGCATTTGAATTGTGGTGCTGGAGAAGAGTATTAAAATGACTATGGATGCTAAAGTGACAAACCAATCTGTCTTAGAAAAAGTAAGCCCAAAGTGCTCCTTAGCGGCAAGGATGACAAGACATCATCTTACGTATTTTAGACAGTTTGTCAAGAGAGACAAGTCCTTGAAGAACATTGTGTTTGGTAAAGTAGAGAGGCGGCGAAAAAGGCAAAGGTTCTCCGTGAGATGGATTGACACTGTGACTTCAACAGTGGGCTCAAATAGGGGAGCGACTGAGAGACTGGTGTCAGACTGGATGGTGTTTCCGTCTATTGTGCACTGGGTTTCAGAAACAGACATGATGGCACCTAGCAGCAACAACAACAGCAACTACAACAACAACACCATGGAGAGCAGCTGTTAGATTTCAGTGACAAATGAAGGTGTGAAGAGCGGGAGGAGGGGAACAGAAGACACGTCTCCGAGGCCCTGCTGTTGTGTGGGTGCCTTTGCACTGACTTTTCACTCGCTGCCATCGCATGTGACCGAGGAAAGAGACAAGCCACGAGATCTTTGGTCTGCCAACTAGCTGGGTAGGTTCAAATCGCAACCTTCTGTTAGCGACAGAACTTTCCATCATGAAGAGGCATTTAGGGAGTAGAAATCAAGGACTTGGTCTGTGAAGATATGATTATATAATTTACTATTCAAACAGGAAATATCTTGAAAATAAAAATTCATCATCAAGGTCCAATGAACCAAATATATATTGGAAATGTCAAGGGAAAGAGGGAGGAGCGATGGTGGGATAGTGGGTTATAAGATCGGCTGCTAACCCCAAGGTGGCACTTCTAAATTTCCAGCAGTCCCTGGGCAAAATGATGAGGCTTTCTATTCCCATAAAGATTCCCAGTCTCAGAAACCCACAGGGACAGTTCTACTCTGCCCTAAAGGATCACTATGAGTTGAAATCCACTTGGTGGCAGTGAGTTAGTTGGTTAGTTAGGCAAATTAGGGCACCTGGCTACCCGGGTACAAGAGTTAGGTGGAAATACCCCAAAAGACCCAATTTGCTGTCCCATCAGTTCTGCCGCCAGGTGATCCCATGTGTGTCAGAGTAGAAGTAGACTCCTTGGGGTTTTCAATCCTGAGTTTTGAGAAGTAGATCACCAGGTCTCTCTCTTAGGGTGCTTCTAAGTAGATTCTAAAGACCAACTTTTCGGTTAATTAACAGATCACTTAATGATTTGTGCCACCCAGGGACTTATGTGAGAAACAGGAAAAAGTAAACTCAGTACCATATTCTCTTTTAACATCTAAATTTCTGACAATAATTACCTTCAGCTGTGGCCAATCTCAGAAGCCATATCACTTCTGATGTTAATTCAATCTGCTCATATAGAATGGAAACCATTAGACTCCAATAGATTCTTTTCCTCATGGTTTGCATCTCATGCTTATATTTGTCCATAAGGATGCAATTCTTTCAGACAGACGGATAATATTCACATGATTTTAGATAACAGGAGAAAGCCCTTTTATATAGAGAGAAAGCCTGTCTCTTAGCCCTTGTTTTCTGTGTCTCTGACTCTGGTACAGATAAAGAGTTTATGTCAAATTCATTACTGATTATTGTTCTGAAGGTGTGACTGTCATTTAGGGGTCAAATTAAAGACCACTCAGCCAGAGCTGGGACAACTATAGAATCCAGCCTTTAGCTTGGCTCCTCTCCTGAGACTTACAGGGCAGCTGCTAAGAGTTTCATTTAATTACGCAGTTTTACAAAGCATCCCGCCTTTGAACGCGGTCAAGGCTTAAATGTGGCCTGCCTGTCATGCAAAGACATCACTGGAAAGCCAAATATCTTTGTTGCCTTGCCTCTGTCTGGTCTCTTATTTATGATCATCCTGCTAATTACTCTCAAAAACACATTCCCTCTTCTCTCTTCTCCTTGCACTAAATTTATTTATTTGTAGAACAGCTAGTTCTATCGTTGTGTGTATATATATTTTTTCAATAATTCTGTATGCCTGGAGTATTCCTTACATGTTGATATCATCAGATCCTAGGATTTCCTTTCTCATGCAGCAACTGTAAAATGTTTTTACTACCAGAAATTTAAAAAGGAAAATGCATTTAGAAAGACAGCAAATATTATAAAATGTATAAATTAGAGCCAATTAATTGAAAATAATGTGAGGGGTAGTTGTGTTTTAAGGAGGCAGTGACAATAAGTCTTCACTCTGCCAGGGGAATAAAAGTGCTAAATCTGATACACTATAAACCATCTCCAGTTAAATAGCAGATAATTAAATGTCTTGATTACTTTAAAAGGGTCATATTTTCCAAGGTTTATGTAGGAAAAAATAACAAATAAACTTGTTCTTGCTGGTATTATATATGGTGATATTTTCAGTTAACTTATAACAAAATCAATGTTGATATTCACTAAACTGCAGTCTTGATGTTTGTTCTATACCATCAAAGGGGGGAAAAAGCAATGAATATACTTTGAGTAGCTTACAACTGTCACGCACTGTGGTAGTTATATAATCTTGTGTCAACTTGATGGTATTAAAGGTGAAGGGGTGGACTCTAGCTTGTCAATCAGGTCACAGTGCAATGATGCCTTCCTGTTGGCGTGGCCTTCTCATGAGGATTCTGGGAACTTCCTCTCTCTTCCTACTTTCACCTTCCTGTTGACAAGCTGCCACGTGGAGGCACACTGAGATCTGCCAGAGCCCCAGAAATGCTTTCACAGCCACTAGATCCACAAGACTGCACCCACTGACCTGTGATTTTCCTGCATTTTACATCATTGCATGTGCTGAGTGAATCTGAAGAGGGAGTTATGGACTAGTATGGACTAGTTATGGACTAGTATCGGTATTATGAGATAATATAGGACTTAGAGACATGTTCTGAATTGCTCCGAGATGTTTTCTTAATATACACTTACTCTTTGATATAAAGTTCTTTCTTTTGCATATCTGAGTGTCTCTGGATTTGTTTCTGTAGTCAACTGATTCTAACACATTCGCCATGTTAAACATTAAAGAAACGAAGCAAGGTACTCAGATAAATATGGACAAATGAGTACATCAAGTCTCTGGTAGAATCTTCTAAGAGTAGAGAGGTGGCAACTTAAACTGTTATGAACCAGAAAACAATATACAGGAAGTGAACCCTGGGCATGGTTTATGGTACAGTCTTTGTCCACAAAACAAAGACGCCAGAATTGTTCTGTTTTTGCTGTTGAGTGTTAGCTAAACTGATGATGGAACAATATGACTCTGGACTATAAACTCACTGTCATTGTGTTGATTCTAATATATAGTTACCCCATAATCCAGGGTGAATTTCCAAGACTGCGACTCTTTACTGGAGTAGAAAGCCTCATCTTTCTCCCTCTTAGTGGCTTTAAAAAAGAAGAAGAAGATGAAGAAGAATGTTTCTCTGCTACAATCATAGGAAGGTAGGCAATGTCCATAGGCAGCTGTGCTACACAAGTGTTTGATTTCAGTAAGAAATCACAAAAAAATTAGATAAAATACAGTGGCTCATTATTATAAAAAATAGGTAGATGGGTAGACATTCAAGACCATGACTTTATCTCTTTCTTAGTTGCCTCTCCAAGCTTTCTGATATTCACTTTCTACTAATGAAAAGACACATACAACTGACAATTAACATTAAAATATATTTGTTCAGAGAGGAATAATCCTTGAGTCAATTTTGTGGTTCATGATAGATACCGAAGTGATTTACCCTTCATAGAAGGTTCATTCTTAGGACATATAAAACATATTAAACTACCTTTGCCAGGTTCACAGGTTTGATGAGGCAACATATTTTCAAAAAACTAGCTTTGCAATTGCATTACAACTTTAATTTTAATTTGGCCTCTGATAATACGGGACAACTGAGATTGGAGGGAATCATAAACACAGTCACACATTTGTTGCAACACATTTGTTACAATCATTAGAAGAGTAGACGGTAATAAGGAAGCAGCAGGTGAGGCTCACGGATTCATCAGCTCAGCACTACCTACAAATGGGTAAAAGGACACCAGGTCCAAATGAGTTTCCGCAGTATGCCCTATTGCTGTTTTTGCAAGTTACTTTTAAAATTTGCATTCAGGGTTTGTTGAATGATCCAGCTTGAGTCTTTCAGTTGATATTTATCAGGCAGCGTAAGGAAAGCATATTTAAGCATTGAGCTTTCTAATGCAGCCAAGGAAAGCGGCTGTGCCCTCATTGACCTTCACCAGGTTGTATCTTTCTTTTAGAAGTTTGCGAATAGATTTTAAATACATACACCTCTCTATTAAGATTGGTGTTATTAAGGTAGGTGTTAGCCTCACAAAAAAAAACCCGAGTAGCTGTCTCCTTATTAAATTCACTGTTGTCAACACTTGTCAAAAGGAGGTGGGAGCAGGAAGATGAAAGAGGAAGCAGAGAAAGTAGCCAAATGATTGTTCCTTTGTGCCACAGGAGAACAGGCTGCACCTACGGTTTCCTTCTTTTGCAGTTATCAAAAGAAGGTGGGAAATCACCATTTTCTTCCAAGCTGCCTACTACAGTGGTTTATGAGTTCACCACAAGAATCACTACAATTCTTTTCAAAACATCACTTCATGGTTAAACATGACGTGCATCTATTTTCTTCTGAAAATCCAATGGCAGACATGGCAGTGTGGGGGCCATAAATGTGGGCTGTGCAGTTGTGATCCATTACACATCTATGGTATGGGCTGTGCACTTGCAATTAATTACAGGACTTTCATTTGGGCTCTGCAGTCTTCATCAATCATGGCTATGCTATGATAGTGGCAATGAGGGATTCTGAAAAAGGACCAGGAAGAAAGAACCTAACATTTGGGGGGCACATGTTAGGTGCCTGTAAATGTATTATAGTGTTTGCCTATTTTATTGAATCCTCATAGCTACAGGTGTCCTGATTCCTCTGATAAGAAAATGGAATCTGAAGTATGTTAAATAACTCAAAATTATAAAGGTAAAGGGCTTGGGAGAGGTGTTTGAAATCCAAAGCTTCTTTCTTCTCCTAGGACCAGACCTCTGTCTATGACTTCTCTGTCTGGAGCTGGAAGCTCCGAGATTCAGGGCAGTGCCAGATCTTAATTGATACCATGACTTCTTCTTGTCTTCTTTTTTATTTCATCTCAGGTTTCACTTTAAAATCAATTGCTTGTGATTGATATGTAGAGTAGGACCTGTTTGTCATCACTATTCTGAGTTCCAAAGAATGCATGTGCCTCAATATTTAAGTGCTCAGTGGCTAATCTGAACGTCAGTGTGGCTCAAACCCACTGGTCAGCTCTGCGGGAGAAAAGCCTCAATGACCTGCTCCCACAAGAAACTGTGAGGGACAGTTTTATGCCGTCACATGGGGTCACTGTGCATCAGAATTGGCTCATTCCTACTCAAAAACAGAAATCTTAATACTAGGGCATAAATTCTACATTTAAAATATTTCTGTGGTTAGCAGACAGACATTGGGCTTCTACTCAAGTCCTCCCTCAACGCAAGAACACTTTGTTCTAATAACCTGGCATTCTGTGATGCTCACCTTCCTGACATGATCGCTGAAGGCAAAATGGGTCCATAAGATAATGTGGTGAAGAAAGCTGATGGTGCCCGGCTATTAGAAGATATAGCATCAGGGGTCTTAAAGGCTTGAATTAAACAAGTGGTCATCTGGCAGGGAAACAACTATGATCATGAGGTGTCAGGATCAGGTATCAGGCATCAGAAGAACCAAAACAATCATATCAATGCGAAGGATGGGGGTCGAAGTGGAGACTCAAAGCCCATCTGTAGGGAATTGGACATCCCCTCACAAAAGGGCCACAGGAAGGGACAAGTCAGGCAGAGTGCAAGATAACACCGACAAAACACACAACATTCCTCTAGTCTTTCAACGCTCCCTCCCCCCACACATATCCATACCATGGCCCCACTTCTGTCTTACAAATCTGCCTAGACTGGAGCATGTACACTGGTAATGCTAGAGCTCTCGGCACACAGAATCCAGGATGGATAAACCCCTCAGGACCAAAAATGAGAGTAGTGATACCATGAGTGTAGGGAAAAGGTGTGGGGAAAAGGGGGAGAATGGAGGAACTGATCACACTGATTGATGTACACCCCCCCCAGGGGGAAAGACAATAGAAACATGGGTGAAGGGAGACAGCAGATGGTGTAAATAAAAATAATTTCTAAATTATCAAGAGAAAAAAATAATTTATAAATTATCAAGGGTTCACGAGGGTGGGAGGCTGGGGGAGGTAGGGGAAAAAAAGATGAACTGTTACCATAGGCCCAAGGAGAAAGAAAATGTTTTGGAAATGATGGTGGCAACATATGTACAAATGTGCTTGATACAATTGATGTATGCCTTGTTGCAAGAGCTGTAAGAGCCCTCAATAAAATGATTTATTAAAATAATAAACTAAACAAACAAAAAATTCTTTCCCTGGCTTCATCACATCTTCATGTTTGTCAATTTTTCAATATGACTTTAAACAAACTCAGTTCTAGCCTGAACGTAGACCTTGCACCTTTCACGTTTGGCAGCCTGTGCTGCCTCCACGCACTGAGGCTTCTCACTATGACAGGACCCGTGTTCACCTCATAAGACTTCTCCTGAACTTTCCTGCTGGAAAATGAATCTTGTTATGTGCATCTTAATATGAATGTGGAAGTATTGTTCAATGAAACGCCTAAGAAAAAGCATTGAATAAGGAAGGCTTGTTTGAATTGTGGTGCTAGCAAAGCATAGTGAACGTATCGTAAACTGCTAAAAGGACAAACAAGTCTGTCTTGGAAGCACACCCAGAGTGGCCCTTAGAGGCCCGGATGGTGAGGCTCCACTTTGTACATTTTGGACCCACCGTCACGAGGGCCAGTCCTTGGGGAAGAGGAGGGAGGCCTCACTGAGATGGATTGGCAGTGACGGCAACCATGGGTGCCAGCTTAGGGTTGTGAGGGAGGCGCAGGACGAGCATCCAGTGCCTGCCAAACACAGAACTGTAAGGAGCTTTAAAAGCAAACATCAAAGGGAAACAGCAGCAGCATATTTTTATCTGTTCTCCAATCTCTATCATGCTCCACAAATTGTTCCTGAGCGTTTACAATGTCGTATGCCACTCAAGCAATAAGAAACATCATGATAACCAGAGAAAGTATTGAAATTGTTAAGGAGTTCATTTTACTTGGATCCACAATCAACGCCCATGAAAACAGCCCTCAAGAAATCAAGCAATGTATTGTGTTGTGCATATCTCTCCCCCAGACTGCTCTGAAGTATTCAAAACAAAGATGTCATCCTGACTGCTAAGGTCAGCCTGCACCAAACGGCAGGAGTCTCACTCTCATGAGCATATGCAAGTTGGCCACGGAATAAAGACGAGCAGAGAAGAATCGATGTCTTTTATGATGGTGTTCATAAAGAATTTTAAATGTACCCTGGAATCCAGAAGAAAAACAAATACGTGTTGGAGAAAGCACAGCCGAAATACTCCTTACAAGCCAGTATAGCAAGGCTTTATGGAAGCAAAACATTCTGTTCTTTGTGAAACGGCTCGCCTAAACTGTATGTGTTTTACAAAATGTTCATTTTGTTTTGGTAATCTATATTCCTTGTCAGCACCAGTCAGCATAAAGATATGAGAAAATTATCTGACACAGTTCTCAAGCTTGATGACTTCTGTTATCATAAACTAGCCCAAACCTGTACTAATATTCCTGCAATAATATGAACAACGAGGTCTCTACAGATTATAAACTAAAGTGTTTTTTTTTTTTAAAACCTATCTCCAGAAATAAAAAACAAAACCCATCTCCAATAGAAATTCTGCAGCCACCACTGGTTTAAAATTGTAAAAAAAACGAACAGCTGACTTTTATTCTCCCTTTAACTCAGCTATTATTTTACTTTAGCTATCATAGGGAAAGTGACTCTCAAGTAATTCCACCCAATAACTCGTGTTGTGCTCCCACGAGCTCCCCAGGCGCCCCATCCCTCCGCCCTAGCAATGCAAGAAACAGTAAAGCTTCACCCTAACAAGAGGGGCAGCTCCAGCGGCCTAAGTCCGCTTCCAAGATGCGCCTTCTTGTGCTTTCCCATTTCCTAAAACCAGCTACTCTCTTAGCCTCTTCTCTTGTCATAGCTGGACTCTATTGCCTCCACTCGCTGTGATTTTCACTGAACCCTTGATTCTGATTTCCCTTCATTCCTTCTTTCTCATAACCTGAGCGTCCATGTGGTCGGGTACAGCATGTCCAGTGTCTTTGTTTCCTTCCTTAGCTTTATTTCCCATGGCTACAGTCCTTTCCTCAGCGTGAGTGTCTAATGGACCTTAATAAGTATGAAAGAAAAAATTAAAAAGCATCTATAACAAAAATACTTAGCAACAGCTGCTATCATTTTTACATGGTTCTTTTCATACCTATTTTGAAGCACATGTGCATACATTAAGATAAAGGTATGAAACATTGTACGTACGGTTTTCTATTTTCATTTCACATCTGACCTTATGCCATTAGTATGTTCAAATGTCCTTAAATAATGTCCAAAAGTAAGACTTTTAATGGCTATGCCATGCATCCCTTAATGTCAGTGCTAAGTCTGAGAGCTTTTGTGGCCCTTTCTTCGTTTCTATTTAGAAAGACATATTTTACTTTCATACAGAGTCATCATTAATTTCATAGGGGACAGGGATAGGCCATCGATTTCTTCCCCTCGCTCAGTGGGCTCCCTTCTCATGTCATCTGCTGGTGAAATGAGAGAAGAGCTCCCCGGCGCACACTGGGGCCCAGCAGCACCTCGTGCCTTACGACATGGGATGCCCAGCATAGGCTCGACTGAGGCCATACGTGAGACATTGATAAGCCCAATACAGTCACCAGTAAGTTTAGGTAGACATTAAAACGTTTTTATCTAAAATCAGACAGTGCAGAGTGAGCAACATGCTGTTTGCGAGAGATGATCAATTAAGTCCTTTATTCTAAAATCTATGACTTTTCTTTCAAGAGCACTCAATTATAAAAATATGCCCTTTTACATTTTAGTTGTAGGTTTTGTTGAAAGGTAAATATTTGTGAGTTGGAATTTATCTAGTTTCAATTGTTAAAGATCACAAAAATTAATATAAACAATTTAATAACTGATGTGCTTGCAGAATTCATTAATTTAGTTAATTTAATGATAAACTTCAACAAAACCAGCACAATTGATTGAGTTAACATTTATTATATACCAGTTACCTCTCAGACAGAATGCTGGAGTCTTTAGTATTCATCAGAATATCTTTCTCCCTGACTCCACATTTAAATTTATGGTTATTATTATCCCCATTTTACAAATAAAGACATTAAGATTCATAAGGTATAGTAGCATGTCTGTAAGCGATACAATTTTTACTATTAATCTATGCCTTTTCATTTTCATGCATCGAGTCATTCAAAAATACGTTTTGAGTTACCTACGTCATGCTAAATTTTGTTCCACTCGATACAATTGTGGACAGACACAGTTCATGGCTTTTTTAAGTAAAAATAGAAATAGAAATAAGCACTACAAGATATTTGAGGCGCTCGTCAAAAGGAATGCACAGAGTGCTATGAAAGTGTGAAGAACTGAAAACTGATCCCGTTTCTCCCGCTACCACCCGTATAGTATTGCTGCCACCCACACTCTCCCTCCTCATTGTTAAACATGTGAACATGCGGCTTCTTAATTCCTGCTGTGCTCTGCGACATCGCTCGCCTCTTTAGTCCTCTCAGTGACACCCAGGAACAACAACGTATCCAAGGTACCATGAGTGGTTTAATATAGTCCTCTCCAAACTGTGACCAACGCTATAATCACCCCAATCTATTCATGAAGATCTTGTCGGGTGCTTTCGATTGGTTCCGGATCGTGGTGACCATAGGGGACAACAGAACAAAGACATGGAGCTTCCGTAATTTACCCAGGACATATACCGGAGCCCGGAGCTCAACGAGGATTTGAGTGATTTTGAGCCTCTTTGGTTCCATCACAATGATATTCTGCAATAAATGGTTTCTGCTCATTAGTCTAGCACTGTCTCTTCAGAACTTTTATTTTCTTACTTTTCTATTATGCCATTCATTTATTGTCTGTTCTTTATCAGAGGAAATTCATCTACTTTAGTCTGGAGCCAAGGAGGCCAGGTGGCTCAATAGCTAAGCATTTGGCTGTTAGCTAGAAGGTTGGCAGTGCAAACTCACCAACTACTCCCAGAAGGAATATATTGCAACTAGTTTCTGTGAGAGTTGAAGCCTTGGAAACCTTGTGGGGGCAGTTCTACTCCATCCTGAAGGGCGCTCAGAATCAGAATTGACTGGATGGCAATGAATTTGAAGTTGCTGGACTCGAGTCCTTCCTTAGCATTGCTGAACTATACTGCATCTATGTGGCATAATGCGCAATATGGAAGAAATAATCGTTTTAATTTTAAGTTGTTGAATACTTGGAAGTGCCTAACACATATCACCCTGTTAGCCCTTCTGTATCAAGCATTTCTGCTTTTATGAGTCAGAAGTGATTGGATGGCCGTGAGTGTTTTGTTTCTTTGTTTTAAGATCCTTTCCATCTATTTTCTGAAATAATGTTTCCCATATAGCCATAGTTTTAGATGAAGTATATTTGCTATCCAGGTGTAAGTGATTCATGAAATAACCCTACTAGGTGCATTGTTAATAAAGTAGTCACCGGTTTGGGTTTTTCCCCTGTAGTGCATACAAGAACGGAATACCACGGTGTTTGTGTAATCCATAGCATAAATCTCCGAGTTGAAATTGTATCAAGCTCCTTTTCCCCGGGCGTGTTGCTCTACTACTCAATCAGCTTCTTCCCATTTAGCCCTCCTCCCTTCTCCACTTGCTTTGCCTTTATCATTTCTGTTTTCCTGAACTGCGTATATTCTTTGCAAGGTAAGCTACCATTTTGAAAAATAGGTTTTCACTCATTGCCTATATTTGATGAAAACCAATATGATTAAATATATATATATACCGAGCCCCTGTCTGAGCAGAGGCAATTTATTTGCTTATGTAGAGCCACCTGCTAACTCTTGATTTTGAGAACAACAAAAGGGAATTAGAGATTCCACCCTCTGTCTTCTTTCCAGGCTCACAGCCCGACCCTCCCTGTGGCAGGGAGTGTCTCCCTGCCGTCTTTAACATGCTCCTCTACTCTCAGCGCATCACGGCTGACGTTTCCTCTGAGGCCTGCACACAAATGCCCCTCCGGTCAGGGAAAAGATGTCGATCATTCTCAGGAATGCAAAGACTCGAGGAGGTTTCCCAGCA
This sequence comes from Echinops telfairi, assembly GCF_000313985.2. Lineage (NCBI taxonomy): Eukaryota > Metazoa > Chordata > Mammalia > Afrosoricida > Tenrecidae > Echinops > Echinops telfairi. Next base: position 45,048,228 of record NW_022103920.1, on the reverse strand, counting down.
TTGATTCAGTTGTGTGTCGCACTGTATATCCACTGAAACACACCACGTCTGAGAAGAGAGTGAGTTGAAGTTAGAAAGGGTGATATTAAATGGGTGAGTGGAGGGAAATTAATAAGACACATGCCTAGCTACACTCTGAGAGACTGATTCACCCTAGGGACAGGGGCACATTTCTAAATATTTCAAAATACGTGTTCTCTTGACAATGTCATGGGCTTACATTTCTAGGGAAAACAAAAGCATGTACACACTCAAGGCTGTTTCTTTAAATGTGTTATTGATTTTAAATCTGCTACTTTTTTACTTGTAAAACAGCATAAAGTGGTATATTAAATTTAGGTTTCTGCAACATAAGTTGCAGAGCCTTTGGGGATGTGTTCAAAGTATTCAGAAAAACAGAGCCAGTGTTATTAGTCAATTAAGTTTCCCCTGAGTACCTAACTCACGCAACCTTTCTAGTTCCCTGTTCACTGCTTAAAGAAGATGAGGGCTGGACCTTCTTATCTCTCAGGGCATTTACATCTACAAGTGTGTGTGATTTTGTCTGTGGAAATCAAATAAGCCCCCTGTTCTTATACTGAGCACCACATCAACCAACAGAAATGTAAAGTATAATGTGTGAGTTTGCAAATAAGGTCTTAAGAACAGAACTACATAAGACAGTTTCTGAAACTGCAGCAACAACAAAAGTAATACTGGCACTACCTCAGGAGAACCTCTGAAATGGGATCATCTCGTTTATGTATTATTTGTAATTCTACTTCTTAGGAAGCAAAACACACAGAAAACAGAAGGATCGAGAATATGAGCAGAAGGCAGAACTTAAACCTCAGAAACCATTTGCCCATGAAATGTAGCCCTGTGGGAAATGGGGGTTTGAGAGTAGATGCACACTGCATTTTAGCGTGTGCATGGTTTTGTCTGGGAAATGCTTTAATAAACACACACAAATGCCACGACACATTACTCTTTGTAATAACCCACAGCACGCTGTACGTCATAATAATCACAGATGCCACGCTTCTGTGAAATATCTAGCCATTGATGTGGCTGCCATTGTCAAGGCCACATATAATGAAGCGGCACATTTAAGCAACGGCATTTACTTTTCCCATCTTCCCAATTAAAAGAAGAGGGCTATTAAACCTAGGAAGAGTGCCTCTGAGGAACTTTTTATCTCGAAGAGAGTCTGTGCAAGTATTAGACGGAATATATGGATGAATTCGAACAGATGCGAGATAACTTCTCAGAGATCATTTTGACCTTGAAAGGGCCCCACTTAAGAAGTGCCTTTTGTTGCTGACCATTTTTAAAGTTTTAAATGATGATTGCCATCCTGTTGAAGCTTTGAAGTTATTTCTGCCAAAGAGCTCACCCAACACGTGTTTGTTGTGTTCCTAAGAAAACACAAGGTGCAAGGTTTTGCCCCACAGAACACCTGGACCATGGGCTGAGATCTACTAGAAAGCATCAGGCTCAACATTTATTTATAAGAATAGTATTATATAAACTCATTGTTTGCTTCTCCTAGCACCTTTATGCAAATGTGTTTCTATCTGTCTCATCATAACTACTGGATCCTTTCCGTCTGAAAGCGGTGGTTGTTGTTGCTCTAACTCCCAGTGGCCCCGGGAACGACGGAGAGAAGCACTGCCTGGACCCACAGCTCTTCTCCATCCTTGCTGTGGGGAACCCCCTCGTGGCAACCACGGGGTCAACCCACCTCAATGAGGGTCTTCTTCTTTCCTCCGACAAGTACCAAGTCCCTCTCCAAAACCTGATCCATCCTGCTAAGTCCACGTGTACAGCATACGCATCCGAGTCTTACAAGCCTCATCTCAAGAGTCCTTCTGGCTGCACTTCCTCCAAGAAGTTTGAACTATCTTTCTGAAAGGCCATGATACTTTCAGTATTCTTTGCCAAGTGCTCGTATAAACCATTTGTTGACTTAGCACAGATGTTGACTTAGAATTGCAGACTTTAGGCTTTTAAGCAACTTTATTTTAGAATTTGAGATTCTTAAAAGAATCTTACTCTTCATTCATTCACTCAACAACTATTAATTTGATACCTATTATTTTTAGACACAGTTCTTGGCACTTGTCATGTATTAGCAAACAGAAAATAATAGCCATGGAACAATAAACATCCATGCCCTCACAAAGTTTATCTTGTTGTGAACCTAAACAGTTGCAATCGCCCATATTATGCCTCTGTATTAGCCTAGACTGATCATGTTCTAAGCATAGAAACAACAGAAATAAAGTCTAGGAGACAAAAACCATATAGGGAACGTGAGTGGTCCTATTTAGTTGGTGTATAGAGGTGGAACAGGTCATGGATAGAAAGTGCATACTGCAGTCCAAAGATAAAGGAGCCAAAGAAGGATGCAGGCAAAGTTACAAACAACTCTACCCAGTCACGGACACCCAGCAACAGCAATGACAACATTGTTCTTTTTAAGAGACCAGATGATATGATCAGACCTCCTCTTAAAGATGAAACGTCAAGTACAAGTAGATGTAAATATGGGGTAAAGAGAGAAAGGAGCGAGACTATTGAAGTGGCCCAAGTCACAGTTAAGGAGTTCACGGTTTATGGTGTGCAGAAAGTGGCAATAAAGGAAGTTTTGGGTGAGAGAGGCAGTTCTGTGTAACTGAGGAAGATCAGTGACAGACTGGGTCAACAATGGAGATAAGGGAATCAGAGCTGTTTTGATAGCAAGAGGAAGAAAGAGATTATGATTAACAGTGATGAGTATGGGATAGAGAATATGGTTCTTTTCCTGGGGTAAGGAATAAGTGATAAATATGCTTTGTTTTGTTTTCAAGTCAGGTAAGTTGACTAAGTTACTGGAGAAATCATCAATGAAGATATGCGTGGAAATTGAGAATTGGAGCTCAAAGAGGGTTCATGAGTTAAGATTTCCTGGTTGAGTTGAGTGTTTGCTGGGCAAAAAAAACTTCTATAAATATGTCCCTAGAGAGCCTGGTATTATATACATTGTGCCTAAGTTATATATTCCTTTTATTCTACACCATTCAAGAGCTATATTATAGTAACTAGTGTTAAATAGTAGGAGCGAGAGGTGCCTCTACTTAGAAGAAAAGCATAGTTTCTTACTTTGAATTTACTAATGATTAATGAGAAAATCATTTCAAGATACTCTCATCCATGTTTTCTCATAAGATTGGGAATATTCCAATTGTTTATCCACTCCTTCAGACGAGGAACCAATTATCTGCTGTATTTTCATTAAGCTAAAGGGAGAAATTACTAGCTGGTTTTCATCCTTATAATGTATACATACATTAATTGAGAAAAGGCAGAGCAATTTTAGTTCATTTATATCACCATTTGTTTTCAAATGACATTATATATATATATATATATATATATATATATATATATATATGTTTTCAAATGTCATTATATATATATTTATATATTTATATAATGAGGGATAGGGTGTCAAATGAGCTCTTGGTGCCCTGGCAATGAGATAGAGTGGGGATTGGGGAATTCAGTGATATGGGAGCCTATAAGGAAATTTAAACATATAACCATATCTTGGAAAAATGAGATACCACAAGCAGGGCCAACTTCATGGACATGTTATCCGTGCTGTCAGACAAGGCTCCCCACTTAAACTTCCCATGCTTGGCCAACTTTCTTGCATTTTTAAAATAATTTTGAACAAGGGGCTCCATGTTTTCAGTTGGCGGGCCCCACAATTCCATAGCCATTCCTGGCCATCCAGATCCCAAGGAAGCCTTAGAAGTCTGCCAGTCTCCTCTCTCCGCTCCCTTTCCTCTGCTTTCCTTGGTGCTTACTTTCACTTATCTCACTGACTCTCATTTACATACATATAAGGGAAGTTTTCACATGTGGAAGAGTTCAAGGTACTTATCTTGATGTAAATCACTCAGACAGTTGTAGAGGCTGGCAAATTCCAAACCTGTGGTCAGATGTTAGGCTAGATATGTCTCCTGACTTGCATAGCTATAGGGACTGATGAACCCAAAGTCAACAGCTGAGATGATAAGCTTCTGGCTGAAGAGGCAAATGGCTCATAGTTTGGCTGGTGAAATGGTAGGTAAAATACCAGGCCACTGACTCAAGTCCAAATGTGAAAAGCCAGATGACCAGCCAGATGAAGGGTCTAGACCCAGAAAAAAGCAAGCAAGCTTTGTCCACGGCATCCACATATATTGGGAGCAGGGCACACCCCAAAGGAAACTTCCTTCCAACTGATGGACTGGTCATAGCATATCTCATCGCGGATGTGGTTACATTATATTAGACCTCATAGAGGTGGATTACTGTCTTAACTGCCAAACCACTGAGAATCCTAGCTCTGCCTAGTTGACACATAACCTTTACTGTCACAGTAGACTTTCACCTGGAGATGTCTGATGAAGGTTGCAGACTTGAAATATCCACTTTGATTTTCAAGGCGGGTAGAAATGACACAAAAAAGAGTTAATAAGTCCCCAAGAATGTCTGTTAATCAGAGTGTGCTCTCAAAGGGGTTACATAGTTGTTTCTCCAGCTGCACTCTGGAGATGACCAGGAAACATATATGTCTTCACTTTGGGTGGATATGCATCCTCTGAGAATTTGAAAGAATAAGCCAGTCTACATGTGTGCATGAGCTCAAAGTATACTGGATGTATGATCAGAAACAGTAAACACAACACTCACAATCTAAAACTGGTTCTAGGGTGATGGTTCTCTCAAACTCCTGCTCTAAACAAATTGAAGAAAATCAACTTTAACCAAAGCTTGAAGAGTTCCACACTTCATAGTCAAAAATAAACCACACCAGGAAATAAACCTCCAGAGTGAGAACCAGCACAAATACTGTAGAATTAGTCACAAGAAAACCCAGGTACTGATGTTATCAGACACACATTATGAACACATCTATACATTGGAATGTTTAATGATATAAAAGGATATTACAATATGAATAAGGCACTGTATGTATATCTAGATAAGATAGGCAGGATAAACAACCCAGAGGAGAAGACATTGGACCAACAGTTCTGGGGGGACATGGAAGAGGAGGAGTCGGGGGAAAGAAACATGGTGTCAACCAACCCAGGGACAAGGGAACAAGTGAACTATGAGGCAAAGAACATTTATAGAGGTATAAATACAGGCATGTACATATGTATATATATTTTATATGATAGGGAAATAGATCTATGTAAATATAAATACATTATATTGTATAAATATAAATATATGTTAAGTATCAAGATAGCAGATGGACATCGGGCCGCGACTCAAGTATTTCCTCAATACAAGAACACTTTGTTCTAATAATCCAGGATTCTGTGATGCTCACCTTCCTGACATGATCACTGAAGACAAACTAGGTGCATGAACAAATGTGGGAAGAAATCTGATGGTGCCTGGCTATCAAAAGATATAGCATCTGGTGTCTTAAAGGTATGAAGACAAACAAGCAGCCATCTAGCTGAGAAGCAACAAAGCCCACAAGGAAGAAGCCTGTGATCACGAGATGTCGATGGGATCAGGTATCAGACATCAAAGACCCAGAACAAAAAATTATATTAATGTGAATGAGGGTGAGTGCAGAGTGGAGACCCAAAGCCCATCTGTACACAATTGGACATCCCCTTACAGAGGGGTCACAAGGAAGAGACGACCCAGTTAGGGTGCAATGTAGCACCATTGAAACATACAACTTTCCTCTAGTTCTTTAATGCTTCCCCCCACCCACCCCGCCTGCCCCACTATCATGACCTCAATTCTACCTTACAAATCTGGCTAGACCAGAGCATGTACACTGCTACAAATAAGAGCTTGCAACACGGAGAATTCAGAACAGAAAAATCCCTCAGGACCAAAAATGAGAATAGAGATACTAAGAAGGGAAGGGAAGGGTAGAGGGAGAAAGGGGGAACCAATCATAATGATCTACCTATAACCCCTTCCTAGGGAGGTAGACAACAGAAAAGCAGGTAAAGGGAGACAGTGGTCAGTGTAAGACATGGGGGGAAATTTTATAAATTATCAAGGGTTCATGAGAGAGGAAGCATGGGGGAGGAGGAAAAATGAGCTGATATCAGGGGCTCAAGTAGGAAAACATGTTTTGAAAATGATGACAACATATGTACAAATATGTTTGACACAATGGATGACTGGATGGATTGTGATAAGAGCTGTAAGAGCCCCCAATAAAATGATTTAATAAATAAATAAAATATAAAAAAGGATTAATAAAGCAAAATTAGCAAATATTTAAAAAAAACTTTCCATTAGTGAAAATTTATGGAAATTTGTGGTTAAAATTAAACTTTTAACCAAATAAATTAAGAAATGAATACAAATCAGTTTATGATTTATTTATTATTTTTAAAAGCTTACTAATCAAATATTAAACAGAGATGAATGTTGGAAAAAACCCAATATTGAATTAAGCAAGGAATGTAGGATTTGCGTCCCGTGTAAATCAGCAGTGTATATAACATAAGAGGGTCCTTCAGGGTTTAGCCTGGGTCTTCTTTCTCTGGCCCCTTTTTTTCCCCTAAGTCCTTGAAAATTCTTAGATTTTCCTGAATGTCTTCTTACCTTCTTTCATCAACCTGCTTGTGTTACCATATTTATCACATTATTTTATAAATTTAATATTAAGTATATCTTTCTCTCTGATGAGCTCTTAGGTAATAAAAAATGTCATAGTGAGTATATTTGATTTTCTAGCACTATTTAGTCTAAGGCATATTTGTATTAAAAATGTTTGTTGGAATAGAAAAAATTAGTAATATTTGCTACCTAGAATTTATGGAAGCAAAACATTTTGTTCTTTGTGCTCTCCTAAACTGTATGTGTTTTGAAAAATATTCATTTTGTTTTGTTAATCTATATTCCTTGTCAGCTCTAATTAGATAAGCATAAAGATATAAGAAAATTATCTGAGACAGTTTTCAAGCTTGATGATTTGTTAGCATAAAATAACCAAAACTTATACTAATATTGTGGTAGGAAATGAAAACTTAGAGCTTTTTAAAGCACCAATTTACCTGTGAAATATTTATGTAGTAATTAGTATTTATGTCTAAATATTTAGTATGATGAGTTCAAAGCTAAAATGCACTGTAAAACACACTTTAACAATGAGATTTCCCATGAGAAGGGAAGAGTTATTTATTGTTCAGACTTAAAAATGTGCAGAAACTAAGAGTCAAATGTCATCAACACAGACATTCAATTGGTAGATTATCCTGGCTTTTGTTTTTCAGACATAAATATGTATGTTTGTGTATGTAAAATATTATTCCAGTGATATTCCATTATTAATCATTGTAGTGCCTAGGTCAAGGAAAATAATTTCATGAATATTCTAAGGTTTTACCTATTTCATGTAGTCTTTGCTCTGATATTTTACTCCCCAAAAGAATTTTACTAGTAGAATATAAGAATAAGCTTTGAATAACTGACTTTTATAAGGTAACCCACACGAGATTTATGAAATTGCAAAGGAATGGATAAGAATGCAGACTTTATTAAGATGCATTACACAGACACACATATTCTACACTTTAAAATAAAGGATTTTCCAAGCAAAGGCTCAAGCTCATGCTTTGACAGTATTTCACCTTCATGCTCGGATAACTCCACTAATAAGCCATCATAGTAGAGTTACATTTCTCCAATTGAGACTACACTAGAGAAGAGTTGGATATTTATTATCGAGTTCTCAAACCTGCTTTCACAGCTTCCATAGCACAACTGCCAGCTCCACTTACTGTAGAAGGGTAACCCAGTGGAAAATAAACAAAAATCCTGTAGGTAATTGAACTCATTAGTGACCCTTAAAACACAGAGATTATGTAGGTTTAAAATAATTAAGAGTAGCATTGAATAATCATATAGATAGGTACATAATCTTAGTAGTTTTTATAAAATCTACATATCTATTTTTATTTAAAATGACTGTATTTTATCAATAATTTTATCAACATATTATATATCTATCTTTTATTTTGTTATGCCATGAAATGTGCTTTCATTCATGAATAGTTAAACCTACTGCCATCACTGATTCTGATGCATAGCCATGCTATAGATACCATAATAGTTATGTTCATGTTTGTTTATAGACATTTTCTTCTTTTGTTTTAGTCTAATCACCCTTTAATATCAGGAATGTTAAGCCAACATACAATGAATTTTAGGTCATATTATTATTTTTCACTGTCTATATTGTTATAAATGTTAGCATTCTCATTCTTATAGATTTATCATTTATCATTGTATAACTCTGACATTTTTCTTAATTTAATGAAGAATAATTTAAAACTTTATCCACATTATGTCTACATTTACACTATTTTGTGTGAGAATGATTGCACACCTTCAATTCTCAATAGATTGATTGATGTAACATGAAATGTGTAAAATTTTATATGGTAACTAATAATATGTCTTGCTGGTTAATATAGTAACATTGTCATAACAAAGCCTGATGCTCATTAATAAAATGGCCTCATTATATTCTACTTCTATTCCCAAATGGGAGAATTAAAACTTGTCCTCATTCTTTCTAGTTTTTATATATTCATTAAAAATGATCACTTTATAATGCTAGTTGAATTTGATCTTATTTAAGAAGAAAATGAAAAGATTTTTCCTTCTAAAATCTAGATAGAAGACTTCACTGCTATTTCATGAAACATAATTGGATATTATGAAGCATGGTAACTCCACTAAACAGCATTTTATTTTAAAATGCCCTTTGTACACTCAGAAAACTCGCTGCCATCGAGTTGATTTTCACGGTACTTAACTTGCCTATACAAAGCAGCCATGATAGCATAGTTGGTTACTCCAGCCTCAAGGCCACCAGTTGGATGGAACCCACCAGTTCCTTCAGGGAAGAAGGATGGAAACATCTACTCTGGTACAGATTGACAGCCTCGAAAACACTGGGAAGCAGTTATACTCTGCCCTGTAAGACAGCTATGAGTCAGAGTTGACCCCATGGCAGTGGTGTCTTCTAGGGGTGTGATATTTAGACAGTGATCAAAATTTTATAATGCCTTTTCCTTTTCTTCTTTAAAATAATTTTATTGGGGGCTCATGCAGCTCTTATCACAATACATACATGCATTCATTGTGTCAAGCACATTTGTACATTTCTTGCCATCATCCTTTTCAGAACATTTGCTTTCTACTTGAGCCCTTGGTATCAGCGCCTCACTTTTTCCCCTTCCTCCCTCATGAACCCTTGATAATTTATAAATTAATTATTGTTTTTCATGTCTTACACTTACCGATGTCTCCCTTCACCCACTTTTCTGTTGTCTTTCCCTCAGGGAAGGGGTTTTAGGTAGATCATTGTGATTGGTTCCCCCTCTCTCCCCCCACCTTCCCATTAGTCTCTCAGTATCACTACTCTCATTATTGGTCCTGAGGGGGTTTATCTGTCCCGGGTTCCCTGTGTTTCCAGCTCTTATCTGTACCTGTGTACATGCTCTGGTCTAGCCGGATTTGTAAGGTAGAATTGGGGTCATGATAGTGGGGGGGGGAAGCATTAAAGAACTAGAGGAAAGTTATTTGTTTCATCAGTGCTATATTGCACCCGACTGGCTTTTCTCTTCATTATGACCCTTCTGTAAGGGTATATCCAGTTGTCTACAGATGGGCTTTGGGTCTCCACTCTGCACTCCCCCTCATTCACATAGATATGATTTTTTGTTCTGGGTCTTTGATGTTTGGTACCTGATCCCATCAACACCTCATGATTACACAGGCTGATGTGTTTCTTCCACGTGGGCTTTGTTGCTTCTCAGCTAGATGGCTGCTTGTTTGCCTTCAAGACTTTAAGACCCCAGATGCTATATCTTTTGATAGCTGGGCACCATCAGCCTTCTTCACCACATTTGCTTATGCCTCCATTTCGTCTTCAGCGATTGTATCTGGAAGGTGAGCATCACGAAATGCTGGGTTACTAGAACAAAGTGTTCTTGTGTTGAGGGAGTACTTGAGTCAAGGCCCAATGTCCATCTGCTACCATGATATTTAACATATCAATATATGTACATAGATCTATTTCCCTATCATTATATATAAACATATTTATATATGTACATGCCTGTTTTCAGACCTCTATAAATGCTCTTTGCCTCCTAGTTCTTTCCTCTATTTCCTTTTACTTTCCTCTTGTTCCACTAGCCTTCATTTGGGTTTCAGTAATTCCTGTTGGTTACATTGCCCTTGATCAAGCCCTGCCAGGCATTTTAAACCCTCCTTGCCATCGATTTTAGATAGCTTGTTGTTCCCTTGTCCCTGTTTTTTGTTAGTATCCACTTCCTTTCCATCTACCTCCCCCTCTCCTGTGTCCTCCCAGAACCATCAGTCCCACTGTTTTCTCCCCTGGATTGTTTATCCAACCTATCTTATTTAGATAGGCATGCAGAGACAGTAATAAGCATAAAAAGAAGACAGAGAAAAACAACATCAAGAAAAACCAATGACAAAAAAAGAAAAGCCTATAAATAGTTCCAGCTCTGTTTGTTGAACTTTAGGAGTGTTTTCCAGTCAAATCTGCTGGGGTGCCATGCCCTGACCCCAAAATCTATTTTTGGTATTCCCCTGGGGACTTCATTGCCTTGCTCCCCTGCTGCTCTGTTGCATGCACTTAGTGTTTCACCCTGGTGTGGTGGGTTCAGATCGGGCACAATTCCTGCACTGTGCCTCCAGTGTTGTCCCTCATAGCAACATGGGTCATTGAGGGACATCTTGTCTCATGGTAGGGCTGTCCTATGGTCCTCTCTATGCATTGACTGTCCACGCTGTTGGGATGGGGCCGGCCCCACAGACCTCTCTATTGGTTCCCTGTGTCATGCCGATATGTTTATTTTTCTTTTATGATGATACCAAACAAATTTTTTAATAAAAATGTGCAGTGTCATAAACATGCAGTAGAAACAGAAAGTTGTGCAGAGCAGTGTCTATTCTCAACTCTTAACTCAGAAAACCTCACTGCCATTGAGTTGATTGATTCAGACTCATAGCCACCTTATAGGACAAGGTAGAACTGCCCCTATGAGTTTCCAAGACTGTAACTGTTTCAGTAGTAGAGAGCCTTGCCTTTCTTCTACCACGCAGCTGGTGGTTGCCAACTGCCAACCCCTTGCAGAACTCAGTAACAACTCCAACATCTGGGCTCCTCTCAATTCTAATAATTAATGAAAAGAACACAGTGCTACATTTTATTGTAGAAAAGGTTGAATTGTCAAGGATTTTTTTCTAGCCTGGATCCACAATCAGTGCTCATGGAAACAGCAATGGAGAGATCAAAGATGTGTTGCATTAGGTAAATCTGCTACACCAGACCTCTATAGGATATTTTTAAAGCAAGGGTCTTACTTTGAGAACTAATGAGCTGCCTGACCCAAGCAATGATATTTCCCATTTCCTCTTATGCATGTGAAAGTTGGACACTGAATAAGGAAGACGGAAGAAGGATCTATGCATTTGAATCATGGTGCTGGGGAAGCACATTGAGAGCATCATGGACCTTTGCTAAAAGGGCAAACGGATCTGCCTTGGAAGAAGTATGACCAGAGTGTTCCTCAGAGGCAAGGATAGCAAAACTTCATCTTACATGCTTTGGACATGTTGTCGGGAAAGAGCCGTCCCTGGAAAAGGAAACCATGCCTAGTATAGTAGAGGGGCAGAGAGGGCGAGGCAGGCCCTCAAGAAGACTGGTTGACAATGTGGCTGCAACAACGGGCTCAGGCACAGGAACAATGGCGCAAGACCAGGCAATGTGTAGTTCTCTGTGGGGTCTCTGTAGGTCATAATCAACTTGATGGCACCTGACAACCACACATTTTATTATCATACAATTGGACATGTAACTTTACCACGTCATGATCCCATTTTGGAACAAATGCTATTCTGTTACCACTAATATTTTTGGTAGCTCTTTAAAAATGTGTAGGCCCTTGGCAATTTTTTCTGTAGCTAAAAATACATAAGCCTTTCCAAAGGGCAATACTTCCTCATACACTTACCTAAAATATAGTCCTACAAAAAAAATATCCCACTTCTCTTAAGTTTATTCCAATTTAAGGGACAGTGGGGAACTGCGCCACAGGGTTCCTAAGACAGTATGTCTTTATGGAAGCAGATTGCCTCATTTGATTCACACAGAGCGAGCAGGTGGGTGCCAATTGCCAAACTTTTGGTTAGCAGTCCAGGGTTTAATTCACTGTGCCTCAAGGGCTCCTTTCCTACAAGACACCCTACCCAGAAAAAATTTCATTTTCAACTAACGGATTCCACTTTAATTAACATCAAGAACTCTCAACGTTATGAAAACCTTTACATTCCATTTGACAAAATGCTGCACAAAGTTATTTGAGCACAGACTCTTTTGTCCCACATTGTAGCTGTTGCCCTCTTGCGAGAAAACTCTTTGGAGAGCCTGGTTTCATTAGTGCATTGCTCTGATACAGTAAGAGAGAAGGACGAAGATGCTTTGCACACGTCTGTCATCCTGTCAAGAAACCATGGTTGCCAGTATTCCCAGCTCTGACCAAAGGTCAATAAAAAAGTTGAAGGGTCAAGATGTAAAATTTTATCTTGGATTCTTTGATGTTTAAACTTTACTTGATACTGGCTACCAATATGAATGAAGAATGGGCATCTTGTCTAAAAAGTGGACATGGCATAGGTTTACATTGTAATTTTTAGGCTTGATTTTCTCTTCCATTGATACGTTAGATTTGAGTTTTGATGGGGGCTCACCAATGGTAAAACTTAACAATGGCATTTATTTCTTTTATGCCTTGGTTTGTACTTGATTCTTTTTCTCTTTGGTACGCCCATTATATCCATCCAGAATGCTATCATTCCTTCGTGTGCTGGGATTTTGTTTTGTCTTGTGCATTAGGGGCTCCTGAGGTAGGTGGAGGAAGTGCCTGCCCTGTGCTACAAAACGGCTGTAGAGTTTGAAGTGTCATAGAGAATCACTTATGGACAGGTTAGTTATATTCTGATTGGTTGTTCTTTCAGTGAGTACTTTACAGTTATCTTCCCTCCACGTCCACTTGCCCAGGAGTCAGTGCTGACTCATGGGAACCAAATGGGTGTGAGCATAGAAGAGTATACCGCTATGATATTCAAGACTAATTTTCAATAATACATTTCACTTGGGAAGTGATGAATTCAAATGTTTTGCTTTAACAAAACTTGAGTAAAACCACATTTTCTAATATAATTTATGAGATTACAAATTGATTTTTTTATCACCTTTTCTATGTGTTTGGTAAATTAATTTTGTCTGAAGATCTAAATGGAATCATGAGTTCTACATTGCTATTTAAAGGGAAAGTCACCTTAATTAAAATAATAAGGAATTTATTGCTAAAGAATATATTGAGAGTATGATTACCTGGAGAAATACTACATTCTGGTATATATATATATATATATATATATATATATATATTAATATCTTAACTCACTTTGAGCCAAGTTTCTGGGTGCTGTATAGTGTTAATTGAAACAATTATCTTAAGGAATGTGTATAATAATATGATTATCAGCTTTTTATTTTTTTATATTCTTAAATCATTTTATTGGGGGCTCATACAACTTTTATCACAATCCATCCATCCATCCATTGTGTCAAGCACATTTGTACATTTGTTGCCCTCATCATTCTCAAAATTATCAGCTTTTTAAGGGACTTCCTACATAGTTGATTTCTGAGTTATTTTTATATTTTAATTTACTAGCCTAATAATGTTGCCATGTTAAGGACTTTTTGTGGTACAGGAAAATGTCTCGCTGATATCAGACTGATAGCTACAACCTCAAATTTTAAGATTCTGCAGGACCATCTCCACAACCACATAACACGATTCCTATTAGAGTGTTAATAGCTTTGCATCACTTTCATCCCTGTGTCTAATAAAGCAGAACTTAACCTCTCATAAAGCAACAATGATTCATTTTAAATTTAAGAGCAGCAACTTTTCCCCTAGTAACCTCGTGATTTAAATATGGCCATGTGTTTGAAAAAGAGATATTCCAAAACAAATACTTTATTTAAAAGATTGCACACTTTCCCATTTATTATGTCTTAGGAAACATCCTTAGAGGTGATTATTTCCCTGGTAATAAGCCTAGTAGGGACAATTGCAGAACTTTAAATGTCTGAGTGGTAATCATTAAAGTTTACATTTAGTTTATCATTCAAATTACCAGTCTGCTCTAGACAGCTACTGAGAGTCCTAATTCCTTATTAGGAAATTTGTCTTTCTTGAAGTTAATACAAGATTAGCTAACAGTTAAATCTGGGAAAGCTGCCAGTTGCTATCACCATATTATTTATCCTTTGTATTTCAAAGTATTACTGAAGCTGACTTCTACCATAATCAAGGCTGAGGGTGAGTGGTTTCTTATTATGTGCTTATGGTTGGGATTGAGTTCCTCACATTTGCTTGGTGCCATTTGGGTCACGCTCTGGCTCATTGACAAGTGAGGCAACTGGGAGTGAAGAGTTAGCTATAATTCCTTCCTTGAATGTCTTTCATAACTTCTTTTGTCGTTTTGCTCTGTCACAAGATTGTGTATGGTTAAATGCGCACTCCTAATAATGAGTCGATACCTCTGGGCATTTGGAGAAAAAGCAAAACAAAACAAATAGGAACCAATAGGAAATACACAGTTAACTGGTTTTCAAAATAAGAACAAGAACAAGAATTGATGCCAGGGGGAAAATGACCTCAGCTGCTTGACATCCTGTAAATTATTTGATAAATATTGGAGTGTCTATCAAGGAACTTGTGGGGCTCTATGTCCCCTCCCCACCCACCCACGGAGTGGTTTTGCATTGGCCTGCAAGCATAGAGTAATACTTTGGGAGAACACAGTTCAAAATTAATTACAAATAAAATCTTTTAAACTACTAACTGTTATGCCCCTATTTTCTGCTGGTTTTAATTATTAGATTAAAAAGTAAAAACATAAAACCACTGTCAAATTGCTATGTGTGTCTTACTGTCTGCACATATCGGAAGACAATCCATCCAAATAGTTCACCATCCTCACTAATATATAATATCTAACATTATGTAGCACTGATCTAGAGATCAAGAGCACTACTCCAAGCATTTCAGACTACTTGGCCAAAGTGTTAATGTATTTTTCCTTTTTCAATGTCATTACAATGGAGCCACTGCAGGTTTTCTAACTAATTATATGTCCAGAACACTCTTGGTTGTGTTTGTGGAAATTTGGGTCAGACATTGGCTTCTAACCAAAAGATCACCAGTTCACACTTAGTGTCTAGAAACTCAAAGGGTAATTCTACTGTGTCCTCAGGGTCGATGTGAGTCAGAATAAACTCTATAGTTGGGGAGTGGGGGTGTCATGCTAATTTACAACAATTTTAAGAAAAAATGTGTAGTATCTAAATAATGTCTGGATTATGGTTCTTTAATATTAAATTTACTGTATATTAGAACTTACTCATTTTTCATCCACATTCACAGTCATCACCTCAAAACACAATGTTTATTCCTAAGTATTACTAATTAAAATCAAAATATGGACTACTTTATAAAAGAAAAGTCTGAACATGCCTAGAGATCAAAAATCAGACCTTGATATATTTACAGGTTTTTCTTTCTTTAAAAATTTTTTTTCTTTTAATTAATTTATTCTTCTATGGGTCATTGGTTTTCTTGTTTGTTGTCATCGCTGTGTTCTCATTCATCGCCTATCTTGCTATGGCTTGATTTTTGGTGCATATTACTATATCTACAGATCTATCTAGATAAGATAGACTGGACGAATAGTCTGGAGGAGAAAACAACAGGACCAATGGTTCCGGGGGGACACGGGAGAGGGGGAGGCAGGGGTAAAGAGGTGGTGCTGACCAACCCAGGGACAGGGGAGCAACAAGTGATCCAAAATCAGTGGCAAGGAGAGTGTAAGAGGCCTGGTAGGGATTCAGCCAGGGCAATGTAACCG
>NW_022103920.1:45012755-45031283 GCF_000313985.2 Echinops telfairi | reverse complement strand
CGAGACCCCCAGTCAGCAGAGATGGGGAAACTGAGGCTCAGAGTCGGGCCGGGCAGACAGCAAGGCTGCCAGGACTCTGGCCACAGCCAGCCGGAGTCACCCAAGGTCACCCAGAGCCGCCACTGCGGCAGCCTTCTGCCTCCTAGTCAGGTCCCGCTCGTCACGACGCGCCAGGGAGGGGGGCGGGGGGTGGGGGGGTGACGTTGGACAGTGTAACATGGCAAAATAGTAATAATTTATGAATTATGAAGGGTTCATGAAGGAGGGGGGAGTGGGGAGGGAGGGGGAAAATTAGGAGCCGATATTAAGGACTCAAGTAGAAGGCAAATGTTTTGAGAATGATGATAGCAACAAATGTCCATATGTGCTTGACACAATGGATGTATGTATGGATTTTGATAAGAATTGTACAAGCCCCCAATAAAATGACTTAAAAAAAAAGTCTGAGATGATGAAAAGTTGCCAGCATGATTATTTGAGTTGGACTTAAAGAAACACTTGTTTTTCTTGGGTTTACCAAACAGTTAAAAAAATAAAATAAAAATGAGTAGACACAAGTCTATATAATACTTTGATTAAAGAAAGTTACATGGTAAGGTGCATTTTCCTATAGCCCATGATATTATGAACCATCTGCAGTATTGATAATACATGAAAGCGTTCTTTGTGTACAAGAAACGGTGGCTAGGAATGAAGCCAAAGCAGAGTTCCATAATCCAGACAGGTCACAGAGCAGCCTTGAGCCAGAACGTCTAAACCTGGACCTATCATTCTAGTATTTAAGACACACAAACAAACAATCTTTTTTGAGGACTTGTGTATTTATCCATTAAAGTCTGTCTTCGTCTATAGTCATTTTAAATTATCTTTGGAAATCATTTGTCAGAGGAAGCAAAATACCTTTAGAACAATGCTAATGTTATACCAAATTCATATTTTAATATAAGAAAATTACTTCTTTTTATGGTTAGAACTAATAATAAATAGCTATGAAAGTCCTACTTTTTGTCCAGACACTTTCTACTTTGAGCATTCAATATGTTGTTTAGAAACAGCTTCTTTGACTCATGTCCTTTGCTGCAGGCTTAATTTTAATAATAGATCCTCTAAAAGCTACAGATAGATTGCTTCCACATAAACATTTTTATACATTTTAAAATTTTAACACTTGAAATTCAGTGTTAAAGAAATGCATTTAAGGCCAGACACGGTGTTCCATTTTCAGAATGGGTAATGTGCCTGTAATCTTACACTGATTGAAACCAGGGGAATGACAGAGGATATTTGATTAGCAAATATTGTCATGAAGAATAGAAAATAACTCTAAGTTCTAAAACCAATTGCATTTGTCATCCATTTTTTTCATGATGATTCACTTGATCAAATGTTTTCATTTTTATTTAATATGAAAACTACAATGATGTTTTAAAGGTAGCCATCATTTCCTGTTTTGGAAATTAGGGTGCTTTCTTGTAATATGTCCTTGTTATGTAAGCTTTCAAAATAGTTTCAAAATAGTCAATGTTCTGAACTGTTTTCATACAGTTTTCAAAATATTTAAGGAAGTAAAGATTGTTTCTAGTTTGTATTGATGGGTTTTTTCCTAATTTGAATTTTTTAATGCAGTTCCAGGTCAACTATTATATAATATTTCAGCAGAAAATAACACTAAGGAAACTCAGAAATCATTGTATGTTTTCACTACAAAAAAACATTTCTTTAAAAACCAATGTGCTTTGGTTCTAAGCTATTTTTCACTATTAATAAAAAGCAGTTATATAGGCAGTTTTATATAAAGACAAAAGAAATTATATCTAAAGACAGCTTTAACCATGATATAACACTTAACCTTAAGATACCATCATTTAACCTTTGTGAACACATGTAAATGTTGATATAATGTATAAAATGTTCTAATTGCCCTTCACGTTTGTAGATATTAATGTAGCTCTTAATATTGTTTTAGGGACAAAAGAGACCCCATCTCAAATATATTTTCAGGAGAACATTTATTAAGTCTTAAAAGCAACAAAGACCATAAACACAAAGACACAAACGCATCAGCTGAATGAGGAAGGTCATTAGCCTGAGGTTAAAATAGCATCGGAGCATTCACAATTGGGAAACTAGAGACACAGGGCATCGTGGGGCAAAGGAAACGGTCACAAAAGCATGATTGGTGGCACAGCCATACATCACAATTGCAGGAGGACCCACAGAGGCAGGAATGGGATCATGATTGGGACACGTACATCATAGATAGAAGGACTTAGGAGATTGGATCAGGGCCTTCCGATTAAGACTGTCAGGTGAGACTAATAGAGCACCATGCAGGGCTATCCAACCCTGTTAGAGCTCTCTGTAGGAGAGCTACCTCGGTCCTTGGCTCCTTGCGAGAAATAATTCACTCCGAAGCCTGGATGGTGATCCAAGTGAGTTTTATAAAGGATAGAATCAGTTTCAGATTTTAAACAGGCATCCTCAGGGCACCACACACACCACCACCACCACCACCACCACCACCACCACCACCACCACCCCACTGCACCTTGAGAAACAGAAGAGCCGCAAGGCTCTGGATTCTGGCTTTTCAGATCCTACACTGGGAGGTGTGGCCAATGACCCTGGCCGACCCCATTGGCTGAATTGAATTCACCTGGCATGGGCCAATCCAGGGGTAACGCCCACCTAAGTGTAGCGCCCCTTCCTGGCCAGAAGCTTGAGCCTTGAGCATGTGCAATGGATGCACCATTCCCAGTGCTGGCTTCCTCACATTTCCCCCCTGAAGAGGTATGGACCCAAATCTTTGGGGTGCTGGGCGACAACATCTCTAGCAACTGCCTGCTGGCAAAGGGGGAGGAGTGGGGCTTCCTGCTCTGTTGGAAGGGGTTTTCCATTGGGGGCCCAGGATGCATGAGGTTGAGGTGGTCCAGGAGCTGGTGGTCCTGAAGCTGGCACACTTGGTTCAGAGACCTTGGTAACCTGAGAAGGTCTGAAAAAACAAGCAGGTAGACAGTTTGGGTGAGACAGGGGTAAGGTTGTGAGCTGGAAGTGCCCTTGGAGGCGGGTTAGTGGCACGGGAAGTTTAGAAAAGAGGGAATCCTAGGACTGACAGGCATGGGTGCTAGTTCACTTTAAACACAGGAATGGGGCAAAAGCATTCATTCATCTGAGGTAGAGTCTCTGTGGAGCCCTGTCCTGAGGTGGCAGAGAAACCCCCCAACAGCTCTCTTGTCTATATGCTCCACTTCTGAGGGGTCAGGGTGCAACAACTCCCATGGTTTCACCTGTGAATGGTGCTCAGGGTCCAGGGAAGAAGGTGAGGACAGGAGAGGCAGCCCAGTATCTAGGAGGACCACACTGACCTTGCTGCCACATTGATTGCTCACCGGAGGATGCAGACCCGCTCCAGCCCTCCTGCTGCTTTGCTGGCCAGGTGGGGCCAATCTTCAATGAGAAGCTCCTCACAGGCCTGTGGGTGCCCTCCCTCCTGACATGTGCCATAGGACAAGGGACACCCTGGTGGTCAGCTTGCTTAGTGGGGTGGCATGGCCCTTTGGCAGCCTATTCCAGCTAGGGAAGTTCTGTGCCCAGTGGCCTGGTTCCTGACACACATAGAACTTGGCACTTGGGTCACGGGTCTGGGAAACCTGGGAGGTGGTTGACAGGCAGTGAGCAAGTGTGGCCAGCATTTGGGCATTCCTGATGTCCTTCCTTCTTCCCTCCTGAACCTGCACCTCCTGTTCTCTGTTGTCTCTGTGTCTCCGAACTATCGATCCCCATCTAGAAAACACAACAAAAAATTACTGGGAGCTTGATGCCTCAAGGTCAATAATGCAGTTTCAATGTGCACCTCTAGGGTGCTGTGAGACTGGGGCCTCGAGCAGGTGCCCCTGTTCAAGGGAGGGTTCGGGGACCCCAGTCTTTGCCAGCAAACTGGGCCCCGACTGTTTTCGAGGCAGCAAGCATTGACCACCGGCTTGTGTGACCTTACAGGGCCTAAGGCGTGAAATCCTGGCACTAGTAATTCACTGACCTCCGAAGGTAAAACTACAGCTTGGAGTGGCCTTCCAGGAGCTTTCAAAGGCAAATGCTGGCAGGAGCAAGCTCTCAAACCTAGGAAGGGAGGAATGATTGGTCATTAGTTCAGGGGACATTTTAGGAAAATTGGGATTTTAGCTGGACCCAAAATGTGCTGAAGACGGTGTTGCTGAAAGGCAAAAGTGAAGAGTTACTCAGGGGCTTGGCTCCCTAGTGCCTTTGGCCTAGGCTTTGATAATGGAAAACCAGCCAGTAGGAAAAGAACCCCGACTAGCACACTAGCAGAACGCTAACGTGAACCCTCCTGCAGGACTAAACAGCTTGTTTATAAACCCAGGAAAAAGCTAAAGGGAAGGGAAGGGAAGGGTGGAAGGGAAGCATCTGGACCCCAGGACTAGAAGGGGCAAACTCCCAGGGCCCAAACAGCCAGCCCACTAGGCACCGCTCCCCCTCCCACGTGTTTGGAGCATCAGGTGCCATTGTGGACAGGGTCACGTGCTCAGCTGTCCCGCAACAAATATGGCAGCAGCCACTGGGCAGCACCATCTTGCCAGGGAGCAGAGAGTCACGTGGTCGGGAAAATCGTGGCCTCCACATGCAGCCTAGTCGACTGGCGGGGAGCAAGCCACCGAATCCAGAGTCCTGCAGAGACCAGCAGGGTTTACGCATGCATGGGTGCACGGGTGCACGCATGCACGTGCGTGTGGCCACATAGCTGGATGGAGCACAAAGCAGACCACTGAAAATCAAGAAGGCATAGAGTTTCCATCCCATCCCAGGAATTGAGGCTGGGGAATGTATGCAAGCCCCCAGAAACACAGAAAGGCAGGCCCATAGCTTCTCCTAAAAATAGGGAGCAGAGATAGAAAGACAGACAGGAAGGGATGGGGCTTCCACAATACATTACATGTGGCAACAGGAACAGTCCACGCTGGAGACCTTTCCAAACCATGCGCAGTGCACTTTTAAAGTCCAGCCGAGCCACTGTTTCTTCAGCCTTGTATAACCGAGTCGTGGAACCATCACATGTTAGGTTTCCCCACATGGAAAATGCCTTGGTCCTTGGCTTCACTTGAGAAAGAATTCACTCGGAAGCCTGGATTGTGATCCAAGTGAGTTTTGCAAAGGATAGAAGAAGCTACAGGTTTACGCAGTCACCTCAGGGCACTTCACCCCCCACATGGAGTCCTGTGACCAAGGAGATTGCTGCACGGCCACCCAGGAGCAGCTCGAGAAGCAGAAGAGCCCCAGAGCTCTGGATTCTGGCCTTTCAGGTCCTCCACTGGGAGGCGTGGTCGGTGATCCTGGTCAGCCCCATTGGCTGAATTGAATTCACCTGGCCTAGATGGGCTAATCCAGGTGTAACACCCAGCCAACCTAACAACCCCGATGCTGTCCCCAGTACAGTGACTTCCATGAGGGGCATACCTAGGCAAGCCCCTTCTCTGGACTGGCCAGGGAAGGGTGAAGGCAATCTATTCTCCGAGGCCTTCTACCTGACTGAAAAATTATTTACATCCTTGGCTAGAGAGCGGAAATAATTCAGTGGAGTCTTAATCTCTGTGGAGGGTCTGCAACTGGATTTTGAGCTGTCACTGCCATCATAGTGTTTTGCAAACCAAGGTGCTCAGAATTTAAGCTAGTACAATATAAATAAGTAACAGAGTCTATTACAATTCTAATGTATATAAACTAGATATTGTGATGGCATGTGAGCTTTTTATTGTTTGGGGCTAATATTGGTTTGTAGTTACTCCAAAAATACCTTTTATTTGCATCAGTTTTTTGGTTTAATAATTGAACCAATATCTATCGAATAACTATTATGTGTCAGCTTCTGCTCCAGCATGTAATTTATATTCTCGAAGATGGCTTAGAGAATAAAAAGATAAGTGGGCATATATGTAGTATAATTTAAGGTTGTAGAAGGTGCTACAGTAGAATAGGAGTCTGGGAATGATGGGGATGAATGTGAGGTATATGAGCAAGTTTATATAGGGCAAGGAGTCATATTTGAGTGGTAATATGAACCAGCTAAGCCAGGCAAGGAGGAAGTAATTCGGAACATGTTATTTAAGTGGGAGGGAGATATTTTCTGCAGCGCCTCGATTATTTGTGTCATGCTATTGGAGAACATGATTGCTATCTCTGAATTTCTGCATGCTGATGAGGTGATACTTGTTTTGATGAATAAAAAATAAAGAAATGTTAGTGATTTATTGAGATTCAGTTCCTGAGAGCCCCTTGTAAAGGTAATCAGTGATAAGTTCTATATCAGTATTCCTGGGTTTTGCAATTTTATTGCAGACTGTTATCAACAATATTTGCATACACATTATCCTTCAGTGATGTAAATAAACAATCCAAGTCAAAGGAACTGGAAAGCATCATCCTAGAACAAGGAAAGAGCCTATTCCCAAGGAGAATTCTGGAATATCTGTTCAAATTTACCCACTGTGTTATGATGCTAATTGGAATATAAGATCAATTGAGAGTTATATGCCAACAATAATGTCCCTTTTCTCAGTACACTCGGTTGTTTTGCTTGTCACCTTCTTTTTAATTCATCTGTCTGCACCTTTATATCTTCTTTTTTTCATTCTGTTTCCAAATAAACAATTGTATTATGGGTGGGGGCGGCGGGGACAGAGACTTATGTTCATGTGACCTATCATTTGCCGTACCCTTTAATATCAAAAAGGATCAAGACACCACCTTTCTCTCAAGAAACAGATTGGTATTAGTGTACTGTCATTTTCTGAATTGCTTGCCTGAAAATCTCAGATAATGATTCGTGCCATTTCAATGTTAGCTCCTAACCAGTCACTATTTTCTCCTCAAGTCAGTAGTTTTGTTTCGACAACATCGAGGTTGCACATCGAGCAGGGTTTCAAGGTCTTTTCGGGCAGGTGGTCCATGGAGCATTTGAACTACTTCTCTAAACAAGGTTCATCTGCAGAGAACTTTCATAGAAGTCTTGTGGACCGTGTGTAAAATAACAAGATACTTCTGATCCATTTCCTTTTGGGAAATGCCCTTTTCTGTGCACACCCTACTCCCTCTTCCAGCGGTATGAATCTCTTAATGGCAGAGAAAGAGTTGGGCACAGAATCAACATATTGCAGCAAAAGTTTCAACTCTGTTACATGAGCTTAGGCAAGTCAATCTCTAAATTGTTTTAAACGTTTTTAAACATAACATCGCCCTATTTACTATTTACAGTGCTCATGTTGATTTAATTGCAGTAATGTTAAAAACTAGTTTAAATAAATAATATTTTACATTTACATGTAAGATATTATGTATGAAACATTGAATTATCTAATTTTACTACTCTGAGACTCAAGTTTGATATTTTACACTAGCAAATGTGAGCTAAATGTCAGTTTGAAAGTGATATCCTGCCTATCTAGAAGGGAAGCAAAAAAGCCCACATGGAAGAAGCACACCAGACTGTGTGATCACGAGACGTCGATGGGATTCAGAAACAAGCAATCAGATGGACGTGAAGATGTGTATACAAAGTGGAGACCCAAAGCCCCCCTGGAAGACAGTTGGAGAGTCCCTCACAGAAGGGCCCCACGGAAGGGATGATATATCCAGGGTGCAGTATAGCACTGAGGAAACACATAAATATCCTCTAGTTCTTTAATGTTTCCTTCCCTTACTAGTATGGTTTTAGTTTTACCTCATTAATCTTATGAGATCTGTCTATAAATAGTAATGGGTGTAATGACACCCTGAGGGAATGGAAAGAACTGGGGGGGGGGGCGGTAATTGGTAACAGTGATGACTATATAACCTCACTCTAGGCGAAAAAATAAAAGAATTGTAGGAGAACATATACATTGGATGGTACAAGATACAGCAAAATAATAACAACAATATTAATAATAAAAATAGTAAAATAATAAGGATCCCTGGGGGGAAGGGAGTTGGGGAGGGAGGGGTAAAAGGGAGCTGATATCAAAGAATTCAAGAAGAAAGAAAATGTTTTGAAAAAGATGATGGCAGCAACTGTACAATTACACTTGATCTAATTCAATTATGGATTGTTATAGTATCTGTAAGAGCTCTCAATAAAATGACTTAAAAATAAGAAAATAGTGATATCCCCTGTCCTAATGTTAGAATCCACACAGTAGTAATATTTCAAGATGTCTGTTATGATAGTTGAAGACTCTATGTAATGTAAATGGTTAAGCACTCAAAAACTAGCCCAAAGGTTGATGGTTCGAATATACCCAAACAAACCTCAGAAGGCAGCTCTGCTTTTGAAAATCTTGAAAATTCTTTGGATAAGTTCTCTGGACACTTTGGGTTGGCATGCATCAGAATTAACTCAGCAGCATTAATAACAGCAAGGATGATAGCTACAAAACTAATAACACACTTAGGGGCGTTCATGTATTAAATACTATTCCATACAAATATGTGCCCATTTGTATGGGTTGTAATTCCCAATGACTTGGCAGTTATATAATGATGTAATTTGGCAGTTATATAATTGTATCATGCCCTGATGACACCTACTCCCTTGTAAAAGGATTAAGATGAGATGCAATAAATACCCTTCCTCAGCCTGCAGCGTTGATCCATAAAAAGAATTTTCTTGAGTGTGACCCGCTTCACTTTTTATCTCACAATAAATAAAAGGAGAGAAAAGCAAACTGCGAAAGAGCTTGAATACCACCCAAAAAAGAGGCAGTAGCAACATGTGTGCTTGGGATGCCATGGGTCTGTGCTGAGAACCTCCGAGAGCCAGGGTACGATTGATGTGAAGATCCATGGAGATCTCCCAGGAATGAAGATGTTGAATGAGTGAGAGAGAGAAAAATATTTTCTATAGCTAGCACCCTGAACTTGAACTTCTGGTATTCTAAATTGTAACACAATAAAATTCTGTTTTTAAAGCCATTACATTGTGGTATTTCTGCTATAACAACAGTAGATAACTAATGAGAGAATCTTTATTGAAATCATGTTATCTGTAGTAAATGTAAGCTCTACCTTTACAATATCACATATCCAAATCCAAACTCTACCTGTAATGAATTATTTCAAAAATTTGTATTATCATTCAATAAAAGAATGAACTCTTATGTAATTCTATTGCTATAAAATATTTTCACTATGCCAAACAAACAAACCCTCACTGCCATCCAATTGATCCCAACTCATAGCAACCTATAGAACAGAGTAGAACTGCCCCTGTGGACAGATGTAGGAAACCAGATCTTTCTTCTGTGGAGTGTCAGGTGGTTTCGAACTGCTGCTCTTGTGGTTGGCAGACCAACACATAACTCACCATGCCACCAGAGCTCTACTATCACTATAATGAATAGTTTATTTGGGAAGTGATGAAAGCCTAGGCATTTTGCTAGATTTTTGGAAAGTCAACAATTCGATAGTACCTTTAGAAATATTACTCAACTAAAATTAGTTATCATTATATTATTTTTGTAAATGTGATGATTCTGGAGTAAAACTATAAAAAGTCACTTTTTCCTATGTTATAGAATGATTTTAATTTATATGAAGGTAAGTAGAAAAGTATTGCTATAGAATCAGTTATAGTTATCAAACAAAAATATAAAATATGAAGCTATTTTTTCTCAACACATCCTCCATTTAGATTTATACATTTCTGAAGAAGACATTTAAATCTCTTTAACCTTTCCCAAAGAATTAACTCCTCTTCTATGTATGCCACATCCAAACAGGAGCTTTGGCACCCTCAAGGAGCTGCAGTCCTGTGTCTTCCTGAAGTTCTTTGAGTTTTGAGAACAGAAGGTAGCTGATGGGCACGATCCACGCTGTAGCAGAGATGGGCAAGGAGTTCTTACAAAGTTCTCATGGCAGCCCCTGCTGCTCTCAGTGAAGCAGGTAGATCATCACGGTCGGGGAAATATCAGTGCAAACGCCCTAGCCTTTTTCTCACCAATGAAATTTTCAATTTTCTAAAAACTTCTTCTTAATAAGCTCCTCTAATCATCCTGTGCCTTTAGAGAAGATGACCCTTTTGGAATTCATAAAATGCAGTTGACACAACTTGACATAATAGCAGATCCCCTGAAATGCCCCTGATTTGATTAGCACTCTTTCTAAAGCACTAGATTGAAAGTAAGGCGTTTATTGCTGGGAGGACGTGTTTGCAGACATCCACTGATCTCTGAGACATATTTATTCACTTAAAAAAAGAGAACGTCGTGCTGAATGAATAGAAAGCCTAGTAGCAATATTTTTTGACTTATGTAATAAAACTATCTGTTTGGGACACTTTATGTTAATATTATCCTAGAAATTTTAATGTATTCTTGCTCATATATATTTTTTAAAACATAACATGACTGGATTATTTAAAATACAATATTTATGTTTTCATACTATGAATAATAATTTTTTTAAAGAATAAAATTATTTCTGTTGGAGTTAAGGGTGATTATTTAAAAAGAGAACATGTGATTCTATTCACACCAATTCTATGTTTCAAATCTATCATTAGGATTGAGCAAATGGCTCATTATATTGGTTTATAAGGGTAATTGAAGGTAACTTTTCATGATAGGAACCATTTATTGACTTTCATAAATAATGTTGAGTATGTTTTGTTACATATGCATTTACATACTTAAAACAGGTTGTGGATCTTGAGAGAGTTGTCCAAGTAATAAATTGAGTAGTAATGAAATTCATATATTAATATGGTTCCATCCTACACTTTAAAGATTAAAACTTGTATTAGGCCAAAATATTAATTTTGTCACAAAGAAGAAAAACAAAATCTGTCCCCTCATGCCTATATCACCTGATTCTCATAAAGCAACAGTTATTCTTGGTGACAGTGGTGAGTCACAGGGTAGCAAAAGTATACTGTGTCTTAGGCCCACCCACAGGAGTAGTTACGCTTCAGCTTTCTTTATTCCACTTCAGGGCAAACTGAACTACCCCACAATTACCCCTCCAAAAGGAACCCTGAGGATACAAAGCTCAAGCATTGGCCTGCTGGGGTCCACACCCAACCAGGAGCTCTTCATCTGCCCGCAGAGTGGCTGGTGGCTGGTGGGTTCCCCATGCGGTCCTTGCCGCCTGCTGAGCGAGCTCAGT
This sequence comes from Echinops telfairi, assembly GCF_000313985.2. Classification (NCBI taxonomy): domain Eukaryota; kingdom Metazoa; phylum Chordata; class Mammalia; order Afrosoricida; family Tenrecidae; genus Echinops; species Echinops telfairi. Next base: position 45,020,135 of record NW_022103920.1, on the reverse strand, counting down.
GGGTCTCACCTTCCCAACGCCACGCCCTTTCAGACAGCTCCTCCCGTGTGGTGACCCCCAACCACCACATTATTCTCCATGCTACTACAGCACTGTCATTTCGCTACTATAGTTAGGAATTGTCATGTAAATATCTGATATGCAGGATGTATTTGCTTGTTACAAATTGAGCATAATGAAAGAATAGAGATTCATCACAAAAACAATATGTAATTATATATTGTGAAGTATTTCTTCCTAATGACAAATAAAGGACATTTTTGTCTTGAAGCAGGATGTACCATGGGTCAGTCTTCACGCAGGGTACTCGTATGTGGGCGTATCTGCATGTGGGCGGACCCGCCTGGAGACTGAGAGGAGCGGGGGTGTCTCGGTTCCTCAGACCATCGGAAATATGTGTTTTCCAATGGTCTTAGGTGACCCCTGGAAAGGGTCGTTCAACTCCCAAAGGGGTCACGACCCACAGGTTGAGAACTGCTGGCCTCTATGTAATCCACTACACCACTAGGGCTCATCACCTTCTCGTAGAAACATTAAACATTGTTTCCAAAGAAGCTTACAATAGTTCCTTTTTTTCCTTAGTTTCAAAATATTTTCTTGGGTAAAGAATCACATAACATTTTAATATAAATATTTTGCTGATAAGAACAAATAACAGTAGTTCATTGACGCTAGAATCGCAGTAGGTTTTCATTGCATGCCATAGAAGGGACAATCTGGGATTGTATAAAATAACAGCCCACAAACATCCTTCCATTAGTCTGAAAATTAAGTATGATTTTGCTTGTAATCAAGTGGCAGAAGGGAATCCAGGCCATCTTTGACTGGTTATTCTTTTCTCCTTTTCCATTCCTGGCTCCGTCTGACCTGTATTTCCAGAAGCAGCACGGCCCCGGGTGTCTAAAGGTGAATTTTCAGGAAACTGTCACTGACAGCCCTCAGGCATGGACAAGCTAATGCACTAATTTATGGTGTTGTTCTCGGCAAGGACATAGACAGCCCCTAAAACACGGCTCTCAGAAGTGATTTGATAGTCCAGTAAGTCTGTTATACGATTTACTTCCCAGGGTCTGTGATGTTTTCTTTCACAGCCACTTGGGGGCACAATGCACTCTGCCATTTGGCATTGGCATTTCATCTTTGAGAGCCTGGGCTTTCTTTTTTGTTTTTGTTTTGTCCCATTCTGTTACACTGTGGAGTCAGTCTCTCAAATCCAGTGTCCCGATTTCCTAGAGATGAAATAAGAAAGTACCACTGTCCGTGGCTTTAAGGAGCAGAACTTCATTCTCACAGCTGTGGAGACTAGCAGTCCAAATCCATACATCAGCAGAACTGACCCTGCTCTTGGTTTGTCCTACAAGGTCCTTTCTCGTCTCTTCCAGATCCTGTGACCCTGTTTCCTCGAAAATAGACAGTGTCTTATATTCATTTTTGCTCCCAAAGATGTGCTAGGTCTTATTTTCAGGGTATATCTTATTTTTCCATGAATAATATGGTACACATTTATTGTTTATTGTTTAATTAAAAGAGACCTCACACTTCCTGTCTGCTCTGGCTGCGCTGTGGCCAACAGTGAGCTGTGCCGCACCCGCCTCTACAGTCCAGAGTCCAGAGTTATGGTAGCTTCGGGGGGCCTTATTTTGGGGGAGGTCTTATTTTCAGGGGATGCCTTATATTTCAGCGAGAGGCAAAACTGTAAGTAGGTCTTATTTTCAGGGGATGCCTTACTTTCGGGGAAACAGGGTAGCCTCAGGAGTCTCCTGGTGTTGCTTGGTTTAGAGACATATCTTCAAACAACTTCTAATCCCAGTCCTGCCTCTCTTATGACTTTTCTCCTCTTATAAAACACCACTCAGAAAGGATAAAGACAATTCAAACTTAACTGATAATAACTGCCAAGAAAATCTTGTTTCAATTTTGAGCTTTCACTTAATCATAAGCATTAATTTAAGTCCTTATGATTTAGTCCTGCTCCATACTTGCCTCATGAAGTGATCACTGAAGAGATGGCTGCTATCGCGAAGTGTAGCGAAGAAAGCAGACGGTGCCTATCAAAAATAAATAAATAAATAGAGCCTGGGGTCTTAAAGGCTTGTCTTAAAACAAGCAACTAAGTGAATTATCAACTAAATCCACACAGAAGAAGCACACAAACCCATGTGGTCCAAGATTGTGAATAATAAAATAAAACACTAGAGAAGGAAATTGTATTATAGCTTAAATCTGACCACGTGGTGTGCTGTGGTTAAGAGTGAAAACACAAAACCTGTTCGCAACATCCCCATGTGGATCCAGTCTCCATTGAACTCTTTGAGACAGTTCACCATTTATGTGAATAGTTTAGTCCTTACAGTAAATTAGAAGGTGGATTACTACATATATAGTTAAGCTAAAGTTTAATATCTTACCAATTGTTCCCTTACAGAGTTACAGCCTCAGAAACCCACAGAGGCAGCTCTACCCTGTCTTGCCAGGTCTCTATGAGTTGGCATTGGCTCGATGGCAGTGAGTTAGTGAGAGTGCTTATTATTTTCTGTTTTCTTTGGGATATCAGTTTATCTGTGTGATTCTGTTGTTGCCGATGGGGTTCTTTTTATATGATCTTCTTGATCTGAAATCCAGGGAAGATAAAGCTATAGAAGTATTAACAGGATGAGTAAAACCCTTAGCGTTATGACCGGGCTGTTTGGCGAGTAGTAGGGCAATAATAACAATAAATACAAGGATGGAAACAGTGACCAAAATTGATTAATGATTTCACACCTTTTATTGTTCCTTAGTGTATTTTTATTAAACAAAATTTATGGGTATATTTGATGAGAAAAGCTTAAAAAAAGAAAGAAAACTTAAATGTCTATATTTCTACCATCCATAATTATTTGTAGATCAAATATGATTTTAGTTCTCTTTTCTTCTTAAAAATTATTGTTTTCTTTTAAAGAAAATTGTGTTTATTTTTGGTTCTTTCTTTCACTTTTGTACAATAAAAGTTCTCACTTTTATTGTACAAATTATTCCCACCTTCCAGGAAGTAACTACTTACATAATTTTGGCATGCATCGTTCCAGTTCCCCCCTATACTTTTACAATCTTATATGTATCCATAAGAATATATACTATTGTTTGTGTTCTGTTTTTAAATAGTTTTACTGATTCAAAATTCACATATCATACACTGCCGTAGCTGTTGCTTTTGAAAAAGGATTGCACAGACATCATAATAATTAGTTCCAGCATTCCCTCCTGCCTCCTGCATTCCTTGTTTGCTCCCTAACTTCACTCCCCGTTCCCCTCCCGACACACCATTGCATCCGTTGTTGTCTCTAGCCATCCACTGCTGGGAAACCTAATGGAAACAAAAAACAAAGTGAAAAATAATAATCTCAATATCAGGACAAAAATAAAAGTAAAGGATAGAAAGAAAAAAACACTAGCAATATTAAAGAAAAAAAACACTAGCAATATTAAAATAAGCCAGAGAGAAAATTGCTGTCATTGGAACAAACAAGAAATATTACAACCTAAAACAAATTCAGGTTGGATCAAGAAGGAGGTCAACTGACCAGGTGTCATATTATACCATAGTTCCATTCTTATAATCATATTTGCGATAATCTCTGTCTGATAGCAAAGTTGTGCACAACTTGTAAATAGATTTACTTACACAAAATATGTCAATAAAATGGTTAATTTTCCAATCCAATTTCTGGAAACAAGATCACATTCACCAGTGGAGGGCTTGGAATTAAACATTTGGGAGTAGAGAGTTCAATTCAATTCATATCACCCAGTTTCAGCTTCTCACGTTTTACCAGTGTTTGATCAGAGGCTTGTCCAGGGCTGAGAGCGAGCAACCCAGGGGAACAAAAAGTGATGAGGGAGTCTTCCCTTGCCTTCCCCTTCCACCTTCTAATGATCTTCTAGAGAGCACCCCCAGCTGTGTTCTTACTCCTCCTCGCTCCCCTGCTCCCCATTCCATATGCACCTTTGCACGCACACATTCCATTTTTTTATGTTTTATCACATTCTAGTCCTTGAATTACATTTTCAACCAAGCCTACATTTCTTCTGACATCTAAATATAACTCTACTTTCTGACTTTTGCAGTATTTCCTACTATTGCAATCCGTTCTACCCATTGCCACCCCAATGATCTCCCTTCTGCCATTGCTGCAGGATCTACATGTATGTATGTACCTAATGTACGCATGGAGTTGGAAAATAGATAAAAGCCTAAGGACTCATTTTTCCCCAGGGAAAGACATTCTAGATATTTAAAAAAATTATGAATTGTAAAATAGTTTTTAATATGCTAAGGATCACAAGTATAATATGATTCTGCATTTGCTTCAAAGAAATAAGGAAACATAGTACAGCCCATTTTACAATGAAATCAGACCAAAGAGGTGGCTGCTGTATAAACTGAGGTCACCTAGCAGAACTGAGAACTTCAAAGAAAAAGAGAATCTTAGCCAACCCAAGCTGTACAAAGTCTATTAGTAGGGTGGCCATTGTCCCTTAAGTCTTTTCCCAAGCCCTCCCAGTAAGTTGCCCTCCTCTATCAACTCCTGATGTCATCCCTGCCCTAAAGAATCTTTGCTAAGAGCAGCAAATATCCCCAGAAAGGTCTGGAGTAGGAGGGTTCTTCTGTCTCCCCTCATGAGAAATGGCGGGTCTTCGTTTGAGTTTCTGGACTCTGTCAGCCCACTTGGAACTTTAGGCTACACCCACATGCCTCACCTCGCCAAGCCTAACCCAGGTCACATGGCAATGCATAGCAACGTTTTCCAAAGATACCGTGAATAATGTTACTTCATATGTATAATTAACTCAAAGACCTACAGGCAGGCAATTGACATAATTATAATACACAACATCTTTTCTGTAGGGAAAACCATTTTGCATTTCAAAATATAACTTTTGAAACACAATCCTTATTATTTGAAGTCATTCTGTAGCAGTTCAAATCATATGCCTGTAATTGGTATAAATTCATTAGAGCTAATCCACCATGCAACAATCTGCACATCAAATATTAGTCTGTTCTTTTGGAATCAGTCTTGTTCGGACATTTCTTTGTATTATAATTCTACAATGAGTTAATAAATAAAGCCGTGGTGTCTGTTTAGTTTATTTGAACAGCATAGACTATCATTTTATTCAGCACGAAGCAATTTTAGTGGGAAATCTATTGTACCAGTTTATCTGGTTGTTTTTAAGTTGAAGCAATTTTGAGAACAACAAGACTGCACTTCATAGTTATCAAAATAAGAAATGTCAAATGCTCATAAATATAATTCTATTAATTGTCACTAATTTTACTCAAAATATAATTTTACAAATACAAGTTTTCAGGCGATGATGCTGTTAGAGCTAGATACCACGAAGTCAGTTCCAACTCAAGCCAATTCAGTGCACAGCAGAACACCACGCTGCGCGGTCTTATACCTCACTTGCTCCTCACAAGCACCGCCGTCTACGTTCCAGGCAGTATGTCACAGCGCTATGTTATATTCAATCATCTTCTGAAGGGGCTTCCTCGTTTTGCTGGGGGCTGTTCTCTCTTGATTACATACACAAAATAGCTGATAGGAGATGCACCATCTTTTTTTGGTGAAGAATTAACTGTCTGGCTGTCCTTCTTCCAAGACAGAGGTGCTTCTTCTGCCAGTTCATGGGCTAGCCCATCGTTTCAGCCCACCCCATGCCCCAAAGGCTTCCGCTTCTCACTGGTATTGCTTATTCTCCGTCCACCTTAACATGCCTATGATGTGATCGAAACTACCGTAGTTGGAATCAGGCATACTTAGTCCTCAGAGTACTTCTATAGCTCGTTTTCCCCAATGCAATAGAACATTTAATATTTTCACTGCTGTTTCAATGGAGGTTGATTGTAGAACTAAGTCAAATAAAATCCTTTACAATCTCAATACTTGGTCTGTTTATCAGGATATTGCTTACTGGTCCACTTGTGTGGATTTTTATTTTCTTTATGCTGAAGTGTAATCCGTATGGAAGGCTCTATGTGGTTTTGATCTTCATCAAAGTCTCCTTCACTTTCAGGAAGGAAGGCTTGTTCTCTGTGTATTGCCTCTGGTGTGAATGAGGCTTCCTCCAAACCTGATACCACTGCCTACTTCATGTAGACCAGCTTCTCGGTTATTTGCTCAGCATGCAGATTAAATAAGTAGTGTAAAAGAGTGTAACCCTGGCACACATCTGCCCTGATTTTAAACCACAGAATTTCTCTTATTCTGTTTGAGTGAGTCCCTCTTGGTCTATGTGTTAAGTGTCCTGGAGTTCCTATTCTTTGCAGTGCTATCTATAATTTATTAGGATACACACTTGAATGACTTTGCATAGTATGTGAATCACAAGTGCAAAATGGCACATTTGACCTCCTATGGCTTCCCTATTGCCTGAGGCAGGAGTCAGACACGCCTCCACCATCCATCCTTTATCTATTCTGACATCCACCATTCCTCCCACCGGTCCCACCTCTTTGCTGGGTTCAGTAATCTCTTATAACGGCCACACAGAACTCGGACAACATTCACAACACAATTATGGAGGTTTGTCAGGGAAGTTAGTTGGTAACCACAAATGAGGATCAATAAACAATAAGGATACAGCAGTTGGTCTATAGCAACACCTTTCCTCAACCAGCAGTCACCTGTCTCTCAGCCTCTCAGCCACATGGCGCCTTAACCTCTGCCTCTGTGGACAGGAAGCCCTCCTGCTGCTCGTTCTCATAGTTCCATAGTCCCAGTCCTGTCTCCTGGTTTCTTTGCTTCGGCCTCTGGTCTCAGCCTGGCCCCACTGTCTCCGTGCCACAGTCCCCAATGCTCTGGTCGCAGGGTGCACCAAGTCAGACAGAGATCTAGAATGTGATCTTCTTCCAAAGGTCGTGGGCTTGCTTTCTGTCCGAGATGGCTCTTAAACACAAAGCAATGCTTTTGACCAAATTGTGGTTTTTGTCTCGTAACAGAACATACCCCTAAGCAAACAATGGGTGTGACTTGGCTCACATCGTCTACTAAGGTCTATACTTAATCCTACCTTAATCCTGTCTGATAGGATAGCAGAGAGCTCCCTCCAGAATGATATTATAGATGCAAGCATAAAGTCCAGAAAGAAAATATATCACATAAGGATTAGGGCTAGAGGACCATATCAATGTTGTGATTTTGCATGGGGACACTAATCGTAAGGTCAGCAGATCAAAACCACTAGCTGCTCCATGAGAGAAACAGGAGTCTTTTGACTCCTTTAAAGAGCTACTGTCTCAGAAACGCTGAGGGCAGCTCTGTCCTGCCCTGCAGGGGAACTATGAGTTAGAATTGACTCAATGGCAGTGAGTTTGATTTTTAGTTAAATCAT
>NW_022103920.1:45006954-45012655 GCF_000313985.2 Echinops telfairi | reverse complement strand
TAATTTCAACTTTCAGTCAAGATCCATCTGACTGAATCATTCTGAATCCAGCTGGAATTTCAGCAAGTTTCCTGTTGATGTCCTACTAAAACAGTTTTTAAAAATATCTGCTACAACATTTTTCTTGCATGTAATATTAATGATGCATTTTGATCATTTCCACATTCTGTTGCATCACCTCTCTTTGGGATGACATAAATATATCCACATCCCAGTTGATGAGTGAGGGCGCTGTCTTCCAGTTTTTCTGCCCGTGAAGGGTTCCACAGTGAGATCCTTTATGGAAATGTCTCCATTGGTATACTACTTCTAGCCTGGAGCCTTTTTTTCCCCCCCACCCCCCCAATGCTTTCAGTACAGTTTAGATTTCTTTCCTTTAGTACCATTGGTTTGTGATCATACATAAACTGCTGAAGTGGTTGAATGTGTACCAATTCTATTTGAAAAGAAACCAAACTAAAATGACTGTCATCAGTGGATGTTGACTCGTAGCAGCCATATAGGACAGGGTAGAACTACCCCAGTGACGTTCCAAGATTTTAACTGTTCACGGGAGTACAAAGCACTGTCTTTCTTCCAAGGAGCAATTAGTGGTTTTGAACTGCTGACCATAGGGAATCTCAACCTAATGAGTAGCCACTGCTTTACCGGGGTTCCTATACTATTTGGAACAGTGACTGTGAAGTCTTTTCATCTTACTTTGATATTCGCTGTTTCAGTCAATATTTTGCTCTTAAAATTGTCTCTAAATTCAAGTGGGATATAGCCAAGATTATACTTTGGACCTTGACTCATCTCCATTTTCTTCAGCTTGAACTTGAGCTTGCTATGAGTAATAGATGATCTGTTCTGCAGCAAGCCCATGGCCTTTTTCTGACTAAAATTACTGAGATTTCCCTAGTACCTATGATAGTTACATAATTTCATGTCAACTTGAAGATATATAATAGTGTAAGGGTGGTAGTCAACCTGTCAATCAGGTTACAGCCTGATGGTGACTCCTTGTGGGAACAGCCTTCACATGAGGGTCCTGGGAACCTACCCCCTCTGTCTTTGCCTTCTCCTTCCTGCTGGTAAGCCATACTGGGACCTGCCAGAGCCCTAGAGATGTGTCTACTTGCATTGGATCCACAGGACTTTGCACACACCAGCCTATGATATTCCTGCACTCTGCATCATTGCGTGTGACTTCCTGAGTCTGAAGAGGGACTTACAGACTAGTATCAGACTTATGGACTTGAGTTGGACTGAGCTGGGAGGTTTCCTTGATATACAATTCCTTCTTGATATAAAGCTCTTTCTTTATACACATATGAGTGTCTCTAGATTTATCTACTTAACTTTGCCCAACACAATCCCCTTTGCACAGATGGAGTATGTAGATTTCTTTGGATTTTATCTGGTAATATTCACACATAACATCATTTGTATTGGTGAAGAAAGAAATTTTGATGAAAAGGTCCTTAGTCTTCCAAATTTCTACCATGCCATTCCCTGCATTATTTCTATCAACACGGTTATATTTTCCAACATGATACTTCTCTGTTTTGAACATCCATATTTTAATTACCAGGAATTATAAATGCATCTTGATTGAATGTTTCATCATTTCAAGACTACAGAAGCTGATACAAATGTTCTATTTTCTTATATTCACTATTAGTAACTAGTGCTTAAACAATGAGCAGCAATCACATTAATTAGTCTTCCTTGTCGGTGTAGGCTTTAATCCATACAATCACCGTGAGTGGTGTACTGCAGGATAAATCTTGAAATATTCTCTTGACAGTGAATGGGATGTCAATCCTCTTCATGACATGAGATGATGTCTTCTTCCAATTCAAAAGAACTTCTAGGCCTTCAATATCCATTTTAAAACATTCTATTTCATTTTTGACAACTTCTGGTTATCCCAAATTCATTCCCTGTACATTCCATATTTCAATTAATAGTGGATGTTTGCACCTGTTTCTACTCACTTTCTGTCGTGTCTCATCAGGAAAAGAAGTTCTGAAAGCTGTATTCGATCCAGATCCTTCAGGTCAGATCTCCTTTGAGGAGGCATTTACCCCCAAGCCCAACTCTGAGTGCCTTTCCACCTGCACGGCTCATCATCCAGTACTGTGTCAGACCATGTGCTACTGCCATTCATCCAGCATTCACCAGCCTTTCTATAAATATTTTTAATTTTAATATTTTTAAAATATGTTTTTCTTCCTAGACTGTCTTGCTCTAGAAGCTCCATGGAAACATGTGCTACTTAGGTGACCCTGCTGTTGTTTGAAATACTGGTAGCATAGCTCTCAGCAGTACAGTAACACATAGTCATCACGGTACAAAAAGCTGATAGGTGAGTGGTGGTCAGAAGGGATAATAACTTGCTAATATAAAATGAGCATGTATATTCATTGTTTAAATCCCATTCATGTGGCTTTATGGATGCAAATATTTGAAGTATACCTAGTGTATTTCTACATATTTAGGGGGAAAAATGAGTAAATTCTTTAACTGGATTCTCCAACATTTGAAACGTAATACTTCATCCCTATGTATTTTATTTTGACACTAAGCCATTGCACTAGAGTTAAAGAGGCAGTAAACCAAAACCATAAGAAAAAAGGTCTGTTCAATTATCTGGAAATTGGGCGACTACTGGATCGTTTGATCCTCGCAATTTTAGTTAATGTCTTAAGCAGAAGCTTAACAGATTTGAGGTTTATTACCCCTTAATTAGTTCCAAACCTAGCTATCATAGTTGTTTTCTATTTTGTATTTAATTTAGAGTATTGGGTTTTTTATTTTAGAGAAATAAATTGGAGATGATTATTATGCCCATTTTTATTCATATGTCTTTTTATTACACTATTTGGTATGATAGCCTGCATTTTAATGTAAAAATCTCATGTTTAAGAGTTAGGTGGATCAAAGAAATTAATAGGAAAACCTCTATCTCTTGATTGAAATAGCCATCAAATGGATTAAAAAAGGTAGATACACATGAGTTTGTTTTCAAGTATATTTCCATCCTTCACATTTCCAGATTATGAAATGTAGGGGAATTTTCCTGGCATATTCTGAGCACTCCTTCACTCTTCTCAGTGGGAGTCTATAATAATAACTAAAGGAAAAACGTTAACATTTACTTTGAGATGCAAACTAACAATGATAAATGAAATTCAATTGTAATATCCCATCTGTGCTATTGTGGAGGGAAGGAAATGATAAGAAGCCATGTTCAATAGAAACAGAGAATATTATAAACTGCTTACATTTATCTTTGTCATTTTCTGAAATAGCTATTATTCTCTCTAGTTTTGAATATCCTAATGATCTGCAACTGTTTGACATAGTTTATTGTCTCTTTTTTTTTGTATTTCAGTCCTTCTACTGCTAAAGTTTTGAAGTAAAGGCACACAAAGGTATTAGAACATGGGTGACAATATTGAATATGCTTTTTAACATTATTACAAAAATTTGTATCAAATTTTAGTATAACTAAATGTTTCCAGTGATAGAAAAACATAATCAACCAGCATCTTCAGTAAGTTATTGTAGCAAAGGTGTAGAGAACACATCCGGACTCTCTAGCTCCCAAGACTGAATGTCATAAATCAGAGGTCAGATCTGTCTCCACTCTGCTTCCATTTACTATCATAGTCTGACACCAACCATTCCTCCCACAGCATTCTACTTCGGTGGCTAGATTTGAGAAGCCATTGCAATGGCAACAGAGAATTTACAGACAAGGCTCACTCTTATGGGGTTTATTAGTGAAGTTAACAGGTTACAAACACTTAGAACACAGTTGTTCAGTCAGCAGTCTCTCTCCTTCTATGTCCACAGGCAAGACTCTCTCTTGCCCTCAACCCCTTAACCTGGCTTCTGCCAAATGTTTTAGGGCTGCCAATAACTGCCCCAGGGGGCATACTATTCTGCTGTGAACCTCAACTGGAAGGTACTCAGCTGCGGCTCCGTGGGTCAACCAACCCAGCTCTCTCAATTAAGTGCTCAAAGGCACCTCACTCCAGACAGCCACCTCCCCCAAAACAGTCATTAGTCACAGGTGACACTAGCTTTCCTGGGGTCAAAGCTGTCTCCTGGATCAAGGGGGCTCAATGTGCAGGCATCTTGAGGTCCAAAGGATGTGCTCTATTCCTGACTCTCATCTCTCTTGGTGGTAGTAAAATCCCTGCCTCCTGCTTCTGTGATGACTCATTTTATATCCAGCAAGATGGCAATCATAATCAATTCTCTTAATCCACTCACAGCTGAATTGTATAATTCAATCAGTACATTCCTCCACCTTCTTACCTAGGCTCATCAGGAAAATCAAGGTCTCATGTTGGAAGTAACAATGGCTATGGCTTGAAGACTCACATTAAATAATTCATTCTATTGCAGTTATCATTAACATAATATGCAAGCTCCTATTTACAATAAGCAAATGAGAATCATTGGGAAGGACCATTTGTAGACTGACTAATGTAAATCAAATCTTGTACAGTGCTTTGGTATAATCCTCTTACCACCCAAAATGAGCTGGGCCTCTGGAGCCTCAGAAACCAGAAGGATGCCTGTCCACCTAAGAAGGGGGTGGAGGCTGTTCTGGCAACTGGGTTAGGTATGTCCGCCACCTGTTCTGTGGCTGTGGACTTAACAGAATCAACTTTTCTGTGATTGATCTAGCTATGCTTAGCTGAGCAAAGCAGAAACTACTTTTGGAAAAGGAACAGAGCAACAGAGCCTCATGGTAGCTTCCCACTATCTATTCCTTGATTTTCCATCTTCCAATAAATTAGCATAAAATAAATTTGAAATTCCTCCTGGGTAAAATTTCAGGCATAGCCATCCTCCTCCTCTTTGGCAGTTACATGCAGCGACTACTCATTTGGCAAGCACAATATCTGAAGTTAATTTTCTGCCAATCATCTTGGCTTCCAGGAAAATTTTGAAAACGGAAAACAATAGCACAGTGAGATTATCACTGTTTTTCTTTCCTCTCCAGAGGTCACCAAACTTATTTTGCTATCATCCTTTTTTTGAGAAAGGAAAATAACTCAGGGCTCCCCTGGTGAGTAATGTGTGCGGGGCAAGGGAGGCATGCTGGAGTTTTTTGCCAATAGCTAGTGCACTGAGATGGCTGCATGAGCAGGTGCATTGTTGTGGTCCCCCATCTGCCACAACTCAGGCTTTTTTGTCACACCCTGCTATGCAATCTTTTCAGAACCTCTAAATAGAAAGCTTGATTAACAGTCTGACCTGGTGGAACAAACTCTAAATGCTCTGTGAGTCAACATTTTCATCTGTTTGGGCAGTTGATGGACATCCACAATGAGGTTTGACATCAATTGACATTTCACCTTTTTTGACAAGGGAAAAACACTTGTACACTTGAGTTTTTCCCATGGCGCTGTGTTGCAAGCTGTGTTCAACATCACAACAGTTTCTGCAGCATTTTTCCTGAGCAAGAAACAAAATTTCATGGCCACACATTGTTCTCTAAAATTGGCCATCAAAAGAAAAAAATGAGGTTTGAAGGAAACTGCTTTCACAAACAAAATTCACTGTGACCAGAGAGGACCTTCCCAGATGTACTAACTCAGAGTGAGTTTCCCCATGCTCTCCTAGTGTGGACAATGGGCACAATGGGCACTCTGCTGGGCAGAGCTTTCACCGTTTGGGGTTTTTTTTTGGTACCCCC
>NW_022103920.1:44850290-45005498 GCF_000313985.2 Echinops telfairi | reverse complement strand
GAATCCTACTTCGCGGAATTTCATTTATCACGGTAGGGTCTAGAACCGATTAACCGCGATAAACGAGGGTTCACTGTATATATACTGAATATATATATTCTTCCGTACTTCATGAATATAGTAAAATATATCTTACTAGAACTCATAATTGAATTAAATATTTTAAATATCATATTAATATTTGATATATCAACAGTTTTGGTTTGCTTAGTTAAAATTTAGTCCATTTTTTCATTAGATTACAATGACAAAGTCAGAATTATTTCTGTTGGTAAAGGAAAAAGCATTCCTAAATCATGATTAACTTACTTGCTCCAACAAGTTTGTGGGATCGTAAATGAAGTGGAACATGGGAAGAAGGAACCAATGAAATCATGAGAAGGAGAAGGTTAATGAACTCAGGTTCCCAGACACAGAGACACTGTACTCAGAGCCACATGGATGTTGTACTTTGGGGAAAGGCAGGACCAACGAGCTGGGATTGAAGAAGAGGGCTTACACAGGGCACGCCAGGTTAGTCACGTTGACTGGGTTTTCTAGAAATTGGGCAATTTGAGTTACTATGAGCTAAGGGGACATTGGAACTGTCTCTAGCTGTACTGGATTACTGTTCATCTGGAACTTTACATAGACCAAACGGTAGTTCTTCAGTGTGTGTCACTTATCATAAAATTCAATCTGTGTACTAAGAAAACGTCACTATATTGTGACTGGAATAAGCCATGTCAGTGTAGACATGCAGATGGACCGCTAGTGGCATAGTGGGTTGCACGTTGAGCTGCTAATGGCAAAGTCTGCGGTTTGAACCCACCAGTGAGTCTGCAGGAGAAAGCTGAGGTTGTCTGACCTCACACAGAGCTACCGTCTCAGAAACCCAGCAGGCAGCTCTGCTCTGTCCTTCAGGTTTGCTGTAAGTCGGATCAGTTAATTGGTTAGTTCATATAAGCAGATAGCACAACCTTGCTGAAAGTGAAGAAAACTAGAAGCACTTATAGATAAAGGTGAGACTTTATACCCTTCAGCATGGATTACATCTAAACATAAAGGAAACATGAGCCCACCCAACTGGACCGATAAGCATCATCGTGATGAATGGAGGAAAGATGGAAGTTATCAAGGATTTCCTTTTTCGTGGGGTCGACAATCAATGCCTATGAAAGCAGCAATTAAAAAAATCAAATTACACATGTTTTTCCATTAATTAGGAATTAATGCAATATCATATCATTCCATAGTTCAATCATATCTAGAAGAATTGTACAATTGCTATCACAATCAGTTTCCAAACATTTTTTTTCTTCCAAAACTCCTTGAAATATCTCCCTTTTACCCCACAACCACCCCTGCACCACCACCAGCACCCTTCTTCTACTTGCTGTCCCTCTAGGTTCAATCCTGGGTTTCATATACTGAACAACAGGAAAACATAGAACACAGCTTCAAGAGGGGACCTCCAATGACATAACACCTCTGAGCTACACCCTAATATGAATGAAACAAAACAAAACAAAACTATAGAAAATGTTGAAAACCAAATCAGGTCCAGCAGACAGCAGAGGGGGGAATCAATGGACAAAGTTTAAGCAGTTCGTGTTTATGCCTTTGGTCTTCTATACTCATCGCTCCAAGGCCCTCTGTTTGTAAACCACGGTTCTCCAACCCCTCACTTGTGGATCGAGCGAGTTCACTGGTGGCTTCTTTCCTATGCCTTTCCCACAGATGAACCTTGGGCTCCTGCTGTCATCCACAGCCTTCTGCAAACCAGATCCTCACAGTTTCGCCTCTGATACTAATTCCTCCTTCGACTTCAGATTACATGATTTACAATCCTTCCGTGACTGATGACGGTGTGCATTTTCCGTGTGGATTTAGTTGACATATCACTTAGATGGCTGCTTGTTTGGAGACAAGCCTTAAAGATCTCAGCTACTATTTTATCTGATAGCTGTGCACCATCTAATACCTTTGCCACATTATGCTATAGCACCCGTATCTTCTGTATTCCCTTCCTGATGGTGAGTATCGAGCAGGGCCATGATGTAAGAACTAATTGTTCTGAAGTTGGAGCAACGATTTAATGTGAACCCGTTCCTGGATTTATGGGGTTTCCCCCTTTTAATTTATTATTACTTGGGAATTAATACAAGTATCATATCATTCCATAGTTCAATCACATCAGTTGTACAGAATTGTACAATTGCTTCCACAATCAGTTCCCAAACATACTTTTTCTTTCTGGACTTCTTGACATCATGTCCTTCCCCCTCATCACCTCTGTTTCTCACTTTGCAAACCTGCCGCAAAAGCCCTCTTTAAAATCTAAAACCTAATGTCACTTTAAAGACTACAGGGAGCTTGACCCACACTAGGGCAATTTCAAATGCTCGCTATGCGCCAAAAAGCTAGCCACTGAATCTCGAAGACCAAAGGAGAACTGCCGTCTTTGAATTATGGTGTGGGCAGCGTATAATGAATAAATATATCATGGGATGTCGAAAGATTGAACAAATTCATCTTGGAGGAAGTGTAGCTAGATTGCTCCTTCAAGATGAGGATGATGAGATTTTATTTTATGTACTCTGGATACGTTATCGAGGGACCAGTCCCTGGAGAAGGTATCCTGCTCGGTAAAGCAGAGGGTCAGCAAAAAAGAAGAGGGCTCTCTTGAAGAGATAGGTTGACACAGTGGCTGCATGCAAGAAGAACAACAATTGTGAGGATGGTTCAGGCCCAGGCAGTATTTCCAGGTTCTCTTTTACACAGGGACACTGAGTCAGACTCAATTCTATGGGATCAACACAAAGTGACCCAAGTGTGTGAAAACCTGACAATGGGAAGGCTTGGAGACTGTCCTTCATCACCTGCTTGAGAAAGGCAATATACTGACTGCTGGCCAGTGCTCTAAAACTGTGTCAAACAGCATTTTCAGAAAATTGAATTGCCTCTCAACTCTAGTTAAAATATTTCCAAATATTTTATCCTACCGAGAAAATACTTTGAAGTTATTTATTTTATAAAGTGAAAGCACTAATATTTCGGTAACTTGATTTCTTTTAATTGTTTATATTTTTGTGCCTATGGGAGTAGTAACTTTGAACAGTTAAAAGTATCTTAACCAGGCAATGAGAGACTATGATGCTTCAATATTCATTCAGATGTAAAATATATCTTTTGCCATAATGCACACTTCGTACTAAATGAATAAATTAAAGAGTGCGTGCAAAACACTGAACATAGAACTGGTAGACAGTTTTTAATCTCAGTGAAAATTATATGTTTTAATTTTATGTCAACAAATATGAGGTTAAGTCGAAAGGCATTGCTACTAGAGTTGCAATTCACATATGTCTGGGTTTATTCTAAATAATACTTGTTTCGCCATGTTTCTTGGGTCAGTTTTCTCAAAAATGCCCTTGTCCTAGTCTCTTTCTAATGCCTTCTAATAGAAGGTTCAATTAAAGCAGTGACACCAGAGGAGATATGCCAGACCGGTGACATGCAAGGCTGAGAGATCAGTTCAGAAGGTTCAGGTGACTGTCTTGGGAATCCCAAATGGTCATCTTGATAGAGTCTCTTGAGGGACATAGGGCCATCATGGGACATTAGTTATGAAAAAAAATGTATGAAAACTTGAAACTTCTACCTTGGTAAGAAAAAGGTCAGGAACATTGCACCAATGATTAAAAAAAATTTTTTCCCCTCCATTTCGGCACTGCATCTGCTCATTGCTAGATGTAGCAAGGGCTCTCCTCTGAGAATTTCATAGTGAAACCACATCCCATCTACCCTACATCTCTGATCTTACCCTTCAGAGGTCTTTTGGTTCCCCCAAGCTCAAAGAACATTGGAAAGGGACATAAGTTTAGCCCCCAGAATTCTTCACAAAAGGTGGTGGTTGTTGTTGTTAGGTGCCTTGAGTTAGTTCCGACTCATAGCAAGCCTACGTCCAATAGAACAGAGCACTGTGGTCCTGCGCCACCCTCACAGTTCTCATTGTTCCCCCATCCTGACGCTGAGCTCTTCTTCACAAACTCCACTTGCTCTGACGATTAGGGAGATGGAAACAGCTCTTTCCAAATTGTATAGACCTAGATGGAGGATATTTGAAGAAACAATAGCTCCACAGTCCGATTTCTTGTTTGTTTAATAAAAGATTCTATGATTTCATAGCAGCGTGTTTTCATTTATCCTTTTATTTTAGAGGGCTAAATGAGTAATATAAAACAGCGCATCTTTTAAATGGGTACACGGATGTATTTAGGACAGAATCAAATCGCATACATAAAATATTTTACAATGTTCTTTATTAAGAAACTTTATTGTTGTAGGAGGAGTTGTGGATAAGGATCTTCGTCACTACCTCAACTTACGATTTCAGAAGGGTTCGGTGGACCACGAACTTCAGCGAATCATCCGTGATAACCTCTACCTCCGTACGGTGCCCTGTGAGTACAGTGGGGATGTTATTTTCTTTTGCGTTGTAATCGCGTCTCCGTCGTGAATAGCCATGCTTTAAAGGAAAAGTCACATGACACTGGTTTTTATGGTCGACTTTTGGAAGATATTATTTGAAATACAGATGTTTTAAATATGAGCACTTGTACTTGGGTGGCTTATATTGAAGTCATTGTCAGAGTGACTTGTGATTTTCAAGATATAAAACCTAACTTGTTTCTCAAATTATTATTTTGAAATAATCCTTCTCTTCCGGTCTGGTGGTGATTCAGAATCAATCGTGATTGGGGTATGGAAACAGAAGAATGCCAACTCAATGTATTAGATGAGATAACTATTTTGTCCATAGAAGCTATACAACTATACTCAAATTCATTTGTAGTTTGCAGAAGTCTGGTCAAGTGAAAAGAAAATTTTGCATCGAAAAGTAAAGCAATATTGTTCTGCAATTCTGAGAGCATGATGACATTGACTGAGTGTTGGCACAAATTTCAGAAAACACCATAAGTGAATTTCCACACAGTCACTGACATGGGCGGGTGCTCCTTCAAAAGAGAGAAACTGGTAAAATGAAAACTTATGCAAGCCAACTACGACTCATCATGACCTTGGCTTACTTAAGGCTCCTCAGTTGCCTTGAGAACAAATCAAGGGCTTTGTAACTCAAGTCTTAAATATGCCATGGTCATAAAACCCATTATTTTCAGGTAGAGTCCATGAGCTTGAACTCCAAGTATTGTCCACTCTCTAGAAACTCTGGTCTTAGAGTTTTGTATGTGTTCCTTTTATGTTTTTTGCAAAAGTATAATAAACTCAAAGTATGGACTCTTACATAATGAAATATTAAACAATTTTAGCCTTGTCTAGGTCAAATTAAATGACAAAGCAAAAATAATAACAAAATATTATAAGTTTGAAACACCAGAACTACATAAAAGGTATAAAACATGGATGATCATATTAAAACATTGCAAACACACAGGAAGTGAAGGCAGCACACTTCACCACCCAGACCCTTTATGGACTCTTGCCATTGTTATCACTGAAGGTTCATCAAAACAAAAACACCAGGGCACCACTAACAACCATTCTTAAATGGAAAGGATTGCTGATGGACATCTTATCAGTCAAAATAATACTCCTGTCAGTGAATGCTAGTCAAGTGAACAGACTTTTGGACGTTAGCTTTAAAACCAGAAGTTGGGGAAAGTGCTTTCTTAAAACTTGTGAGTTTGACATTAGAGTGATGGGCAGAAGAAGATGGATTGAACTAAGTGACTGAACTATTTATAAGGTGGATGCATTTCCAAAGCTGTGATGTTGTCAGTGCACTCGTGTGAATTTATCTTTTGTGACATGAAAGAAAAGAGATCTGAAATACTGGAATAAAGAATCCGGGCACTCTATTATGTTTAAAAGCTGAGGAAAAGAGATAAGAGGCTGATATTCAGGAATACTTGTAGCCCTTGCTAAAGAGATGACATAAATAAGAAAGGCTTAATTAAATATGAACATAATAGAAGTAAATTTTGCATTAGTTAATTAACTTCTTAAATAAGTCATCTCTCTTTAAAGAACCAAAGGAAGACTGTGAGGGTAAAATACATAGTAGGGTAAAATAACTAGGCTTACATGAGTAAACAGAATGAGTGTGGAGATGTAATTTCAGTACAAGGTCATAAAATCAATTAGAAATCCTTGAGTAGCTCTTATATAGGAGATGAATAGAAACTCAATGAATCTGGATATTATGATTTAACAATTATTCTTTGAATTAGCAGCCAACATTTTTAATAGCCAATTTCAGTAACACCATTCACTAACAATGGTTTTTAAGTTAACATAAAAGTGGGATAAAAGTATAAATTATATCTGAGATAAAAATTATTCTGATAGGGATGCTTTATATTATTCATAATCACTTCTATGCTAATTAATTGGACTGGACTTGGAAAGTACACTAGTTTATTCAGTTCATCTTAATAAACCGTTCAGACATCCAGCTTGAAAAATGTTAAGAAATCCAGCTTGGAAACACCCATGTGATTCACATTCATCCATTGACCCAAAAACAAAACCAAACACAATTCTCATCGATTTTGTGTTTGTTTTTAATAAATCCAGTACCTGTAAAAGGAAAGTCATGGCGTTGCTCACAGACATGGACACATTATTACGGACACTGGCAGACTCACTAAAAAAGACAGCAGGGATGGATTCTACATAGTCTCATGGAAACTAAGTTGTAGTCAATATGTGGCTTTTGAGATTTTAAAAAATCTATACGCAACTGAATAATTCTGACTACTACCAGCACATCTCCTCACTACCGATAGCTACAATTAGGCAGAAAGGCACAAAGCCTAGGAATTGACGTCCTTGAAATCTGCTGTTTCAGAGAGAGTTCTGGGGTTATGTCTTCAAACACACGCACAAACACAAACACACACACTGTCAATACAGCTTGGCTTCTGTGTTTCTAGCTAAAGGAACCCTGTGCTTAATGTAAGTTGGTTTATGAGCTAACCTTGGGAGGGAAGTGGTTAAGGTTACTGCTGGACCTTAATTACCAAAAATACAAAACCCATCAATCTATCTCTCCAATCCTGCCCCATAAACAGAGTTTGAGTACTCTTAAACATTCCATCCTATTTTCTAATATCATTGCCCCAGAACCTAATTGTTTCAACATCTAAAGCAGCTGCACATCCAGGCAGGGAGGGAGGTCTAACTCCTCAATAACTGAGACAGCACTGTTGGCCACATAGCTTTTGTGGGTTCACACACAGCTCTGTCGCAATGACTTCATCCTTATTTTAAATTGAATTATGGGCAAAATTGATAGAAACTAACATTTTTTGCAGTATAAGTCAGTTCGTATCTTATAGCCATGGAAGACAAAAATTTGTACCTGAATCTGTATGTTTTAGTTGCTAATTGTATATTTTGTAATGGGAAAATAAAGCGTTAAGAAGATTGTGGTAGCCTACAGTGATAGTTTGTTGCTTTAATGTAGTGAGATTATGAATGAGTCTTTTCAATTTCAGGATATACAATATTCTTAAGTAACTGGACTTCAGGAGAAATGAATAAATGGTGATGAGACAAAACTTGTAACTGGAATGCTATAATGACTAATGGGGGAGATTTTACATAGATAAGACTCAAGAACATGAGGGATTTAAATATATTTTTGTGGACAGAAGTTATTTAACTGAGTTTTTCTAATGAATTGTAACCTAGACATGAAAGTAAAGTTCCAATCACGTGTGAAAAGTTATAGTGGCAACAACCCAGGGTTGTATCATTCTCTCGCACTACACCCCACCCCCCAAAAGTTAGTGGAATGAAATGTTTTGTGTTGAAAGTGAGATCAAACTGAATTTTAAACTAATGTAACAGCTGTACATTATACATCTTTTAAATCTTTATCTCATTGTCTTATGTTTTAGAAGGTCTCTTTTTAAATTGCTTTTAAAATGTGAATCAGATTCTTTTACAATGATTTCAGAAACAAGTTGCCAGATTTGTGTTATTTTATATAATTAAAACAAATAGCCTCATGATATGTAGTGCTAAGCACTGAGAACAAGGGGGGTTAGTAAATATGGTTATTTTTTTTAACATTTTATTAGGGGCTCATACAACTGTTATCGCAATCCATACACACATCAATTGTGTAAAGCACATTTGTACATCATTCTCAAAACATTTTCTCTCCACTTAAACCCCCGACATTAGGTCTTCATTTTTCCCCTCCCTCCCCGCTCCCCCCTCCCGCATGAGCCCTTGATAGTTTATAAATTGGTATTTTGTCATATCTTGCCCTGTCCGACGTCTCCCTTCACCCACTTTTCTGCCGTCCATCCCCCAGGGAGAAGGTCACATATAGTTCCCTGTAATCCATTCCCTCTTTACCTCCCCGTCTCGCCACCCACACCACTGGTCCTGTAGGGCTCATCTGCCCTGGATTCCCTGTATTTTCAGTTTCTATCTGTACCAGTGTACATGCTCTGGTCTAGCCAGACTTGCAATGTCGAATTTGAGTCATGGTAGTGGGAGCGGGGAGGAAACATTTAGGAACTAGAGGAAAGTTGTATTCCTCATCGTTGTTACATCGTAAATATGGTTATTAATTAGCATTGTAAACCCAAATGGAAGGAAATCTATAAACAAATGAAGCTAAATTTTTGAAAAATGTATAAACTGCCTTGAACATTTATTTATACCAACAACAACACAAGCTTTTGCACAGTAGCAAATTCTTGAAAGAATCCTATTCATTTACTCATTGGCATGTAGGCCTAGTACACTTAGGACAGATGTATTGCTACTTTACAGAAAACTGGATTGAGTTGATGCTTTCTCATCTCACCAAGAACAGTACAATCCAGTTCCATGTCATACATTTGAAAGTACAGTAGATTTTGTGCTCTTTTCATTGAACAAAATGAAAGCAGCTTCCCAGGTTAGATAGCAGAAGCACTCCTTGGTTTGGCTGACAGAGTGCTTTATGGGGGAGCAATAGCTCTCAAAGATTGCTTAAAATGGAGTCAAGGAACTTTGAAATGATTGGATTGATTGATCCTCTGTGATCCATCACAGAGCACTAATTTAAGAACAAGAGAACATTTGTGGCCAACAGTAAAGCAATAAGCACTCACAATGAGCAACATATGTGGTCTTCTCAGCAACATCAAATTGCCAGTGCCCTAACTTGATTGACTTTTTCCTGTTCTTGTGACTCAGTTTCTCCCTGGAATTTTCACTTGGGTTGATGCTTTCCTCTTCCAAAAAGGAAGATTTTCCAAAGGAAATCTGAGTCTGTGGCTTCTGAACAGGAATTGCACTCACATGTTGCAATGGTCACAGAACAAGTAGAGGTAGACCATGACACGATTTTCCACCCCCAGAAGAGACAGCTATTAATGTCAGCAGACATGATCCCTCTCGTGGGAGAGAGCAGAATCTGCTCCTTGGATATAAGGTTAACTCATCTGAATTGTACCTCACAGAACCCTTTCCAAAACTGAACTTGCTGCCTTCAAGTGGATATCAACTCTTAGCAACCCTATAGGACAGGGTAGAACTGCCCCTGTGAATTTCTGGGACTGTAACTCTTTATAGGACTAGAAAGCCCCATCTTTTTCCTATGGAATGGCTTGTGGTTGCAAACAACTGACCTTGCAGTTAACAGTTCAATGGGTAACCACTACATCACCAGGGCTACCTACCCATTAGCGCAGGGGGTGGGGTGGGGGTGGGGGTGGGAGAAGAACTCTGTCAAGTTCAAGCTTAACCTACTTCCCAAAGTCTGTTGATTAGTAACTGGGCTGTGATGCTTATGTAGCTGAGGAAAAACAGTAGGCCAATGGCAATCAGTGTTCTTGTGGGACTTTAAAGTTGTAGGTTTGCAATAGGCCCATCAATTTCTGTCCCTAATGCCCTTGAGTTAAAAAAGAAAAGAAAAGAAACAGTCATTAAAATTACTGATATTCTAGTACACAAGTTAAATTATGGGTGCATTGCAGTTTAGCATTACTAGCTCAGGGTAAGTAGTAACACCTTGCCTGTATATGTTTGGCAACATGGCAGTGTAGTAAGAGCACTAATTTAAAAATTGGAAACCATTCATCTGAACGAGGCTTTGCCACTAACTAGCTAGAAGGCCTTGACAATGGACTTAACCTTTTAAGGACTTGAGTTGGGGAAAAGTGAACCCTCTTGTTCCTATTCTAAAATGTTGTTGTTCTCTGATACTACTGGCTTGCCTCTCTTTACTTTATCATTATTCAAATGAGTTCATCCAATTGACTTAAATTATTCTATGTATGGAATGCCCTTGGTATGAAGCAGGTGTAAACAGCTTACGGAAACTGAAGATCTATCAAACACAGCAGACACTTCAGGGAAAAATAAAGAGCTGGCTTTAAATTAAGTGCAGTTCTGGATAAAACCAGTCATGCATGTACTTTCAGATTTTTCTATGAATGTCAAGTTAAGGATGTCATCATAACTCTGATGTTCCTTGAAATCTGCCTTCACTGTTCATGGAACTCTGAAATATGGTCCAGTCTCAGTAAGTGGATGGGAAAATAAACATAATGAGAAATACAAAGCTTCTAAAATTGCTCCCCTCCTTTGAATGTGTAATGAGACAGGATGTGACATAAAGCCTTGTGAAGCATGCGGTGTATTGTTACGAAAATGTGATTGTAATCTTTAAGAGAGGGCGCTTACCATGAAATATAGCATCTTCTAATTTTGAATATGAGTAAACGTTACTTATGCAAGTGAATAGCCCTGGATGGAGGCCCAGCTAGATTTGTTGAGGGCAGGTTACATCAGTGCTCACTGCAATCAAGGTCGTGACAGCACACATTAAAAATGCACTAATATCAGTATGATTTCTCATGCCAAGTAATTACAAGGTAAGACTGTTGTAGGATCAGCATTTGATTCAGTTACAAAATATGCATTGATGCTGCCTTTTATTCAAGCAAATCAGTTTAGAATTAGATGAATTTATAGTTAGTTCCAATCTCCCAGTTTCTATTCCAAGTTTCTATTCCAATATTGACTACCTTTTCTATTAAAAAGCTAGCTTGCAAAAGAGTTCTTTCTTGTATGTGCGGTGCCAGTAGCAATCTGCACATGCTCTGCTGGATTCAAGCGATACTTTCACTCGCTGCTCAGTAAAAACCGCTTGTATGCATTAGTGACAATTCCTTACATGTCCCAAAGACAAGAATGAATTAGAGAGCTAAAGTCTTCCTGTGTGTATTTATCCTCTTTTGTTAGTCTCTGTTGAAACCTGTGTGGGGACCTGAATATGTGAAGGAAAACTGAGATCCGTGTCTTGGATCCAATTCATCTTTGCATTCCACGTGGGGGAATGGTTAGTGAGCTTACCCAAGGTTAGTTAACATCAGACCATATGTGCCTCAATGAACATGTCTTTAAAAAGTAGTCATCATTTACTGAATATTCCCTACATAGGAGAAATACTTTTACTGTCAATTATTTCACGAATTCTCCTTACATCCCATATAGGTCTATGTCCTTGCCTGCTATTGGACACATTAAAGATTAGAGGTTAAAATAACTGGCCTAATGACATGTAGTAAGTCAATGGAACTGCAGAGATTCTAGCCCAGGTGAGTCTGACTGTCAGCCCATAATCGGGATTCAATTCTGGGAGTCAGATACCCTGGGAGGGTGCTTTCAAAGAGTTTCAGTGATGCTTCTCGAGTAGGAGAACAAGAAGAGCTGTGACCACTGTAGTCATAGAATAGCTGATAAAATATCAGTGGGACCCCATCAACAGATAAAAACATTTTCTACCAGTAGATGGATACAGAAATTCTCAATCAAGTTCTATGTTGGAACCACTTGTGGTAGGTTTATTGTGCCAACCTGGCCAAAGAACATATGTGGGATTAATTGAAGGGTAGAGAGATAAACGGTTCGGTGAACCTCCCCTTTCCTGTCTCTTGCTCTTTGATGATCAGACTAGTGTGTGGCTGCCTTAGCTGGTTCTCTGCCTTAACTTGCAAGTTACACTACCTGGGGGGCATGTAACGCATGGACAGTGTCACTGTAGTTTGAGGTTCCTTCAAGACCTTCTTTGCCACCCTACTGGAGTATATATCACTTGAGCTGGGGACTGTAGGATCCTGTCATCTGGCTGACTATTGGTGACCTGCCTTGCTGTTTGCTGCCTGTGATTGGATTGCCTGAATTGCTCTACAGAGGACTCAGCTGTCTGCTTCCTTGACTTGCACCCGGGAGCCCTCAAGACATGAAAGACTGCCAGTGTATTAGCTGTCTCATGGAAGTGAGTTACATTGAGCCATTTGTACTGCTCTATAGACTAATTAGCTGCTTATTTTGTATGTTGTGTGTATGTGTATATATATAAAATCGTAAGTGTCCTGGTTTTGTTTCTCTAGAGAACCCTGTATAACATACTTCTTTAGCACCTCATTGCCAACAATATTGGCATGGAAACTAAGAAAGTTGAGGTAAATAAAATCTGTGACTAATAAAGACTTTATTACAGTGCATACCTTGCAAAGGATCTAAAAAGTCTGTTTTCTGAACCTTGCTAGTAAAAATTAATTTGATCTGAGCTAGACTACAACTTTTTCCTGTCTTTCATATTCTGCATTCAAATATAAGTCTAAAATTCTGACTATACAAAACTCTATAAACAGATGTTTATGCAAGTTCCCAGTTCTTCACCTTGGTAATTTAGAAAAATATTTTTGCAAATAATAACGGGGATAGGAGTGGGAAGAAGGGTTTGAAGTTTACATGGACTAAACATGTAGATACAAGTAGTATTGTTATTGTTAGAGTGTGCAATTTTCTAAGGAGCGTTTTGTGGTTCCCAGTTTGTAGACCTGGAAACCTAGGCTTGGAATGCTTAAGGGCACTATCTCAAACACACAGCAAGCCACTAAGGAAGAATTCAAGTCTAATTCCATCTAATGCCAACATGTATTTCTTGACTGTATCATCTTACTTCTTAGGCAGTATTGCTCTGATTTCCTCGACTGTTCTGAACAAATGATAGGAGGCTGCAGAATATCGTTTTGTTATGTACCTATAACTATTACCTAGTGTTTACATAAAAACAGCAAGCATCATAAATATAGTGAATTATTCCAGATCTTTAAATCTCACACTTGTCCCTTGACAAGTGCATAATTCCATAGGAACGCCACTAATATTCCAAGATTCCAATACTCCAAAGAGTCCAAGGAAGCCAAGTCTCTACTGATTGACACTGTTCAACAAAGGCAGGGCTTCCTCCTGACTCCTCTTACCACGTGGAGGTAACCAAACTAGAGGTAGCAAAGCTGTCTGCCACAGAGTTCTTCAGCTTTTCATAGAAAGCATGGTTCCTGCACTGCTAAAGAGATGCATCAATGTCCCATCGCAGCATCACTGGTTCCCTCCTGTCGAGCTGTCATGTGTGCTCAGAGACTCATAGCTCCTCAGAACCCCGAGAGCTCTGACCAGCTCACGCAGGGAGATGGGTGAACCTGACACAGTTGGAATACTTTGTTTGATGAACCCATCAAATAACACAAAATGGAAGCGTATGCATGAGCCTTTCCTCCCTACTCCTTCCCGGGTGCTAGGTTAAAGCTCCTATTCTGCTTCTAGGGGGAAGCACAGTAATGCCAGTTGTTGACTGAGCAACACAAATCACAAAGCAGTCAATGGGTGGGCAGCCAAGCTTAACTTCTGCCAAGCTTTGTGGTTTGTCCAGCCTATAAAACAAAGCAAGGTGATGGTGTATCATACAGAAATATGCTTACTTAATAAGAAAACTTCAAGGTATTTTAAGCCATAATACTTTTAATTCGGGGAATTTGTTTCTTGCAGAATTTCTGGCATAACTAGGGGGGGGGGGGAAGGGTTATAGAATAGGTCCAAGCTAATAATATTCAAGCAGAAACATTTTAGCAGGGTAACTGCTACTGCAGAGGCCTTCAGCTGAGATCTAGAGATCAGGGAGCGAGAGGGAAATGCCACTATGGTTACACATTCCAAATTGTGGATGTTGTTTAACCTTTAACCAATTCAGACCCATGGAAACTCTACAGGAGAGATAATAACAACCCATCCCACCCCTCATAAGATTGCCAAGACTGCCAATCTATATGTAAGCAGATTACCACATCTTTCTGCCATAAAGCCACTGGAGGATTCAAACCTCTGACCTTTCGCTTAGTAGCCAAGCACCACTGTGTCCCCAATACCTGCCTTTCAAATTTCAAGAAGCTGAGAAAGGAATACTGGAACTTATATAAAATATCGCATCTCCAGGACCTTTAATTTCCTAAGAAAGTAGCACCTTGAGCATTTTTCCTTCTTTTGATCACTCTATAATCAAATAATAATGGCAGTATAGGTCATCAGGAAGTGATTTGTGATTTACAGTTTTTGTTTTTAAGTAATATTTTTGACTTTTCTACTTATACTCGTCTAGTGATTGACAGGAGACTATGAGTGGTGTAAACAGTTCACAGCTGTTAACCAAAATGCTGAAGCTTCAAGTTTGCACCAAGGCACCTCAGAAGAAAGACCTAGCGATATGCTTCCCAAAGAGCAGTGATCATAAAGCCCATGGCGCACAGTTCCACTGCGACATACATGGTGGCCACCTGACGTCAGACTCAACTCCATGGCATCCCTTCCCCATAACACGTTACATAAAATCTACCAGGAAAAAGTGGATTTCTCCTGCAGAAAACCAGAGGACTTGTGCATTACCAGTATAGTTAGAGTTGTTCTGCTCTACTTAAAGAATGAGGTATTTTAAATGTGTATTGGAGTCTTTGTTCATTTTTCATTCACAACTTTGTTGTTTTTTTTTAAACTGTGAATGTGACACCAACAAAATTTGCTTCATAATTATATTTCTCACATGGAAAAGCAATTGACAAAAATTGCTTTCAGAACATAATTTAAAACTGGAGCAAGAAAAGGAATCTTAATTAAAAGTGAGGCGTTGAATATATTAGTTGAAGCACTCAAGAAAATTAATTATAGTTAGAAAGAAGTAAGATGCTTT
Organism: Echinops telfairi; assembly: GCF_000313985.2. NCBI lineage: Eukaryota > Metazoa > Chordata > Mammalia > Afrosoricida > Tenrecidae > Echinops > Echinops telfairi. The sequence continues at coordinate 44,990,455 of NW_022103920.1, read as the reverse complement.
CAGCGTTGAGTGGCACCGTCTTGGTGGTCAGAGGTCGATGCTGGCAGCTTTTTTTATGCGTGCGACATTATTTTTGTGCCTTGAAGTTCACTGAGGAGTCAGGTTGTGGGTCTCTCAATAGGATGAAACATATTTTTGAAATGCACATACAAGTGAAAAATGAATAAATGCAACTTGTATTTCAAACAATGTGTTGACCTAACGTTAACTTTGGGGATAAAGGGCACCTGTTTCTCTAATAGAAACATAAAATTTTAAGTTCAGTTATCCTGTAGGTTGAATGGGTTTTTTGTTTTTTGTTTCATATTATGGTTATTCATGAAAAGTTATCTTCCAAATTCATTGGTTGCCCAAAATGAGATTATTAATTTAAACTGTCATTAGCATTCTTAATAGCCTATTAAATTTCCAGAGGGTATACGCTTTCCGAGTGTATTTTACTTTATCTTAATTTAGTTGTACTAACATTTCAAGAAAGATACTATGTGCATATGGCCAGCTGGCTGTTGAAAGTGTGGAATGATTAAGAACCAAGACTTTTTCTCAAGGGTTTAATCTTTACTAGATGCTCAAAAGGAGGAGCCAGGTGGTGCAGTGGTTTTTTGTTGGGCTGCTAAGTACAGGGTCAGCAATCCGAAACCCTCCACTGCTTTGCAGGAGAAAGCTGAGGCTTTCTACTCCTTTAAAGAGTCACAGTCCTGGAATCCAAGGGGCAACCCTACCCTATCCTGTAGCGTCCCTATGCGTCAGAACTAACTCCATGAGGGTGAGCGTTAGTGTGGAGACGCTCAAAGCTAAGCAATGGATCAGTCATTAGTTTCATTTTACAGATGAGTAAACAAAATATATACAACTAATTTTAGGTACCATAACTACCTTGTATCATAATTGAAGCTCACTATCAGTCTCCAGATTTTGTAAAGAGATTCATTATGAGAATAATGTGAAACAGTTTGTCTCTATTGAATAACATAAGGATTGGTAGACTTAGTGTGATGATATCGGCCAGAGAAGGCGGAATGTGTAAAATTTTAATTGCACACTAAGAATTCAGTTTGGGGAAGTTGTCTCATGCCTGCTCGTAACATATACACCCTTGAGATTTCTATGAATTGAAAGAGGAATTAAAAGGGAACAAAGCAGAGTATAGACAGTAGCATAGAAATCCCTGAAAAGCTATTAGTTTTCTTGATGTGTCCCTTTCTGGTAGACTTCCTCGCTGTTCATAGTTAGGGCTCCACATTTTTAACCCTAGATAAATCTGAAGCTTTTAGAATCACTGAGCAAAATGCTTACAGTGAGAACAATGGATCCAGGGGATCTGTGGTGGAAATCCATCAGCCATAGGGCCTAAAATAAGTTCTTGTGTCTGTCACCCCCTGTGTGTTCTGCCTGGCAGCTTAGAGCTCAAACAATTACATGACATCTGATTTTTAGTGTTTTCTTGAAGAAATTAGATGCTATAATAGATTCTATCACTAGCCTGAGTTCATTTTGAATAGTCTCAGGAAGATATTTATGTATTAGACCAGGTTGACTAGAGAAACAAATTCAGTGACAATCATGTATGTGTAAGAGAGATTTATATCAAGAAGTACTAATTGTATATTAAGAAAACACCCCAGCCCAGTCCAGATCAAGTCCATAAGTCTGATACTAGTCCAAAAGTCCAATACTAGTCCATAAATGCCTCTTCAGATTCACACAGCCACAAGCAATGATGCAGAGTGCAGGAAGATCCCAGGCCAGTGGGCGTGGAGTTCTGTGGAAGCGTCTTCAGGGCTGGTGCAGGCTCCACCTGGCTCATCAAAGGAAGGTGAAGGCAGAGAGAGAAAGAGGCCTGCCTCCAGCCACTTCTCTCACTTGCCCACAAATCAAGCTGCAACTTGATTGACAGGCTAAATTCTGCCCTCATGTTCCTAAGGGAGCCATGTTAGAACAAAAACCCTAACTATTGCAATTTATTAAGCCTTAAAAGGGGCGAAGACGAGACAAAGACACATCATCCAGATGAAGGAGACCATTAGCATGAGGCCAAAATGCTGTCTGAGGATTCATAGCCAGGACCCTAGTTAAATAGGGCCTGGCCTAGAGGAAACTCACTAATTCCTTATTGGTGGCACATTAGTAGATGACAGTCACAGGAGGGACAACAGATGCGAGAACAGTACCATGATTAGGTTCTAGATTGGGTTCTAGAGAAGAGTTTCAAGATTGGCCAAGGATGATCTGACCAAGGGATTATGTTAGAGAAAAGAATTACAAGATTGGTCCAGGATTACCTGACCAAAATGGTCAGGGCAGAACTGATGGGGCATGACCCGTGACTAAGTGGCCTCTGGTACCGTCCATCAAGGACACACAGCAAAGCCCCTAACAAGACTTCACTTGGCTGGCTGGAGAGGGGTGAAGATGATCTACTGTCTACTGTGCTCTGTCTGAGGGCAAGATCTTTCTTTTCATGAGTTAATGATAGAAAGAAGTCAATGGAGGTTTAAACCACAGGGAGACTCTGCACATGGATTTGGGGCTGTCACTGTCATCAGTAGCCTTCTCCAAAAGAGGTGTTCAGAATTTATCCTCTAACACAATTCCCTCCTCTGAGCCTGGATAATATTATTAATAACTTACAACAATTTAGTAATAATCTTTTGATCACACAAGTTGAGATATTTCTTCCATGTGGACTTTCCTGATCCCTCACTTAGATGGCTGCTTGTTTTAAGACAACCCTTTAAAAACTCAGAAGCTATGATTTTTGATTGCCTGGCACCATTTGATTTTTTACTACATTTTGTTATTGCACCATATCTTCAGTGATCATTTAATAAGGGCTAGTACTGGCCTCAACTTTCTTAGATTAGGGCTTGGAATGAGTGTGACCTCAAAATCCATTCATGTATCTAAGTTACATATTTATATTTGTATTTGTGTTGGGTGGGCATATAAATATGAACACGAACATAAGGCGATATTGACATAGCTATGGAGATAGAGATTTCCATGGCCTAATTTAGAGGCAGCGTTATCAGCTTCTTGTCAAACAATATAAATAACTTCCAGGAGATTTTTGATAATTCTAAGAATAATGATATATAATTTAAAATGCTAGTGAACAGATGTCCTTATCTTTTAAAGCCATTTTTCCACATACATTTTGAAGCTCTCTCTTATTTCTAACTTAAAGAATGGGCATATTATGCATTGTTGCATACCAAGCAACTCCCTCAAATTAGTCTCACAGGCATGTTATAGCAATACTTTTTTACATGTTGCCGACTCCAATTTTTTTCTGTGCAACACGTTTAATGAAAAGTCTTCATCTTGATGTTGTAGCACAGAAGTCGAGGGCATGGCAGCAGGCCCTCAAGTTTCTAAAGCAACCCATCTTTTGGTTGGATTCCCTCTCTAATCTTTGAACCTGAGTGGCTGGCGCCAGCTCAGTGAGTGTAAGTAATTCAGATTGATGAGTCTGTTCAAGATGCAGGGATCTTGGGATCCAAAGGACACACTCCCCTCCTGGCTCTTCCTTCTTGATGGTAGTGAGAATCTCAATTCATGGCATTGAGATAGCTCATTGATACCCACGCTGATCAATTCTATAAGTAGCATTCAAAATTTTTATGATTACACTTAACCCTATTAAAAGTCACTCACAACTGAATCATATAATTCTATCAGCATCTTTCTCTACCTTCTCTTACCCAGACCCATCAGAAAAATAGGAAATTCACCCACCTTGCAAGGTTCCGCTCAATTTTTTAAATGAAAATTTACAAAGATTATGGCTAAAAGAGCCATAATTCATTGAAATGCCCCATGTAACATGACTCAGTAAAATACTTGGGTTAAAATCTCAGCTTTTTAGTTTTCTAATGGGTGTCCTCAGTAAATTAGTTTCTCTGTGTGAAATGTGAACAGAATTTGACATACTTCATGAATGTTATAATGCATTTAGATAATCAGAACAGTGACTGGAAAAGAGTAGACATTCAATAAGTTTGCCTATTATTATAAAGGTCCTATGTCTGATGACGAGGGAATGAGATGCAAATGTAAAAAGATTAATCTGATGGTATTCATTGTTCTTAGGATGACCTTTTTTTAATTTTAGTAAATCATTTTATTGGGCACTCATAACTCTTATAATAATCCATACATCAATTGTATCAAGCACATTCGTACATATGTTGCCATCATCATTTCCAAAATATGTTCTTTCTACTTGAGCCATTGGTATCAGCTCCTCTTTATTCTCCTCCCTCCCCACTCTCCTACCCTCATGAACCCTTGATAGTTTATAAATAATTTTTATTTTTATATTTTACACAATTCTCTGTCTCCCTTAACCCACCTTTCTGTTGTTCAACCCCCTGCGAGAGGGTTGAGGGGACGGATGTTTACATTGGTCATTGTGATCGGTTCCTCCTTTCTCCCCCGCTCCCCGCATCTTCCCCCTACCCTGCTGGTATCCTACTCTCATTATTGGTCCTGAAGGGGTTATCTGTCCTGGAGTCTGTGTGTTGAGACCTCTTATCTGTACCAGTGTACATGCTCTGGTCTAGCTGGATTTGTAAGGTAGAACTGGGGTCATGATAGTCGGGGAGAGGAACCATTAAAGAACTAGAGAAATGTGTGTTTCATTGGTGCTATACTGCACCTTGTATGAGTTGTCCCCTCCTTGTGACCCTTCTGTGAAGGGATGTCTAATTTTCTACAGATGGGCTTTGGGTCTCCATTGTGATCCCACTAATTTGCATCAAAATGTTTTTTTGTTTGTTTGTTTTGAGTCTTCTGATGCCTGATGCCTGATCCCATTGACTCCTCCTGATCACAAGGATTGTTTGCTTCTTCCATGTGGGCATTGTTGCTTCCCTGCTAGATGACCACTTGTTTAACTTCAGGCCTTTAAGACCCCCAATGCTATATTTTCTAATAGCCGGGCAGCCATTTCTTCACCACATTTGTTTATGCACTCATTCTGTCTTCAGCGATTGTGTTGGGAAGGTGAGCATCACAGAACGTCAGGTTATTGGAACAAAGTGTTCTTGCGTTGAGGGAGGACTTGAGTAGATGCCCAATGTCCATCTGCTACATTAATAATTAACCTATAAATATATGTACATAGACCTATATCCCTATCATTATATATTAATATATTTACATATATACATGCCTATATGTATACCTTTATAAATGTCTTTTGCCCCCTAGTTCTTTCCTCTATTTCTTTACTTTCCTTCTGTCTCATTATCATGTTCGACCTTCATTCAGCTCTCTGTACTTTCTCTCGGCTACATTGCACTTGATTGAACCCCACCAGGCATTCATTTCCGACCCTCCTGTCCATCAATTTTTACATCTCTTATTGTTCCCTTGTCCTTGGGTTTGTTGGCTCCCCGCTTCATTTCCCCCGCCTCCCCATCTCCTCTGTCCTCTGGGAACCATCAGGCCCATTGTTTTATCCTCAGGATTGTTTATCCTGCCTGTTTTATATAGGTAGACATGAAAAAAGAAAAGAAAAGGCCTATGAATAGTTCCAGGTCTGTCTGCTAACCCTTATGAATGTTTTCTGATCAGATATGATGCAGTGCCAAGCCCTGTCCCCCAAGTCCAAAGTCTCTTTTCAAAATTCCTCAGGGACTTTGTTGCTTTGCTCCCCTTGCTGCTCTGTTGCACTCCCTTCGTGGTATGCCCCACAGACAGGGCACAATTCTCACACTATGTCTCTACCCCCGTAGTGCTGTGGGTGAGTTAGGGGAACACGTGTCTTGTGGTGGGGCCAACCCTACAGTTCTTTTAGGGCTACCATTTTTAAACAAATTAATGCACATAGGAAATGGTTTTTGCAAACTATACACTTCCTTACTTATTAATTTCTTATGTGTGCAATGTGTATATTGCATGCTTTTGTGTAGATATGTTATATGCAAAAGATAGTGTATAGTCAGCTGTTCAAGTATGTATGAAGGGTAAATAATACTCAATTATTTTAAATTATACTTTATGTCTATATTTAGTGGATGAAAATATGATATGCAAAGTCATTTTAGAAGTCGGAATAACTCATCAACAAAGCATGTAACAGATTGACGATAGTAGCCTCTCTAGAGCAGGGTGTGTAAAACTTGACACTATTAAAATTTTGAACTGGGTAATTCTTTATTAAAGGTAGGTTCTGTACATTATCGGTTGACTAGCATCCCTGGTCTTTATGTCAACTGCCTTACCTAAATTGTGAAAAATGAAATGTCTCTACACATCACCAAATGTGAACTGGAAGGAAAGAATAAAACTTCCCAGTTTAGAACCACTCCTCGAGAAACACGTGTGTCAATATGTACCAAGAGACGGAAGAAAAGAAATAAAAATTAAAAAGTCAAGGTTGATAATGCCCTGCCAAACACCGAGGAAGAAAATTTTAGCCATTGAACTTTTGTTCATTTGTTTCTTTACTTTTTACTGTGAGTTCAATGAAGGCTTGTAGAGCAAACCATTCCTTTTATATTCAACAATGAATATACATATTCTTTCAACTCATCCAACATAATCTCTTCACTTATCCCAGTTCCTTCCTGTCTTTCCTGTTTCCATGGTTTTCTAAAGCTCTAAATATTATCATTGGGTAAATGCTACCCTTTTCATCTTAAAGGGTTGATTATTCCAAATGGAGACTGATATTTGCATGGTCCATTAGTCCATTGGACTGTTTCCATATGTCTTTTTATTTTCCTCAATTTTTCCCTTATAGCCATTGAAGTCAATCTTCCTGGCTACAATAATAAATATCCCCTAGCATAAAGAGAACAGGGTCCAACAAATAATCAACTGATGGAGTCCCATGAGGTATAGCAACCTCATTATAAAAGCTGTACCTCAGATTATCTGATACCATTAAACATTTGCTCTCTGTAGCTTCCCTAGCTCTGATGTGTCATTGAAAATTAGTCTTTTTATATATTTGACTATGTAGGAAAATATATGTATTTTACTATATATTTTGCATGTAGGAAGAGAATGAGTTGATTGTACAAACTCCTTATATATTGATTATTCAGACTTCTGACATTCTAATTTCTGTGAGAAATTTCTAATTTCTAATTGTAATTAATAAATGAAGGTCTTTTGTACAAGTTTTAGTTGTCATGTGTGTTATCAGTGGTAGATCTTTCTGGGTATTGACCAAAGTGTTTCACTAGACATCCAAAATTAAGGACTATATTTTATGATTTGTTGATTACCTAACATGCTATTTGCTGAGTTTCTACACAGTTTGTTCATTCATCACTCAGTGCTCCATGAATATATATTCAATGAATGGAGAACTAGATGGGTGGATGGGTGAATGGATGAATGGATGAGCGGCTAGATAGGAGATGAGGCTGCCCCCTGTCGGTGTGGATTTTTCTGAAGTGTATTTTAGAATGCTCTAAAGAAGGGTAGAATGGAGAAAAAGTCAATAGTAGAAATGATAGGTGAGGAATTGATTTCAGCTGGTAAAATAAGAGAATCCGTCGATGCTCTTTGGACCAAATTGGAGTGAGTCCTGGGCTGTGATCCCAAGGTCAGTAGATGGGAATCACCAGCCAGTCCTCAGGAGAAAGACGGGCTTTCTTGGATAGCCAAGTCACCGTCTTGGAAGCTCACAGGGGAGGATCTACGCTGTCCTATAGGGTCACCAAAATGTGGCATCAATCTGATGGCAGTGAGTTTGGGTTTGGTGTATAGAATGTTTAAGCTGTAAAGAGGGTCTGCAACAAGGATTCATCTCTAGCTCCAGCCACATAACATAAGATAATAGGACCTATAACTGTGTATTCAAATGCAGAAGGTGTGGACAATATATCGACTTGAAGTGGGACAGGGAAGAAATCTAGGGCAGAGGTTGAGGACCGCTTGCTACCGAGAACACACAGAATGGCAAAAGGATGCATTCAAACCTAGGAACTTGTTAATGCGTGCATCCCCAATCTCAAAAATAACAATGTCAAATATCTAGCCTATAACTAGAGAATCACTTATTTAAGCAGCTGAAATAAAATGACCAATAAAATGTATTCCTTTAGAATTTTATTTTCCTCCTAGCCCTGTCTTCTATCAACTCTGCAAAGTAAAATGTTTCTTCAACTACATCCAGCAGCAGTCAGGGAAATCAGAACTCTTCCCTTGAGAACCTTTCACTTTTCCTGCTAATGCATAAGACATCATATATAATTACAATCCAAATATTTCTGTAATAAAACTATGGCAGGTGACTAATCCTTGCCTAGCATAACGAAATTCATCTAGCACCCACCCTTCAGAGTACAGGTAGTTTTCATTTACAGGAAAGAGGAGAGTAGCAGCAGAGCCGCCACTATTAGACAATGTAATTACTGATGCTGTCATTAATCTGGATGTTTAGTCAGTGAAATAGAATGTCTTGGGCTCATCTTTCCCATAGAACAGTCTCCATTCACATGTCAATACATCCTTACATTGGCCATAGTTAAAAATGAAAACACAGAGCACCTATATACATAAATTACTAGCAAGTAATAACACTACTCTTGTCCTGTTGATTCATTCGAACTTTGAAAGTGGTGGCTGATATAATTCACCTTTATCTGGTGCCATCTATCTCCATAGACACTTATTTATTTCCATTTAGTGCTAGTCATCCTTCTCTGTATCGTGGCTTTTAACTATCTAGCTTGCGGCAGCCTCAAAGTAGTCATCCTGAGTGGCAATTCTACTAAGTGGTGCTTGTATAGTGGTGACTTTATTACAGCTGAGGGATAGGAGTGGTCTATGCTAAAGACAGTGTGTTTCCAGTAACCACGGTGTGAAGCATCAACAAGCTGTAGAATTCCGTCATGTCTTCCTTCCTCTTTCTCTAAATCAATTTTATACACCAAAATATCCACATGAAATGGATCAGAGCACAAAATGTGTTAACTCTTAACCATGTGCCAGGACTTTGAAAATATAAAAGCAAAGCAATCGTATATCTTATTTACCAAGTGTTAACTTGCACATGTCATAGTGAAAGCCAATAGTATTGTCCAGTCGTTGCCTTGTCTGTGAGCTCGTAACAGAACACTCCCTCTGGGCATGCTGGTTGCTTTTCATGCAAATGAACAAAGAAATGAAACCTTTAAAACATATTGCTACACTACTTTCTTATAGTGGAAGAAAGATTCAAACATGATTAATGGGAAAGGGAGAAGGAGATAAAGATTCTATAGTTTTCTAGCTTGCACCTTGAACTTGATCACGTTAATCACTTAGACACATCTGTGGCTTGAAATGTTGGTTCATTATGGAAGAAACAAAAGTACCATATTGTCCTTTATTCTGCATTTGATGTAAACCTTGAAAGTAAAATCATCAAATTTTCAATTAGGCTCCATTCAGAGACTAGAACATAGTTACCCTCATGTGCAGAACATAATCAACATTAAGTTGTCATATTTTGGCTACATTAATGTTGTTAAATTGACACAATAGTCATTATAAGAGAATGTTCTTCCCAAAAATCAGTTTTTGCCTGAATTATTTGGGCAATTAAAGTTGTATTCATTAGCACACATATATCTGTACTTTTTCTCAAAATCATTCATATCATTCTCACTTTCCATTGCCTAAAGTCATGAAGCCATGTAAAGTTATCAAATAAAATTTCACCTCCTTGCCTTATTAGAAGTAGTGCCACATTATTCATCCCAAAGACAAATTGTGTTGACCTTTCTTATGAAAATTAACACTCTCTAAGCTTTGAGAGCTCCGCTTAAAGGGACTGGGCCTTTCTTCCTTCCCCTGCTACATGTCTGCCCATATTTCTCAGCCGGGGAGGACCAGCCCTGCAGTAGACTCTCTCTCTCTCTCTCTCTCTCTCTCTCTCTCCCTCTGACTCCTAACTACTCACAAGTGGCTATGGTCTTGAATGTCCATCCATGTATTGAAGAAGTATAAAACAGGATTTCAAACTAGTTTTGTGTGGTCTGACTCCCTGCTGAAATTTTTCATTTCTACCACTGATATAATGAATCAGAATCCTATGTATATATAAAATCACATGGGGATCAATAGTAATAATCTGAAGACCTTATTAAAATGTAGATTCTGATTTAGTATATGTGGGATAGAAATGCAAATTACTAGAAGGGAGTCAAATGGATTGCTGTCCTATGAAAAGTGGTATCCCACCCAGGTGTATTCTACCAAGTAGATCCCAACTCAAAGTGATCCTACATAGGGTTTAAACCAAACCAAATTACCTGTCATTAAGCCAATTCTGCCTCATAGCAACACTATAGGACAAGTAAATTCCTTGTGGGTTTCTCTTTATAGGAGTCGAAAGCCTTATCTTTCTCCCCTGTGGGGTTTATGAGGCTGTGATTTTTATAGGAGCAGAAAGCCACACCTTTCTCCCATGGAGTGATTGGTGGGTTTGAACCCCAGACCTTGGGATTGCGAGACCAATGGGGTTCCTTGGTGTAGTAAAGTTCTACTGGAAGATCAAGAAAAATTAGGGAAGATAAAAAAATAAGACAACCTCACATTGCTATTGGGATCATTGTGTTTATGGTGGAAGACAATGTGGAGAAATTCTGATTCTGCTAATAATTAGACTTTTGAGCTTGGTTAAATCGCTTGAAATCTGGCACAGCCATAGTTTTCTTAAGCTATTATGTACTAGAATAAAAGGACATCATTGATAAAAGCATAAAACAAATGATTGGAATGGATAAGATGTGGAGCAATTAGAAGGATGAATTTAATAGAGAAGGATTAGACCAACAGCCCATGGCTGATCTTTCAAATAGACCAAATCTGAGTTAAAGGGGTTTTTGTTTTTAAAGATCTGATTTTCAAGTATATAGATGATTAATAAAGAGAGAAAGTATCAACCACTTGGACTTTCTACCACGCTTTTCTCATATCTAGATTAAGAATAAAATAAGGATCATAATTTTATTTACCATCTTCATGGCAATGTTATGACTAATTTAGTATACATGCAAAAGTAATTTAAAAACAAAAAAAGTGTCCTTGAAGTTTTGCTTCAGCTTTGATTTCTTAAAAGCCTAATTCTTCAAAGGTCATTGTAAATGTCCTCTGATGTCCATTAGAGAATTTATAAAAATGCTGTAGCAGCTGATGATATGCAGTGTGATAGTTGGGTTTTATGTCAAATTGTGTGAACCAGGATTATCCCACAATGTGATCTAACATCACGTAGTCAACCCCATAATGGGATCTTCTGTGAAGCAGCCAATGGGTTTTGGGAAGAATAGGGTGGATTACCTCCTCAATCTGCTCACAGCTTTCATACAATTGAGAGAGTTTTCATTCTGGGTGTAGCCTACACTTAGTGTACACTGAAGTGTGCAGATGTCAGCTCATTTCCACTGCTACATCTTGTGTCTGCTCATCAACCTCCTATTACATTGCCTGCTGCTCGCAGGAGTCATCAAAGGCCTGAGGACCTGAGATTAATTCGGCTCTGTCTTCACCAGCCTACGGGATTCCTGCTTCATCTTCCTGTTAATCAGCGCCAGTAGCTGCATAAACCAAGAGAAGCCTTTAGCTATAATCTGACCCACATACTTGTACCAGACCAGACCCATCCACTTCTACAACTGTGTGAGTCATTTCTAGATACACATGCACATACCAGATTCACGGGTCTTGCTTCTCTAGAGAACCCAGCCTATCACATGTGACAAAATACAATCTGGAAAAATAGTTGCTATCATCTTTATCCACCATTTGTCAGGTTGTCATACTGTGGTGGCTATGTGTTGCTGTGATGCTGAAAGCTATGTCACTGGTATTCAGAAGCCAGCAGGGTCATTCAAAGTGAACCGGTTTCAGTGGAGCTTGCAGATTAAGAACAAGACTAAGAAGGAGTTGACTGCCTTCTTCAGCCTATCCAGTATGCTTTAGATGTGACAAAGTATGCACTTCCTTACATACTTTGGACGTGGCAGAAGAAACCAGTCCCTGGGGAAGAATGACATGCTTGGTAAAGTAGAGGGACAGGAATACCTTCCACTAGATGGATGGACACTGTGGCTGCAACAGTAAATCAAGCATAGGAAAAGGGGAGGATGGCCAATGGCGAGGCAGTGTTACCTTCGGTTGGACATAGGGCCACTGTGCCTTGGAATCGGTTCCATGGCACCGAACAGCAACAACAGTCATCGTTAAAGACTGAACAGTTTCCAAAGGAAACCATTACCTGGAATGCCTTTTTTAGAGACCTCTTCACATGTATGCCATTGTGTTAAAAAAAGGATCACCTTAATCATTAATTGTCATGCCATTCAAGATTAAATTAAAACTGAACACCCCCCTGCTAAGGGGTTTGGGGGAGGAGATGAGCTTATCAGAGTAGCAAAGACGAAACATATAACTTTCCTCTCATTCTTAAATGCTTCCTCCCCCCATTATGATTGGAGTTCTACCTTACAAATCTGGCTAGACCAGAGGATGTACATTGGCACAGATAGCAACTGGACACACAGGGAACGCAGGATAGATGACTCCTTCAGGACCAGTGGTGAGAGGGGCGAGGCCTGGAGGGTGAAGGGAATGTGGGGTGGAAGGGGGGAGCCAATTACAAGAATCTAAGTATTGTCTCCTCCCTGGGGGATGGACAGCAGAGAAGAGGGCAGAGGGAGATGTCGGACAGTGTAACTTATGACAAAACTACAATAATTTATGAATTATGAAGGGTTCATGAGGGAGGGGGAGGGGAAGGGGGGGGAAAGTGAGCAAATGACGTTAAGGGCTAAAGTAGAGGGCAACTGTTGTGAGATTGATGAGGACAACAAATGTACCTATGTGCTTGACTCAATGGATGTATGTATGGACTGTGATAAGAATTGTACTAGCCCTCAATAAAATAATTTTTAAAAACAAACTAAATACATATCCAATAAGTAAGTTGTCATAGGCTTTCTTAATTATTCTGCCTAGATTTAAAAGATGCATATTTTATTTGAGGTTAAGTATAGGACTGAGTCTAATGTTAAGTAAGATCTTCTCTAAGGCTGTAGGCAAAGCCATTCCAGCGTGCTTTAGACGGGGTTAAAAAGTCGAGATTCATCTCAGCACAATTAGGTGACTTGCTAGTGAGTAATGATAGATGGACTGAAGCTTTAGGAAAGTGCTGACCAAGTGAAAAGTGGCCCTTTGCCGGAGCTGTGACAATAACCTTCATCCGCATGGTGACATCCTATGCCTCCCACACTTGGCTCAGGCTTGACTGCATGCTTTCGTTTTTTGTTGTTATTGTTCATAAAATATCTGTAAAGTAACTCTAACACTGAAATTGTATATCATAAACATTTATTTTTAAGGATTCTATAGGTCAAAAATTAATTTCTCCAAGTGAAAGTTCTGCACAGTATAATTCAATCTAGTAAGTTAAAAGTATTTGACTCCTCTAGTTGCCAGACAAATTGATATATACAGAGAAATATACTGAAGTAATGGTAAAACCATAAATATGGTCCATTGGAATTTCAAAACTATTTGAAATTAGTGATTGAGATCATTGCTACCTTGAAATTTATTTCTGGGAGCAGTGATGTATTTCTAGGGGATACTTCTAAGAGAAGAAATGTATGGTTTAAAGAAATGATTGTTTAAAAAAACCAATAACTATGAACTCAAAGATTTCAGGATTTTAAAACTTTAGGGATGTATATTTGCTTTTTGAATTTTGAAAGGTACATTATGTAACTGCAGGGAAATATTAGTCAACGTCCTAGAAAGTACAGATATTTTCTACTTGTAATTATGTAAGTATATGTATGTGTGTGGGGGTGTATATATGTGTATATATGTGTGTGTATATATATATATCTTTAAGTCCTATAATTACAAATTATATAATACAAGTATACCATATACTTATAAATATATATACAATATGTAATTACAATATGTATTATATAGTATTAAAAGTATATTCGCTTCAAAAAGTTCATGGATAAATTCTATTACCTTTCCATTGCATTTTTCCCCCAATTTTAAAAGCAATATCATATACATTGTTATTATTAAGTGCTTTCAAGTCAGTTTGCATTCATAGCAACTCTAACTACAACAGGAGGAAATGCTACCCTGTCCCGTGCAGTCAGTCCTCACGATCATTGTCATGCTATAGTTTATTTTTGCAGCCACTTTGTCAACCCATCTCTGTGAGGGTCTTCTGTCTTCTTCGTCTTCATTGAACCTCTGTGTTACCAAGCATCATGTCTGAAATGCATTCAGTTAATATGGCCTTTCTAGCGTAAATTCCTTTTGTGATGCATTGTAAATGCTAACCTCCATGTGTGTGGTTATGATACCACTTTGGAGGGAGTTCTATATTATTATTATAGTAGACAGGATTAATTTAGGAGTATTCTGAGTCTCCACCTTACAACAGCGGATGAACCAAGTCCCCACCCTTTGCTTCCCTGGAGGTATGGACCGCGAAAGAAAAAGACCAAGCAAAACACCTCCATCTGAGAGACATATCTCAGAATCAGGAAGAGTCAAGTCCTCAGACCGTGAATGAAGAAGAGTCAAATCCCTGCCTGACGTGGTGGAGGATATGCTGTGGTAGGGCCAGAGCCAGAAGCAAGGAGACCTGAGACTGTGTAGAGGAGCAAGGCTTAGCAGCAGATGGGCTTCCAGGTCCATGGAGATAAGAGACCATGCTATCATGTGATTGTGAAGCTGAGCTATTTGGCTCCTGGCTGAGGAGATGCACTGCTGTGGACAAAAGACTGTATGTATCCTTAAGGTGTTCTGATTCTGGCTTGTTAACTTCCCTAATAAACTCCCGTAATGGTGAGTATTGACAATGAGTTCTAAGTGGTCATTGAAACATAATATTGTGTCTTGGGAGGAATGGCTGGTATCAGAATAGGGTCAAGAAGGATGGAGGGTGGAGGCACATCTGACCTCTGCCTCACAGCCATAGGTCCTGGGCTTCCAACTGAAGCTAGATGTAGCCTCTGCACTGTTTTCACAATGTCTTTCTCTGGGGACTGGGCCCTCCTCTAGCAGGTACAAAGCACATGAGAGGAAGCATTTCCATTCTCACAGCTAAGGAGCATTCTGGTTGGACTTTTTCATTCTTCTGTCAGTTTCAGACCATAGAACTCAGTCTCTCTCTCTGTCTCTCTCTCTCTGTCTCTCTCTCTGTCTCTCTGCTATCTACTTGATTTCAACTCCTAGTGATCCTATAGGACAGGGTAGAAATGCCCCTGTGGGTTTGCAAAACTGTAACTCTGTACCGGGGTAGAACGTCTCGTCTTTCTCCCACAGAGCAGCTGGTAATTTCCAACTGCTGGCCTTGTGATTAACAGCTTACTGCGAAATCTTGAATTTTTAAAAATTTGTCAACATTGGCATTAGAGGTTTGTGCATAAATTTAAGTGATAGTTGTATTAGCTAGTGTTTCCTGTAGATGTATGGATATTATCCTATCACTGAAATCATTGTACTTGAAGAAAAATCTTTACATGTTATTTTGATTATGAATGCAACAGCATCCATCTTCAATTTGTCACTTCCAAAATAGCACACCATATGCTGGTCTGATTCAAAATAAGCAATGCTGACCACTTCAGCTCACTAATGTCTTGGATTTTGATCTTTATGTGTTCTGTTTCATTTTTGGCAATTTTCAATTTTCCCAGATCCATATTTTGAACTATGTTGTGATTATTAGTGGGTGTTTGCAGTTATTTCTCCTCATTGTGAGTCGTGCCACATCACAAGATGAAGGTTTCAAAAGCTTTACTCTGTCCACAAAGCCGGCTCTACTTGGAGGAATTCATTTGTCTATCAACTTGTCATTCCGTGGTGCTTCGCATGTTGCTATGATGCTGCAACTTTATCACCAGTGTTTCAAACACCAGCAGCATTTCCGTGATGCACGTGTTTCAGCAGAATTCCAGACTAGGAAGAGTGTAGGAAGAAGTGAACTGCTGACCTTGAAGCTTGCAGCCCAACTTGAAACCCACTATATCACCAAGATCACATTGCCATAGGTCATGTTAAACATGTGGCCTTTATGTTGAGTGAGCGAAGAAGTTTATTGGATGGCTTTCCACATAGTAATAATGTGATCTGATTTATGTTTTGAAATAATTTGCTCCACAAGTGAAAGATGAGGCCTTTTGCTTGCATATATTAATAGCCTCTGAAAACCACAGGGGCAGGTCTGCTCTCTCTGATAAGGTCATGAGGAGTCAGAATTGACTCCGTGGCAGGGAGAGCTTGTTTCTTTGTTTGATTAGCCTTTGACTCCGTTGTTTAAGTAAACGAGATATATACTGTGTGTGCGTATTTCCTGAGCGCTGGTGGTGTACTCATTGTGCCATGTGAGCACAGGAACCGGTCCACAGGAGAAGCATGTGGCTTTCTGCTCCAGCAAAGAGTGACCACCGCAGAACCGTGCAGGGGAAGCGCCACTCGGCCCTAGAGGGTCGCTATGAGTTGGCACTGACTCAATGGCAGTGAGTTTGGATTATAATTTATAGATTTCATGTCCAAGAAGTTTCGTGATATAGCAACCAGTTCAATAGTAATGGGCAGATCCCTGGTGGCATCGTGGCTAGGTGTTGGGTTGCGAATCACAGGTCAGCCATTCAAAACCCCCAATTGCTCCACCGACAAAAGACGAGGCATCTAACGAGGTAAGGAAGTACAGTGTTGGAAATCCACAAGGGCCATTGGGCCCTGGCTTGTTGGGTCACTGTGAGTTGTAAATGACTCGATGGCCATGCGTTTGGAGGTTTTAGAAGTGGGAACTGATTTGTACATGGACCAGGAAGCAGTTATTTAGTCCAAACATGCTTATATCACATGGTTTACAACCAGGAAAGATATGCTTCACATTTGTGTCATTTCACCATACTTATTCAATCTATATGCTGAGCAAATAATCTGAAAAGCTGGATTATATAAAGAAAACAGATTGATGTAAGACTCGTTAAAAACTAGCAATATGCAGAGGGTCCAACTTTGCTTTTTGAAAGCAGAAGATACTTGAGGATTTTCCTGATGGTGATCAAAACTACAACCTTCGGAATGGATTTGACCTCAATGTAACGAAAAAACAAATTCCTCATAAGTGGCCCAAGAAGGAAAACGGAGAAAGCGTTGATCTTGCCAAGATTTCACTTGGATCCTCCATCTGTGCCATGGAACAGCAGTCAGGAAATCAATAATGCATTTCATTGGGGACATTTGCCGCAAAAGAGCTCATTAAAATATTAAAAAGCAAAGCTGTCACAGTGAGGCCTAAGTCATGCCTAAACCAAACTAGGGTGTTTTCCATCCCTGCAAATGCACATGAAAACTGGGCAATTAATAAGGAAAACGAAAAAAAAAAGATGTTTGAATTATGAGGTTGACAAAGAATCGTGTACATGTTAGAAGGACAAACCAATCTGTCTTGGAAGAATTAAAGCCAGAAACTCCTTAGAGGTGAGGAATGGCGTCCAAGCACATCTCGCAGACTCTACACGTGGTCTGAGGAGCGCCCAGTCCCTGGGAAATGATAGCTCGCTTAGTAGTAAAGTGGAGGATTAGCTAAAAGAGAGAAAGCGCTTCAGCGGGCTACAGTGGCCACAACAGTGGACTCAGACCCAGGGGCATCCTGTGGATAAGCCAGGACGTGGCAGGGTTTGTTCTGTTGTACACGGGATTGCCTACTCAGCAGCCTAACAACAAAAACATACTTTCTATAGCACATCTTAGATTTTTAAACTATGTTCTATAACTCAACCAACAGCTACTTATGAGCAAGAAAGGTATTTTTATATTTTTAAGTACACTCAGTTGTGTTGGAATAGAGTGTGTAACTCTTGACAACCTTGTGTCTATCAGAGTAGAACTGTGTCCCATAACATTTTGAATACCGTATATACTCGAATATAAGCCAACCCAAATCAGCCAAGGCACCTAATTTTACCACAGAAACGACATTGAAAATGTACTGAAATCTTGGCTTATACATGAGTATATATGGGTATATATGTATACATATGGTCTATATGTATATATGGTAGCGTTTTTTTTAAATCATTTTATTGGTGGCTCATACAACTCTTATCACAATCCAAACATACATCCATTGTGTCAAACACATTTGTACATTTGTTGCCATCATCATTCTCAAAACATTTGCTTTCTACTTGAGCCCTTGGTATCAGCTCATTTTTCCTCTCCCTCCCTTCCCCCACTCCCTCATGAACCCTTGATAATTTATAAATTATTATTATTTTTTCATGTCTTATACTGTCTGACATCTCCCTTCACCCACTTTTCTGTTGTTCATCCCCCATGGAGGGGCTATTATGGAGATCCTTGTAATCGGTTCCCCCTTTCTACCTCACCTACCCTCCACCCTCCCAGTATTGCCACTCTCACCACCAGTCCTGAGGGGTTCATCTGTCCTGGATTCCCTGTGTTTCCAGTTCCTATCTGTACCAGTGTACATCCTCTGGTCTATCCAGATTTTTAAAATTTAAGAGCCCAATTTTAAGAATTGGGCTCATGATATTGGAGTGGAGGAAGCATTTAAGAACTAGAGGAAAGTTGTATGTTTCAACGTTGCTACACTGCAGCCTGACTGGCTCATCTCCTCCCCATGACCCTTCTGTAAGGGGTTATCCAGTTGCCTACAGATGGGCTTTGGGTCCCGACTCCTCACTCCCCGTCATTCACAATGATATGATTTTTGCTCTTTGATGTCCAATACCTGGTCCCATTTACACCTCGTGATCATACAGGCTGTTGTGCTTCTTCCATGTGGACTTTGTTGCTTCTCAGTTCGATGGCCACTTATTTATCTTCAAACCTTTAAGACCTCAGACGCTATATCTTTTAATCGCCAGGCACCATCAGCTTTCTTTGCCACATCTACTTATACACCCACTTTGTCTTCAGCAATCATGTTGGGAAGGTGAACATCATGGAATGCCAGTTTAATAGAACAAAGTGTTCTTACATTGAGGGAGTACTTGAGTATAGGCTCAGTGTCCATCTGGGTAACTTGTTTTTGGAAGTAAATTTTCAGGCCTTTCTTCCTAGGTGTCTCTGGGTACACTTGAACCTCCCACCTCTTGTGGAAGACTACTGCCTTCTGGTCAACTGTGACTCCTGACAACCCTTGTACAACAGAACAAAGCTCTACCCAGTCTTTCATTCTCCTCACAATCTTTGTTATTTCTTATGGAGTCAGCTCACAGACATACAAATCAGATCCTGCTGAAGATCATCCAACAATGGTGGCAGCAGTACATTGACAGGGAGCTTTCAGAGTTTCAGGCCAGATTCAGATGAGAACATAGAACAAGGGATGGTGTCAGGTAGATCAAAGCACAATGCAAACTTGTGTTGCATTAACTATGCTAAGGCATTTGACTGTGTGGATCATAACAAACTATGGATAATCTTGAGAAGAATGGGAACTCCAGAACACTTCATTAAGTTCTGGCTGAACTTGTTCAAGGATCAAGAGACAGTTGTATGAACAGAACAATGGAAAACTGCATGCTCTAAAATAAGGAAAGGTGTGTGTCAGGATTGTATCCTCTCACTATACTTATTCAATCTGCTGAGCCAATCATCATAGATACTTACCTATATAAATAAGAATGGCATCAGGATTGGAGGGAGGCTTATTGACTACATAAGATATGCAAATGATACAACCTTGCTTCTGAAAGTGAAGAGGACATGAAGCACTTACTGATAAAGATCAAGGATGTCAGCCTTCAGGATGGAGTTTACAACACAGTGTAAAGAAGATCAAGTTCCTCACAACTGGATCATCATGATAAATGGAGAAAAGGTTGAAGTTATCAAGGATTTTTTTTAACCTGGGTCCA
Organism: Echinops telfairi; assembly: GCF_000313985.2. Classification (NCBI taxonomy): domain Eukaryota; kingdom Metazoa; phylum Chordata; class Mammalia; order Afrosoricida; family Tenrecidae; genus Echinops; species Echinops telfairi. Next base: position 44,970,566 of record NW_022103920.1, on the reverse strand, counting down.
CAATCAATGCTCATGGAAGCAGCAGTCAAGAGATCAAAAGATGTATTACATTAGGTGCATGTGCTGCACAAGACCTCAGAGTACTGAAAATCAAGGTTATTCTCTTGAGGACTAAGGTACATCTTGCCCAAACTGTGGTATTTTCAGCTGCCTCATATGTGTATGAAATTTGGGCATTGAATAAGGAAGACTGGAGAGTAATCAATGCATTCGAAAGGCGATGTTGGAGAAGAATATTGAAAGTAATATGGACTGCTGAAAGGACGTGGAAGAAGGACTGCCCGTGTGCTCCTTAGAGGTAAGGATGGGGTGACTTTGTCTTACAGACATTAGACTTATTGTCAGCAGAGACCAGTCCTTAGGGAGGGACCTCGGGACTGGTAAAGTAGAGAGGCAGTGTAATAGAGAGAGCTCTCAAGGAGATGGATTGACCCATGGTTGCATCAATGAGTTCAAACATAGGAACAATTGTAGAGATGGTGAAGAACGGTGTAGTGTTTTATTCTGTTATGTATAAGGCCACTATGTGTCAGAACAGATATGATGGCACCTGACAACAACAAATACATGGAGTCAGCTTCAGTCTGTAACTACCTGATACATAATAGAACAAAATGTAACCTGGTGTTTGATATGGTTGAGGATGTTGTATCTGTGATTGCTAAATTCTGATGGCATAGTGGTTATACATTGGCTGCTAACCATAAGGTCAGCAGTTCAAAACCATCTGTTGCACAGGAGAGAGATGAGGCTTTGTACTTATGTAAGGACTTATAATCTCAGAAACTCACAGAGGCAGTTCTACCCTGTTCGATAGGGTCGGTATAAGACGGAATTGACTCAATGGCAATGGATTTGGTTTTGGTTTGATATCAATTTGGCTGGGCCAGGGTTCTCAGTGGTTTGTTAGTTAGTGCCTGGTAATCCCCCATTATGTGGCCTAACACAGTACATATAGTCTGCTCCATGATGGAGGTTGCTGTGAGCAGTCAAATAATTGTAAGAAGATTAAGATGGAGTCAAATAATTGTAAGAAGATTAAGATGGAAAATTTCCTTTTCCTTGAAAGGAAGTTTCTTAAGAGTGTGGTCAACTTCTATACAAGTAGGCCCCCATGCAGAGCTTCTTAGTTAATTGTTGGTTTGGATCCTGCATCTGATGCATCAGCCTCCTATTCTCTGGAGCTAATGGCCTTCATATTGCTTGCTGACCTTGGAGCTATCAGAGCCTGCCATCTGACCTGTGGACCTTGGAGGCTCCATCCACCAGCTGTGGCCTTCCTGTCTCACCCTCCTACATCCTTGTTCATAAACCCCAGGAGCTATGTGAATCAAGAGAAGCCTTGGGCTTAAAATTTGAGCCATGGACTTGAACCTGACTGAACTGGATTTACCTGCTTCTACAACTGTGTGAGCCACTCTCTTGATATGGAGTTCGTTCTTTACATATATAATCACTGTTTTCAATTGTGTAATGAACCCAGCCTAACATAGTGTCAAACTCTCTGATTATAGATTTCCTTCATTTTGGGTAATCCTCCACTTTCCCAAACATGATGTTATTTTCACTTGACTATTCATTTGTAGTTTTTGTTTGTTTGTTTTCTCGAAGTCTATAATATATTCAGTATTCTTCTCAACACCATACTTCAAATGCATCCATTCTTCTTCAGGCCTGAAATAATGGATTTCCTTGAATGCTGGGCAAACTTTTCCCTAAATAATCTTATCAGATATGACTAAAATTTTTTTTGAAATGAATAATTTTCTAAAATAACAATATTAAAAGCTTTTTGTTGTTGCTTTGCATTACGATCTGAGTCTCATTAATTTGTAACATTATAAGTCTTTAAGTAGCCTGGTGATTTCAGACTTTTTGGTGTTTTAGAAACATAAAAATACATTTAAAAAACAAACACACACTCTTTCGCATTGATTCATATGTATATTTTGTTTTGTCCAAACAGAGCAAATGACTTGACAGGTGTTATCTCAAGTGAAATTTAGATGTTCAGAACACATCATGTTGATTTCTGTTATTATGCTTTACAATAAAATTGTCTTTGTTTATCATCAAATGTACCTGGTTCTCCATTTACTGGCCTTTCTCATTCAAACTTTCCCATTTAATTGCTCTAAATCTACCCCTCCAGCCAAAGTTCCGCTTAGCTGCCATGTCTACTATGAGTCTACCACACTATACTCAATCATTTGGAAAAATGACTGGACCAGATACTTTACCATATTTTTCTCTAATCCTTCCCAGCTGTGATGTCTTGGACAATATTTAGCCTCTCTATACCTCTGAATCCTCACACGTGAAGAGGGAATAATCATAGCATCTACCTCATAGAGTTGTTGGGAAGATTACTGATTTTAAATTGTTTAGAGTGGTGTGACTATCACAAAACAAGCAGCCAATAAATATCAACTACTTATTATTTATTTGATTCTAAAAGCCTTGCAATGGGCAATGTTCTTACTGATTTTCGTTTCGCCCTGACACTGCCTCAAACACTGTTTTCCAAGAAGGACTCTGAGTGTGTGCCTTTGAGTCAGTTGCCAGCATTCTTTACTGATTAGTAGGGATTAGATGACAATCAGGAAGGGAATGACAATTAAAATGTCTGAATTCCAAGAAGACATACTGTTCTGTATTTTCTGTATTTCAATGAACTAAAAAATGAGGAGCTGATGTTAAAATGAGAGGATTCATAAATTACTACTTATTTTTAAGGAGAAAATATGAACTTTCTAGGGGACATAAGCTTTTTTAATTCTTAAGTGCAGGGAACTGAAAAAAGGATGAAACTTTGTTCTTTACTAATTGGAATTGGATTAAATATGAACCAACAGTGCAGCATCTATGAGAGTTATTATATTTATTTTCATTGGTTAATAAGTGTAGATCCTTTGGCGTCTAAATAGGGCTCAGAAATTGACATTAGAGCTGAAACCACTCAAAGTAAGAGGAAAAATATTCCAAAGGGCCTTTCTAAGTCTAGTTTTAAATGGTCTTCAAGCACTCCTAGTTTAAATGGAATAAAAGATTCAATTGAGCTTTTCCTAGAGCACATGTTGAAATATATTCTTACCTATCCTTACAATGAGCCTGTAATGAATAAAGTAGAAGTTGTTTTTTTTAAATGCATGTATTATTCTCTTTCAATTAAGAATGAAGTAGATGCTAAGCTCATATTATGGAGAAGTCAAAGAGTTTTAATCTTTAAGCAAGGTAAGATGATTCCCAAATTGAAAGGGAGAAATATGTTTCAAACTTGATGTTCAAAGCTTTCCCTGGCAACCTGAGCAGCTTGTTACTTTAAGCCAGGCATAGCTGGATGCTCTGAATGGCCACGGTTAGACATGCAAAAATGGAAAAAGAAAAAAGACTTGGAAAAGGGAAATGGTGCGTTCCCAAGAGTGACTATTGTAATGGGACAAAATTGAAAAATGTTTGAGCCTGTGATTTCAAGTTACAGCAGAAAACCCATTGTGATCTAGTAAATTCCATGCACAGAGATGCTGCAGGACAGAGTCGAGCTGCCCAGTGGGGTTTCTGAGACTTTAACTATTTATGGAAATGGGAATAGGACTGCCTCTTCTTTTGACCCTGAAGAGATAGATGGGTTTGAACAGCCTCCCTCCTTGACTGATGAGCACAGCAGTGCTTAACCCTTCTCCCTACCAATGCTCCTTCATGCAGTTGGAGACCACAAAGAAATGCATCCCAGTTTTTAGAAGCCTAGCTATCCCTCTTGGTTGTCTGAAACAACTCTCCCTTAGTTATTTTGATGCCATTATTTTGACAAGCCAGGAGATTCGCCACTACCCTAGTGAAGGCTGATGTCACTATTGTTGGTGCTTTCCCCAAAGACCTCATTTGCAAGGAAAAGGAAAGAAAGACAACCGGCAAAGGCAGAGAGGAAATACAGCATATCCATTTGAGAAAGTTTGCTTTATCATAGATTGTGTGGAACAACAACTAAAAGGATCCTACCCAGAATTCTCTAAAATACATCAATGCTAAACTATAATAATTACAATTTAAGACTATGGCTTCCTTCAGAGACCTGGAACTGCTACTGTACATCTATCTTTCCATCTTTCCACTGAGTGACACTTTAAAGCGGCCCCACTGTGAACTTTGTTCGTTTGGCTCCCACAGAAACAGACCTCCTCGTTGAAAATGCAGAAAGAAAATCCCCCAGTAACGTCAACAGAAATAAGGTTCAGTGTTAAAGCGCTTATACCTGGAAGGGAACAGAACTGTGTACTGCCTCTATGATCATAGAAGGTAGAATCATGAAATACCTTATTGTATGCGTTGAAAATGCTGTGGGACATGTGTTTCTGCATACACTATGTGCTAATATTGCCGCAATATCAAACGATTTGTATCCTGGGGAGGACTATGACAATCAGAACTGGCAAAACCCCTGTCCAGTTAGAATTAGAAAGAGGAGCAGTGGCCATTTCAGAATTTCAGTCTGAAACTGATTAAGACGAAATGTTCAGCATATAGGCCAAGCTTGTTTACCAGGCAAGTCCTTTATTTCCCCTAAAAAAATCTGAAGGGAAAAAAAAAAAAGAATTTATATATATATATATATATGCAGCAAGAGCACAGAATCTTCTGCCATCTCATCTTACTTAAGTTGATTCTAGCAGGAAATAATCCCCATGTAAATAAAGGCCCCTATTCTCTCATCAATGGGAAACATTCATGAATTTAATGTATTAGGAAAGTTGAACAAATATCATGCCTCACTGTACATCCAATACTGCTGTTGAAAAGCACTATCACTCTGATATCTAATATTACCAAACCTGTAGAGACTGCCGTTACAAACATCTGTGCCCTTTGAGTGACTAAATGGATGGTGTAAATGGTGACGTGGTTGCCTGTGAACCCAACTCCGAGGTGCTGTGGGAGCAAAGCCCAGTGACCTGCTTCCTCAACGTCATCGCCTGAAAGCCCACAGGAGTTCAGTGCTACTTGGAAACACATGGATTGTCGTGAGTCAGAATTAGCTGGCAATTGTTTCCTTTCTCCCTCCCACCCTCCCTCCCTCTCTCCCTATCTTTCTTTCTCCATAATTTGGGGTTATGTATATTATATAAAGTGTACCTGTACCTGCGTGGTAAGATGACTAAACACTCAGCTGGGAACTGAAAGGTTAGAAGTTCCATTCACACCAAGATGGCCCAAAAGGAGACTTTGTGATCTAAAGCCATGCCCTCCAGTGGATGCCAGCTCAGAGCAATCCCACAGGACAGGGGAGCGCTACCTCATAGAGCTGCCGCTGCGGTCATTTTTAAGGACACATACTGCCAGGCCATTCTCCCACAGAGCAGCTTTAGTTTGCAGCCAAATATTGAATCACGGCATCACCAGGGTTGGCGATTGAACACCCCGCGGAGCACAGGTCTGTCCTGACACATGTGAATCACAACAAATGGAAATCTACTTGATGCAAAGAACAAACACCAATTTATTTATCCATCCTTCTATTGTCTAATGCTATCGAGCAATTACTATGAAATATACCTTAATTCTGCAATTACTATTTTCAAGGCCCCAGAAATTCTAAGGATTATTGTAGTTGGAAATAAGAATAAACTGATAGGAGATAATTCATATTTTGAATTAAAAAATCTAGATTTTCATTCTTATAGTGAGAAAATACCATTTAAAAGAAATTTAAAGAATTTTTTTCTTAAAAAAAGTTTGTATTTATGAGCTAGCCTGACGAATCTATTAAATGTCATGTGATCACAGCATATTTAAGAGAATTCTGGACAAAAGTTTAATTAATGATGAATAGTGAAAATGATAAAAGGGTGGGGAGACTACAGAAAAGTATGTTTGTCGAGCTTTGTGGTTTGGTTTGGTTTGGTTTTTAATTTGGGGAGTCTATTTTAGCAGGTGATAGGAATATATGCATTTTTATCAGTGATCAGATATGTTATGCCAATTAACTTTGATTGCTCTTTTCACATTCCTACTTAGCGACTGAAGGCTGTGTGCTATATAAAAGCATAGATTTTTAAGTCTACTGTTAATGATTCCAAATTGAATTAAATGTGAGCAGCTGATGCTGTAGGCTTGGTTGTAAGAGACTTGTTTTTTCTTAAGTGCTGTCAACAATGGAAACATTTGTAGAACTCAAAAGTAGCATGTTGTCTTTCATATGTCTCTGAAAACATTCACTGTGTGGGTACACACACACACACACACATACACACAAGTGCGAGGGGCTTCACAGAAGTCACTAACAAATTCCATCATCTCTTAATTCCATCGCTTCACAAACTTCCTAAAAAAAAAAGTACTGCCATCAAATTGATTCTGTCTCACAGACTCATAGAAACATATATTCCAAATAGGTGCACTCAGGTAGAAATGTTCAATTCCTAATCATAAATGGAAAATTTAAGATATTTACAAATCAGTACAAAGTTGTTTTTTGTTTGTTTTCTGAATTATCTTTCTTTGGCATCCTGTACGTTCTAAGTGCGTGATATGTATTTTCTCACCTATCCAAACTCGCTGCCAACCACTTAATCCGTGCATAGTGGATGATGCATGGGGCTGCTAACTCAAGGTCAGCAGTTCGAAATCACCAGCTACACCACAGAAAGATGAGGATTTCTATTCCCATAGAGTGGCAGTCTCAGAAACCTGCAGGGGCAATTCCCACCCTGTCTTAGACTCGCTTTAAATTTACTCCCCCTTTTCAAAGGCTGTACTTGAGCAGTCTGAACTACTTACTGCAAAGAAGCGCCGACTGTTGGTATTTATTGGGCACAACTCCACTAGAAAGTGGTAGTTAATTGAGCAGCATTTCTCACGAAATCAAAGCAAAGTCACAGCCGTGGAGTCCAATCCAATTCCTGGGACCCAATAGGACAGAATGGACGTGCTCTTGGAGTTTCTGAGTCGGTCAATTGTTATAGGAGCCACCCGTCCTCTCTCTCCTTTAGAGCAGTCTGTGAGTTTGAACCACTGATCTTAGTTAGCAGCCCGATGTTTAACTCATGGCACCCCCAGGGGCTGCTCAGTGTTTCCGATGTGTGAGGGGAAACAACTGAAGAAACCCCTAAACTAAACTTCTTTGGGATAACTTGTATCTCATGAAGTTAGCACTCTTATTTCTCAACTCAAAATGTGTCAAAGGATTGTAAAAAGACTTAGGAAACGGTGCCTGACTGATTTCTGGCCTCTCAGAAGTTAGTGTGAGGGCCTCTCACGCTGTGGTACCCATTGCGGAGTGTGTTGTTGGCGTTGACTCAGCAGTACTGCGCACAGCAATAGGAGGCATTGGCCAGTACTGCCCATCCTCACGATTATGGTTACGGCGCCAGCTGTGCGGCCACTGGTCAGTGTCCCGCCACAAAGGTCGTCCTCTTTTTCACTGTCCCTCTATTTTACCAAACATGATGTCATTCTTCTGATAAGGTGTCTAACACCTGAGAGGAAATCTTGCCATCCTCTCCACCAAAGAGCATTCTGGCTGTACTTGTCCCAAGACAGATGTGTTTGTCCTTCTGGCACTTGTGGTACTTTTGATATTCGCCAGCACCTTATTGTCATTCAAATGCATCAGGTCTTAGGCAGTCTTCCTCACTCCATGTCTAACTTTCACTTGCATAGGAGGCCAGGGAGAATGAGTTGATTTGAGTCTGGTGCCCTGAGCCCTCTAACTGGCTTCCTTATGTGTAACACTTCCAAGAGGTAGATGTCCCTGCCTGCAATAACGCATTTGACTTCTTGACGGCTGCTTCCAGGAGCATTGATTGTGGATCTATGCCCAATTAAACCCTGGAACAACACCCATCTCTTCTCCATTTAGTCTGTTTTTCCTGTTGTGAGGACTTGGGTTTCCTTTTGTGTTCAAGCTGAAATTAAATTCTGAGTGTCCTATTTACAGAAAGCTTTGGATGACCATGAAAGTCCTTCTAATACTTAACCAGGGTTTTGAATGACCTTGTCCCCAGGCAGAGTAGATTAGAAAGTGGATTATTCTCCTCTCTCACCAGCCAGGGGGATGAGCAGTCTCCCTTTGGGGCTTCTCTGGGTGTGTCCTTGTTAGAGATCATTTGGGGGGGGGGGGGGGGGGGGGGGTCTCTGTCATGAGGCATATATTGATTGCCTCGGACAGAAGGGCCTGAACCAATTGTGTGAGCTCTTCTGTCTATCACAATGTACATGTGCCAATCATGGGCCCATTTCCACTTCTGTAGTCCCACCTGTGACTAGGATGGCAACAGTCATGCTTTAGGGGTGGTTTCCTTTGTGCTCCTGTTCTTCTTACAGTTATGAATCTATGCCATTATTACCTTATGCTAATGATCATTCTCGACCACTTACTTGCTGTCAGTTACTCATCCTGTGTAGCTTAGGTGTTACTGTGATGCTGAAAGCTACATCACTGGTATTTCAAATACCAGCAGGATCACCCATGGTGAACAGGATTCAGCAGAGCTTCCTGACTACAAACAGACTACAAGGAATAGCTTGTCCATTTTAGAGGAATTAGCCACTGATACCCCTATGGATTGCACCAAAACATTGTCAGTTACAAAAAATATTATAGCTAGAAACAGAACAGTGTCAGAAGATGAGACCCTAAGGTCAAAAGGCATTAAAAATATGACTGAGGAAGAATTGCCTTCTCAAAGTAGAGTTGATATAATTACACTCATCGTATAGAAACAGCTAGAGTAATTTGAGAGTCATACCTTCAGGATCTTCATTTGATCATGGGTCGTGACTAAAATGAGAAGAAACAGCTGCAAACATCAATTAATAATTGCAACTTGGAATAGATGATGTATGAATATAAGAAAATTAGACGTCATTTAAAGCGAAATGGATTTATGACCTAGGTGTGAATGAGAGGAAATGTATTGATATTGGACAATTTGAATCAGAAAATCAAAGGCTTTAGTGTTAGGATATGGGTACCCCTTTTGCAGATGGATCCTGGTGCTGCTGGCCCTCTGGAAAGGAGTGGCGCTGTGGCGAGAATGCAGACTGAATGCAGGTAGGAGAAGGCAGCACAGAAGTGTTATTGAGCAGTAAAGTCAGGATACACTGGGACAGACCCCAAGAAAGTCTGTGCTGCCTTAAGGGTGACAGTAGTGAGATGTCTCAGCGAGCAGGTAGTCCTTTCGTATTTGTCTGGCAGGGACCATTGAGCTCGGACTGGGGGTTTTCAAGAAAAAAAGCTGTTATCCCTGGTGGACTGGGAACCAACCATATCCCTATTTGGCAAAGTCTTGGGCGGTCAGGCCCCCAGCAGCTTCCTTGTTTCTGCTATGTGGCGACTCGTTCATTAGACTGGATAGGCTGCTTTCTCTGTCCTTGTCATTACTACATTGGCAATGACACAGTCAAGAAGAATGGAATTGAAGTCAGCATCAAAAAGGACATTTCAAGATCTATCTAGAAATGCCATGCTGTCTGTGATAGGGTAATATCTATTCACCTTCAAGGAAATCCAATCAATCTGACTATTACTCAAATGTATGCGTCAACCACCAGTGCTAGTGATGAAGAAACTGGAGCATTCTAACAACGTCAGTGGGAAATTGATCAAAGTGAAAACAAGATGCATCATTGATCATTATTGGCAATTAGATTATAAAGGTTGGAAACAACAAAGAAGGAGCAATAATTGGAAAATATGGTCTTGGTGATAGGAAGCTGGAGATCACATGATATAATTTTGAAAGATCAACAACTTCTTCGTAGTAAATTCCTTTTTTCAACAACCCAGAAAGCAACCATACTTAAGGACTTATCCAGATGAAACCAAAATAAATAAAATTGACCACATCTATGGGAAGAGACTCCAGAGAAGATTAATACCAGCAATTAAAATCAGACCAGGGACAACAGTGGAGCAGATCATCAATTGTTCATATGTAAATGCAGGTTGAAGCTGAAGAAAATTAAAACAAGTCCACAAAGGCCAAAATATGGCCTTCCATCTATCTCACTTGAATTTTTAAAACATCTCAGGAGTAGAGTTGATGTATTAAGTATTAATGACAGAAATCTTGATGAGCTGTGGGATGACATCAAGATGATCATTCATGGAGAAAGCAAAAGGTCATTAAAAAGACAGGAAAGAAAAGATCACAGTGGATGTCAAAAGAGACTCTGGAACTTGATCTTAATCATAGAGTAGGTAAGGCAAATGAAAAAAGAATGAAGTCAAAGAAGTGAACAGGTATTTTCAAAGGGCAGCTCGAGAAAACAAAGTAAAACATTATAATGAAAAGTGCAAACACTTGAGTTAAAAACCAAAAAGAAAGAACACTTTCTGAATTCCTTAAACTAAAAGAACTCAAGAAAAAAATTCAAGCTTTGAGTTGCAATATTGAAAGGGAAAAATATTGAATGATACGGGAAGCAACAAAAGAAGATGGAAAGAATACAGTAGGCCATCTAACAAAAAAATAGTCAGTAGTCAACTATTTCACGAGTTAGCATCTGAGCAAGAACCAATGGTGCTGAAAGAAATCCCACCAGCATTGAGAGCATTAACTCAAAACAAGGCTCTGGGAATTGATAGAATAGCAATAGCAGTGTTTCAACAAACTGACTGGAAGCACTCCGGTACTTGTTTCTTAGCAAATTTGGAAGGCAGCTATTTGGCTAACTGACTGGAGAGGTCCATATTTGCACTCATTCCAAAGAAAGGTGACCCAACAGAATGCTTAAAGTATCGAACAATATCATTAATATCTCACACAAGTAAACTTTACTGAAGATCATTCAATAATAATGGCAACAGTACATTGACAGAGAATCAGGCCAGATTCAGAAAAGGACTTGGGGCAAGGGATATCACTGCTGATGTCAGATGGATCTTGACTGAAAGCAGAGAATACCAGTAAGATGTTGACTTGTGTTTTACTGACTATGCCAAAGCATTAAACTGTGTGGATCATAACCAACAATGGATAACCTTGAGAAGAATGGGAATTCCAGACCACCTAATTGTTCCCATGCAAAGCCTGTACATGGATCAAAAGTTCATTAGGCAAACAGAACAAAGTAGTACTGCACAGTTTAAAATCAGGAGAAGTGTGTGTCCAGGTTTGATCCTCTGACCATACTTATTCAATCTGCATGCTGAGGAAATAATCAGAGAAACTGTATAATATGAAGAAGGATGGGGAGTCAGGATTGGAGGAAGGTTTATTAACAACCTGCAGTAAGCAGAGGACACAACCTTACTTGCTGAAAGTGAAAAGAAATTGAAGCACTGAATGATGAAGATCCAGATTGCAGCCTTCAGTATGCATTAAAACCCAATTTAATCCTCACAACTCGGCCAATAGGTAATCTCATGATAAATGGAAAAAATATTTAAATGAACAAGGACTTCAGCTTACTTGGATCTACAATCAGTGCTTGTGGAAGCAGCAGTCAAGAAATCAAATGATGCATTGCATTAGGTAAATTGGCTTCACAAGATAACTTTAAAGTATTGACAAGCAAGGAGATTACTTTGAAGACTTATTGATGCACTTGGACTTTGATGTTGGTGAAGATCATTGAAGGTACCATGGATTGCCAAAATAACAAACAGATCTGTCTTTGAAGAAGCCCGGCCAGCAGGCTCCTTAGAGGCATGGATGGCAAGACTTAGTTTCATGTACTTTAGACATTTTGTTCATTTGTCTGGGTAGACTAGAAAAACAAATTCATAGACACTCATATGTGTATAAGAAAGAGCTTTATATATACGAGCAATTGAATATTGAGAAAACATCCCAGCCCAGTCCAGATCAAGCCCAGAAGTCCAATATTAACCCATATGTCCAATACCAGTCTATAAAGTCCTCTGCAGACTCACAAAACACATGCAATGATGCCGTCTGCAAGAAGATCACAGAGCAGTGTGTGGAAAGTCTTGTCGATCCAGTGGCAGTGGTAATATCTAAGCATTGGCAGGTGTCTCCACACACTTCCTTCAGCTCTAGGGCTCTAGCGTCACTCCATGTGTCTTGTCCAGAGGAATGTCTGGCAGGGAGTGAGCATGTGTCCCTCCTCCAGCGAGTTGTTTATCTTCTTAGTGCCTCCAAATGAGGTCATTAAGCTGAGAACTGATTGATAGGCTAAACTCTACCCCTTTACTCTTAATACTCAAATTGACAACACATTATGTAAATATCAGAGACAGGTTATCAGGAGAAACCAGTCCTTGGAGAAGGACATCATGCTTGGTAAAGTGGAGGGGCAGCAGAAAGCATTCCTTGGAGAAGGTGGATTGACATGGGCTGCAACAATGGACTCAAACATCAGAACAAATGTGAGGATGGTGCCGGACCGGCCATGTTTCGTTCTGTTGTCCACAGGGTGGCTGTTCTTAGTAAAAGACTGGATGGCACCTAACAAAAACAATGGATCCCACCATCCTCTGACCTTCCTGCATTCTGCATCATTTCATGTAGCTGTATGCGACAGGAGAGGGACTTGTGGACTAATATCAGACTTGAATTGGACTAGACATTGAATGTTTTCTTGATATGTAATTACTTCTTGAAATAACTAAACTCACTGCCCTCAGGGGTTTCCAAGACTGTAACTGTTTACAGGAGTAGAAAACTGCTTGTTGTTTCTAACTGCTGACAGCCCAATGCAGAACCACTATGCCACCAAGGCTCCCTCTTGATATGAATTCTCTCATATATATATATGAGTGCCACCGAATTTGTTTGTCTAGTCCACCCAACATAACACATCTGTGTAAGTCTTAATAAATGTTTTCCTTAAATTAAAGTCTAGAGTTGAGCTCTTGTACCCTAAAACACTTTACCTTGATCATTAACTAATACACCACTATTTCCTTCCAGCTTGCTTGACAATCCAGCCCTTGTAGTAATACAGACCCACAGCTACAGATTTTTTTTTCTTGCTGTGAAGGAGAGGAGTTAGTTTCCTTTTACCTGTCTGATTAGATTGACAGATTTTCAAATTATATTTATCATGTCTTTTTGCTTTTGCCTACATGGAGAGATTTTATAGCATTCAATATAGAAAATAGCTAGCATAATTCTGACTCATATCATCCCTATGTCCAGCCCACAGTGCTATATGTTCTATAGGATAGCTATGAGTTAGAATTGGCATAATGGCAATGGGGTTCTCTCTCTCTCTCTTACACACACACACACACACACACACACACACACACACACACACATTTTCATAGATAGAATGAGCTCCAAAATATAGTAAAATTTTGTTTTGTTATTTTGGAATAGATGGCTAGGAATTTCAAGGCCAAAATGTTTCTAAATCATCTAACAGGTTAACCAGGAATCTTACTGTAAATGTGAATATTCAAGGTACCAAGAACAATATTCTAAATTAAATTTTGTACAGAAATCACTGAACTAAAGATTATGACTAAATATTGTAGAACTGAAATTTGAAACAAAGTCGATGAACACTATAACTTTTGGTCCTTGTGAATATTTTGCCCCCTGGCTTCTCAGAATTCACGAAAGATCAGTGAGTTGGATCAGTTTTTTAAAAGAGAATGCCACAGAGAAGACATAATGAGAAGGCGTAATGAAGTAAGTAGAAAGAAACAGTAAACTGACTTCATAGTCAGTGAGTTTTATTTTGAGGATCTCATATTGCATGGAAATATGCTTGTTTGGGAATTTAACATTGTTACTCAAAATGATAGAGGTGGGCAGGCCAATATTTTTTAAAGTATTATACTTTCACTGTTATAGTTATTTACACAATACAAGATCACATATACGGAGGTTAGTGGATTGAGCAGATGTTGAGAGATGATTTAGGAATTCCATCAGCACCTTGGGAAAACACAACAAAGGAAGGACATTTGAATTCTTCCAGAGGCACTTCAGAAGGGACTACCGATCTATTTCTGAAAGGTCCCATCCTTGAACTCCTAACGGAGAACCGCTTTATTCTGCACATGTAGTATAGCAGTATGTCAGAATCAAATTGAAAGACAGCAACTGGTATTGGCATTATTCCCTCTAGACGAAATTTGGTACCTAAAATCCTGTTAGCTTTCTACAGGTGCTTAGGCGAGTCATTTTCTATGAACTCTAGTTTCTTCGTCCATAAAACAAAGATGAAGGACGAGAGTCTCAGCTGGATTCATATGTCATGGTCCGGAGGCAATGCTGTCCCAGGAAGTGTACTCAAGAGAGCATTCAGACAAGTGTTACTCTGAGAAGCTCAAGGCTGCTTATATGATCACAGTCAAGTTGAATCACAGTGGAAAACTCATAACCTACATGTGTAGCAATCCACAGTACCTAGGAGCTGATCTCTATCAGTCAGTTAAAAAGATTTCTATCACTTTCTGAAAGGGATGTCTTCTGATGAACTGAAAGGAAAAAAAGGTGAAATGTTGACTTTCTGGATAAAATACTCAACTTCCTAGAGGAATGATGAAGTAAAAATGAGAATATATATATATATATGGGCTGGCAAAATGTATAGACAGCCAGAGATATTTATGCTGATTACACCCTTACTTAAAATAGCTCATCATCTCTCCTGCATGCTATCATTTTTCCTCCTCCTACTCCACCTAAGACAAGCAAAGAGGGTACAAGTAACTGCTTCCAAGAAATATGTTCCCACAATCTTCATAATCACTGAATCTTTTGGAAATTTGAAAAAACATCCATTTTGTCAATTTTGATATTTTAATGAGCCAATCCTTTTTCTAAGGAGCTCTGGTGGTGCAGTTAGGGCAGAGTTTGCTGCTAACTGCAAGGTCGGTAGTTCAAGCCCATTAACTGGTCCATGGGAGAAAGGTGAGTCTGGCTGCTCCGGAAAAAATTGATAGCCTCAGAAATTCAAGAGAGCAATTCTATTCTGCACTAGAGGGTCACTATGAGTAGACCCGACTCAGTGATCCTGGGTAGGCATCCTTTCTCTTGTGACTGTGTAGGAGAAGCCTTAAGAAGTTTAATTATATTAAATTATATATTTACCTTATATTGCTAAGATTATTTGCATACTATGCAAAATCTAATAGCATTAATTAAAAACCATGCCCACATATATTATTACAGGATCTATATGAAGCAATCTGGCAATATCTATTATTCTTTTAGTTTCAGTGATTTTGTTCCAGAAAGTAAAAGTATGACAAAGTAAATAATGTTACCTGTGGAAAAGGCTCGTTGTATAAAGTTGAACCCAAAATTGGGAAGCAATTTAGCTAATTCAGTAACACAGACAACCATGATAGGTAAGATTGATGAAAATAAAACATAACCATTAAAATCATGCTTATGAAAGGAAAATGATATCGTCATATACAATTTTAAACCATATTTTAAGGTTTAAAAGCATGATATAAAATTATATGTGTAGTATGATTAAAATTAGGCTTAAAATGCTTGTAAAAAACATAAGAAAATCTCTGGGATCTTAAAAGCTTGAAGGTAAACAAGCGGCCATCTAGCTCAGAAGCAACAAAGCCCACATGGAATAACATATCAACCTGTGTATCACGAGGTGTCGAACGGATCACTGAAGACAAATGGGTACATAAGCAAATGTGGTGAAGAAAGCTGATGGTGCCTGGCTATCAAAAAGTATAGCGTCTGGGGTCTTAAAGGCTTGAAGGTAATCAAGCGGCCATCAAGCTCAGAAGCAACAAAGCCCACATGGAAGAAGCACACCAGCCTATGCAACCACGAGGTGTCGAAGGGATCAAGTGTAAGGCATCATCAGAACAAAAAAATCTTACCATAGTGAATGATGGGGGAGTGCGGAGTGGAGATCCAAAGCCCATTAGTAGGCCACTGGAGATCCCCTTGCTGAGGGGTCTCGGGGAGGAGATGAGCCAGTCAGGGTGCGATGTAACAATGATGAGAAATACAAATTTCCTCTAGTTCCTAAATGTTTCCTCCCCGCTCCCAATACCATGACTCGAATTCAATCTTGCAAGTCTGGCTAGACCAGAGGAGGTACACTGGTACAGATAGGAACTGAAAATACAGGGAATCCAGGGCGGATGAGCCCTATAGGACCAGTGGTGTGAGTGGCGAAACAGGAAGGGTAAAGGGAGAATGGGTAGGAAAGAGGGAACCGATTACAAGGAACTATATGTGACCTCCTCCCTGGGGGACAGACAACCGAAAAGTGGGTGAAGGGAGATGTCGGACAGGGCAAGATATGACAAAATACCCATTTATAAACTATCAAGGGCTCATGCAGGAGGGGGGAGCGGGGAGGGAGGGGAAAATGAGCACCTAATGTTGGGGGTTTAAGTGGAGAGAAAATGTTTTGAGAATGATGTACAAATGCGCTTTACACAATTGATGTGTGTATGGATTGCGATAACAGTTGTATGAGCCCCTAATAAAATGTTTTAAAAAAAAACCATAAGAAAAAAATCTCCCTAGTTCAAATCTTAATGTTATAATAATATGGTTTCTTTATAAATCTTTTTACCATATGCTGAAATAGCAATAGTTAATATAGTCTAATAATAATATTGAAAACCAATGTTAAAAGGAAAAAAAGAGCTTTGTTGCTCCTACTCTAGACATATTGGAAGTAAGTTAGTAAAACTAGACCAAATGACTTATGATTAACTGTAAGTCCTACTAGTTGGATAGGGCAATAGTTTGTTCTGTATATATAACTGTATAATGGCTCAGAGTCAATTTAATGGCAGCAAATAGCACTGGCAACAGCATGGATAGTACAGGGATAATTTTATTGTTTTTTAAAGCATTGTAACTAACCCAAAATTATAAAAATCATAAAATTCTAACAGTTTTGGAAATCATTTTCCAATGATTTTCAAATGTTTACCAGAAATGGACTTTTCCCCCCAATAAAACATAATATTGAGGACTAGTATGGTTATAAAACAAACAAAAATCAAGATATTGGAGCATGAGACATCTCAATCCTTTCCTACAAGCTTTTAATTTCCGGCCCCTATAGTGCAAAATAAAACAAAGAAGTCAACAATCACCATACTTGAGGAATATTTAAAAATATTTGAAATCCTGTTTAAGGGAAAGATCCAAGATCAGAAGCCAAGCCTTTTGAATTTTAACCCCTAATCCTTTTCTTTATTACTCCTGTATGATTATAACCAGTGCACATTTTCCCCAGGTCGTGGGGGGATATATGAAATATTGCGTCTTGCGTCAAGCCAGGCTTTTCAGCAGTCGTCTTCCACTGCTAACCTGCAAGCACTTAAATCTGTCTTTGCTAAGGGGTGAAGATCTGTTTCTGGTTTGTGACTCAAATGCACCCATTCTCATTCTGCGCCATTTGCCTGCAGACCACTGTCAATTCCAGGTCTCTCATCCAATACTTCAAACCAACTGGAAACAGCCCAGTCATGGCCCAGAGAAACAAGGGTAGTGTGGATTTTCACAACAACAAAATCTCTGGCACCTCAAACAGTGACCTGAGTTGAAAAGAGTGAGTGGTGCCCCACTGAAAGATGGCAACTAATAGTACCGTGACACAGAAAGCCACCTTTGAGAAGGGAAGGACGGCCCTGTTAGTCCTTCCATCAAAACCCAAAGTGCAGGAGATATTGTTGCTATGCAAAACTATGCTGCCTTTGTTTCTGTGGACCTTGACTGAACCATATGAAACCATTTTGAAGTCCTGCAATTAGCATGTTATAATACTTAGAAATAACACTAAATATTGTTTCCTTTCAGCTGTCATTAGTATTATTATTATTTAAAGATATATTGAGGACTTTTCTTTTAACCTATTATGACAGTAAGCTAAGTACCTTAAGACAACACTATTCCTCTCCATCTAAAATGTGAGGAAGGTTCACAATTAACCTATAAAGAAGTTCTCCCTGTAGATTAGGCTGTTGCAGGGCGCTGCATGTTTTTCTTGATTGCTAAATCAACATTTTAGACTTGTAAGCCACATGGACTCTGTTACAGCCACTCAATTCTACAACTGTAGTAAGCAAACAGAGACAATAGGTAAATGAATGGGCATGCTGTTTCTATACAATTTTATTTTACAAAGCAGATGGATGACCCAGGGAGTTAAGACGATAGCAAGTAAACCTTCAAAGTTTGAGTGGGCAACTTAAGACACAAGTCTTAAAAAAAATAGAATTAAAATTTTACAAATAATTGTCAAAGAATGGAAGTTTTTTAGGGAACTAAAGACTGAAAGCTCTTCCATATGGATATTCTATATGTCAATTGCTTTGTTGTTGTTGTTGGGGTTACTTTGATTTAAAGTCAGAACTTGCCTTTGAGGATCCTGACCAAAAAAAAACGTAAAATGAGTACTTGATTTGATGATTAGGACAGGGATTAGGATGTTACCATGATTCTTCCTTTTTGTTGTTTTTATTTCTTCTCTACAAGGTGACAAGTTTTCGAGTTATATATCTTTGCCACTTAGCTCAATGAGTTGAATAATTACTGCTGCCTCCCTGATAGGGTTTTATTAATTAATGCCTGTAAATGATCCAGAAACTATTAAATGAAAACCCATTAAACTCATAGACTTTTGGAAACAATTTTAGTGATTTTAGCTGTTTCTTAATTTTAGAAACTAAATGCTATTTGCTGGAGCACTGTAACACAGCCCCGGTGGAGTATGAGGTTATGTGTTATACTTTCACTCTCATAAAGATTTTCCGTTTCGGGAGCCCACAGGATCAGTTCCACCCTGTCCTACCAGCTCACTATGAGTCAGAACTGACTCAAAGGCAGTGGATTGAATTGAGTTTCATGACACGTGTCCCAATGTAAAATAAACAGAGTTGGCCTCTTATAAGTTATTCATGAAGGAGCAGGTGGCAGAGATGGTGGTGGGTTCCCTCTGTGATTATTTCTGCTCTTTACAATTACATGCACACTAACCCCATTACAAGATGCTCAATAGTTAAGGGGGAAAGTGTTAGACTCTTTCAGTTTGTAGCACAGTTTAGTTATGAATGAGAAAGAACTTGTATCTGAACCTCGAAAATCAAGTTGTTTGCTGCTACTAGGTTATACTTTGAATTCAATTACTATATGATCATCTTCCATGATTTAGTAAGGTGTGGAAGAGGGTTGATTACTTCAAAGATAGGGAAGGTATGGAAGAGGTTTGATTACGTCAAACATTAATTTCTAGATAAAGTGAGAATATAATGCGAAAGATATATGTATTTCTTAATGAAGTAATTAATAACAGAATTAGGACTGCTAGTTGGAAGGCAATAGCTCTAGAAGCTCTGGCAAGTATAGCTTGAACAGCAGTCTAACAGATATCGTTTCTTTCAAAAGGATCATAGCCACATGTTGTTGTTGTCTTTTCAAAATGGAAGAATTAAGTCAGTTATAAGCAGGATCGGTTACACTGACGAACTGTCTGTGTGGGTCCAGTGAAGCACTTGGTTAAAAAGGGATGTTGCTATCACTGGATCATCCTGATGACCCTCGTTACCCAACAACCCAATCCGATGCAATGATACATCAGATGTTTCTGAGAAAGAAAGATGTTGCTCAGTCCTCAACCAGAAGGACCCCTTTCTTCCCTTTGATGGAGTGGGGAGAGAATTGGAGGCTCAGCTCTAGCCTGGAGGTGCTCCCTCTGTGTGGCAGGGATGGTGAGGCCATTTAGAGCCAGAGGATGAAGTTCACATCAAATAACACTGAGACCAAGAAAAAAAAACACCGATGTCCTTGTTGAGTTTGAGCTGCCTGATTAAGTTTTGCCTGTAGCTAAGACCTGCCGTTCATTTGCAACATAAAGATCCTAAATAAGTAAACAGCCCCAATGCTTTCTTTGATGTTCTAATTAAATCCAACAAGTCCCATGAGCCAAGGCCTGAAAGAAATGCCAAAGGGGCCTTACAGGATCTGCCCACTAGAGAGATTGGAAGAGGCATTTTGGTGTCTGGTCCCAAAGTCCCTTGTTCTGCAGTTTCTCTTACTTTAGAGAGCTTTGAAAAGTATGTTAGATCATTCCACATCTTCACTCTCTAGACCAAAATTTAGATTTCCGTTTAAAATATATGCCAATAGGGAATAAATATTCCTAAAGTACTTAGAAGGGAACTCTGGTGACCCAAAGTGTAAGTAAACCCGTGACTGTTAACAAAAAGATTGGATGTTCAAACCCACCCAGCAAGGAGCCTCTTAGGACAAAAATCTGACAACGTGCTTTTGCAAAGATCACAACCCAGGCAACCCTATGGGTCAGTTCTCCTCTGCCACATTGCGCCACTGAGTTCACATTGACTGGCTGGCACCCAGCACCACCCCAGCTCACTAGCTCACTGCCATCAAGTCGACCCCAATGCTTAGAAGTCCGAAAGGACAAGATACACCTGCCCTTGGTGGTTCTGAGACTAACTCTTTACACAAGTCGAAAGCTTCATCTTTTGCCTGCTGCGTAGCTGGCAGTTTCGAACTGCTACCTGGAGGTTTACAGGCCAGGGCTCCAATACCACTAAAGTACTTAAAAGAAGATGGAGAGACATTGATTGGCTTTTGGACACATCATCAAGAAAGACTAATCACCAGACAAGGGCATAATGATTGGTCGATTGGAGAGTCATTGAAGGGGAGAGAGGTTTTTAATGAGGCAGATTGATGTAGTGATGAAAACAATTGCTTCAAATATAGCAATAATCATCATGATGGCAAAAGACCAGTGTTTCTTTTTGTTGCATATATGGTCACAATGAATTAAAGTTGATTTGACAGCAACTAACAACAAATACTTCTATTTGCTATCCAATAAGAGCAAAGTAGAACGATGAGGAACTTTGAAGGATGGACCTATGTTCACATTCTAGCTCCGTCACTGCTATGTAACCTGTGTGAGCGACGTCACCTCTCTTGGGCTTATCCTCTCACATAAAATACAGAGAGTAGTAATCCTCTTGCAGGAATTTTGATAAGATTAAAGGATAGCAAACTTAGGTAAAGCACTCAAAGCTCAAGTGTCATGAATATTAGTATTTATTTCTGCTCCACATTTTTCTGAGTAGAATTCCTGTAAATGGCTTGCTCTAAGGCCCATACCATTCTGAGGCATAGTGGATTGTGAGGTGGGTTGCTAACCACAAGGTTAGTGGTTCAAAACCACCAGCCTCTCCTTGGGAGAAAGATACGGTAAGTCTTTGTTCTGTAAAGATTCTCTCAGAAACCCACAGGGCCAGTTCTACTCTGCCCTGTCAGCTCTCTCTCAGTGGGAATTGATTAGATGGCAGTGAGCTTGGTCTGGTTTGGGGAAGGCCCCTAGAAAGAGAATGGACTCGCTTCTATTCCTTACCAAGTAAAACATATTTATAATGGTTGTAAACTCTGAACAGATTGTAGGGTCACCAGGAGTTGCCATGAACTTGGTGGCAGTGAATTTGGGTCTGAGTTTGAGGAACAGATTTTTTTTTTTGGGGGGGGGGGGATATTCAGTTCTGCTGATGACCTGTAATTCTCACTCTGAACCTAGAGTAAGTTTAATGGTGCCATTAATTGTTCTGTATTTTAACTTGAATATTTAAGAAAAATAATACTAAACAAACAGGATCTAGTGTGGGTTTAGTGAACATTTGTCTGCTGCCACTTTCCACCTGCCACCCATCACCCACCCTTGATCTGTCCTGCACCCACAGTAGACAGCAGTCTCTTTTCCAGTGATGTGTTCTAAATTCCTCACACTGGTGCTTCAGGATGCTACAACCAATAAATTAGAATGGGTGCTGATACTGCTTGCCATCCTTGTTCTAAAGGATTTCCTTGTTTATCATATGAGTAAATATTGTATTTATATGATATCAAACATTTTATATAGACTATCTTACATGTTAAAATAATTCATTACGTGTGTGTATGTCATGTTGTTGTTGTTAAGTGCCATCAAGTTGCCTCTGACTCACAGGGAACCTAGGCACAGCAGAGTGAAACACTGTATGGTCCTGCACCATCCTCACAATTGCTCTTGTGCTTGAGCTCATTGCTACAGCCGCTGTGCCCATCGATCGTGTTTGGGGCCGTCCTCTTTTTTGCCTCCCTTCCACTTTACCAAATGATGTCCTTACATCATGTAGGTCTTGAAATTACACGGTACCCGACTTGATGACTCCAGAATCGTGGAACAACTTTTATTAATATTTCCTGGTGCCCATCATATATCATCAATTCAAAAATCAATTTCAAACAACATACTACAATAATTCAGATACAGTCGTAACAATTTATAGTCAAAAAGCCAAACTTGAAAAGTCAAAGTGAGTTAAAACATTAAGAAATGTCCCTTTGTCCTGTTCTAAGGACTGCCTCTTGATCTATGTACAAATTCTACATGAGCATAATTAAATGCTCTGGAATTCACATTCTTTGCAATGTTACCCATCACTTGCTGTGAACCACACAATCGAATACTCTTTTATAGTAAAGCAAACAAACAAGGAACATCTGTCTTGTGTTCCCTGCTTTTAGCCAAGGGCCATCATCACTATTCCCAGTGATATCCCTTGTTGCACATGCTCTTCTGATTCCAGCTTGGGTCTCTGGCAATTTTCTGTTGATGCCCTACTTCAGCCATGTCTGAATTATCTTCAGCAAAATTTTACCTGGCGGTGATATTAATGATGTTGCTCAATGACTTACACATTCTGTTGGTCACTACTCCTTGGGACGGGCACAAATATGGTTCTTTTTGAGTCAGTTGCCCATGTAGCTGTTTTCCAAATTTCTGGGAATAGGCTGCGTGCTTCCAGTGTTGCATCGGTTGACACACTTCAATTGGTGTTTCATCAGTTCCTGGAGGCTTGTTTATTGCCAGTACCTTCAGTACATCTTGGACTTCTTTCAGTACCATTATTTCTTCAATACCATCAATTGCATAGTTTCCAGCATCACAACAATAGGCAATCCACTGTAGCACAAGCCCACTGACAGAGAAGTGGTGGACAAACTCATGGCGATATTTATGTGTTAGTCTGGCTAGACTAGAGAAACAAATCCACGGAAACTCATGTGTATAAGAAAGAGATTTCTATACAAGAGCAGTTGAATATTGACAAAACATCCCAGCTCGGTCCAGATCAAGTCCATTGGTCCAATATTAGCCCACATGTGAGATACCAATCTATAAAGTCCTCTTCAGACTCATGAAACACATGCAATGACACAAAATGCAGGAAGATCACAGGCCAGTGGGTGGGGAGTCTTGTGGATCCAGTGGCGGTGTCAGCATCTCAGTGCTGGCAGGGCTCTCCATGTGGCTTGTCTGGCCTCAGAGGTCTGGTCCCATTAGCCTCTCTCCATGTGTCTTCTCCACAGGAATGTTTCTCAGGGAGTCTTGTCAGTAGAGAGTCTCCAAGGGAGTGAGACTGTGTCCCACCTCCAATGAGCTATTTATCTCCTTAGCGCCTCCAAATGAGGTCATCAAGCTACATCCCAATTGACAGGCTAGTCTCCACTCTGAATTCTCAAACTGACACCAGACTATGTAACTACCACAATTTATTGTACAAAAAATATCAAATTGAGAACCTATTGTTTCTGTACTTAGCCTAGGTCTATGTACTTCTGAAGGCATTATTTTAATCTCTCTAACCCTTCCCCAAAGAATTATGCTCTCTTAGATTTCTACACATCAAATTGGAACTTTGGGGCATTCTTGAGGACCATAGCATATGTTTTCTCTCAATGTTTTTTGAGTTTGAGAAACATAAAGAAGTCTGGAAGGGCAGAACCAGGACTGTAGGGTAGATGGGGCAAGGTTTTCCAGTAAAATTCTCAAAGAACAGCCCTTTCTAATGAATAGGTTCATTTTAATTATTAAAAACTATATATTCTGTACAACTTTTCTGGCCTTTTAAAAATCACAATGCAGTTTTGTTGTTTTTTTCCTTCCTAAAAGCATGCCCATGATCACCCTGTGTCTTTCAAGAAACTCCACCAAGATTATCCCTTTGGGATCTCAAAAGCCAGTCCCCAAAATCTTCAGAGCTCGCCTCGCTGCCTTGAATTTAACTATCCCAGTAGATCCTATGGGAAGTCACAGTTTGACTGGGCCGTTTTTTCTGAAGGCTCCCTGTGAGCAGCTAGATTTTATGTCAACTTGAACCTGTGTGAAAGTGTAGGGGTGGAGTCCAACCTGTCAATCAGGTGATGCCTCCTTGGAAGTGTGGCTTTCTTACACTGGGAACTCTGGCTCTTCACCCGGCCTGCTGGCTGGGATTTTGTGTCTCCCTCCAGGCATAGCCCCATGTGGGTTGGTGACCCTGGGATCCCACCTGGGAGTAGTCTGCATCCTGCCACATTACCACCAACCTCGGATCCACGAGACTTTGCACCCACCAGCTTATGATCTCCCTGCTTCCCATCTCACTTTCTGCAGCATTACCCTGCAGCTAAGTGAATCTGAAGAGGGCTCTCCATAGCATCGGAACCATGAACTTGAGTGGGACCGAGCTGGGGTATCTTCTTGATATAAAGTGGTTTCTCACACAAAAATGAGTGTCCCTGGTTTTGTTTCTCTAGAAAACCCGGCCTAACAAATGCATTAATGAGATGAAGGCAAATATCTTTCTAAGAAAATGCATCTACATCCATCCAATGATCACAGAGACACGTTTAAAGAGATTTTAAGCCTGGGCAAGTGTGGACTGGACCTCTGACAGCAATACATTTCTTATTTACCTTTGAACATCAGTGATTCTTTAAATAAATATTTATACCTCAGACAGTTGTCACCGTGTAAGGGATGCTACAATGCTTCAAGGATGTATGCCATATATTTACTAACCCTAAACACTCATTGACAGCTAGTATCTCATTTGGTTTGCTTCCCGTGATAATGGTCCCATTGAAACTATTACCATTTCAGAGGGAGGAGAAATTATAATGATTCATTTTACATTTATGTGGAGATTTTAAGATTTATGATCATACATTTTATATTTCATTTTCCTTCTAAAGAAAAATAATCGTATAGCTTTAGTAGCGTAGTCCAGTTTGTAGCTCCTGAAAAAGAATACCGCTTTACAGCAGCATGATCTAGGAGCCCATATGTAGAACTGGGGGTCTTGTGCAGTGGGAGCTGACACATCCTACATAACCAATGAGGTGTAGTCTGTGTGAAAGGTTATTTCCTTTTAAATTTATCTTATGACGTTATCATTAAGATTATGAATGTGGTTTCATCAGTGCGAAGTTGGTTGGATGGTCTCGAGGGGATTTCAGGAAATAATGCCTGGATATACTAAAAAGGTATTATTTTTTAAATGTCCTGATTTGAATTGCTGAGTTGAGGTAGGTTTTTAGATTTCCAGGCAGCATGAAGGTAATGTAATGTGGATAGGAAACATTCAATATGTGGCAAAGAATTGTGTTGTAGAAAGCACAGGGAAAAGTCACTGCTAAATATTGGAAACACACTTTCCAGCCACAGTCAATACATTAACCATTTATGTCATCTAGGGACTCCCCAATGGGCATATTGTTGTTGTTGTTGTTGTTTTGTTTTGTTTGTATTTTTTATATCATTTTATTAGGAGCTCATACAACTCTTGTCACAATCCACACATTCATCAATTGTATAAAGCACATATGTACATTCATTGCCCTCCTCATTCTCAAAACATTTGCTCTGCACTTAAGCCCCTGGCATCAGCCCCTCCCTCCCTGATCCCCCCTACCTCATGAACCCTTGATAATTTATAAATGATTATTTTGTCATATCTTGCCCTATCTGACGTCTCCCTTCACCCACTTTTCTGTTGTGCGTTCCCCAGGAAGGAGGTTATATGTAGATCCTTGTAATCGGTTCCCCATTTCTCCCCCACCCTCTGGTATCACCACTCTCACCACTGGTCCTGAAGGGATCATCCGCCCTGGATTCCCTGCGTTTCCAGTTCCTATCTGTACCAGTGTACACCCTCTGGTCTAGCCAGATTGATAAGGTAGAATTGGGATCATGATAGTAGGGCTTGAGGAGGAAGTATTTAGGAACTAGAGGAAAGTTGTATGTTTCATCTTTGCTACCTCGCATCTGGACTGGCTCATATTATTGTTGTTGTTAATGAGTTAGTTGCAACTCAGCAATGCTATGTACAATGGAACAAAATACTGTCCAGCTTACAACATCTTCACAATGGTTGCTGCATTTGAACCCTTTGTGACAGCCACTGTGTCAATTTGTCTCATTTAAGGTCTTCCTTTTTTTCACTCACCATCTGCTATAACAAGCTACTGTCCTTTCTGATCTAATAACATGCCCAATGTACATCTGATAAAGTCTCACTATGTGTGATAGTTTTATGTGCCAACCTGGCCAATAGGAACTGCAGGATTAATCAGATTGCAATTTGATTGGAGTTCAAAGAGATAAATGGCTCTGCAAGGCCCGTCTCCATCTCTCTTGCTCTCTAGTTCTCTGCCTCAGCCTGTGTGCTGTACCACCTATGGACCAAGCAAAATGGTGGGTCATGTCGCTAGAACTTGAGGCTCCTTCAAGACCTGCTTCGCTGCACAGCTGGCTCATGCATTACTTTGAGCTTGAGCCTGGTGGATCCTATGGCCTTGCATTATTGGAGGTTTATATCCACCTTCTTTGATAAGCTCCTGAGCTACCGACTGTTGCTGACCCATCCTGCTGTTTGCTGCCTGTGGGCAGACTCTGCCTACCTAGCCTGAGGGAGGACTCCCTATCTGCTTCCTTGACCTTGGACCCAGAGAGAGCTGAAGGAGTTCCAGTATATTAACTGTCCCTGAAAGTGAGTTAAACTGAGCCCTCTGTACTGCTGTGTGGACTAATCAGCTGTTATATTCCTTCTTGCTGTATAAACCCATCCTCATATAGATACATAATCATAAATGTCTTGGTTTTGTTTCTCTAGAGAACCCTGCCTTACACAACATGCTTCATTCCAAGGAGTGTTCTGGCTTTCCTGTGTCTATGAGAGATGCGTTCATTCTTTCAAAAGTCCATGATATATTGAATATTCTTTCTAACACCATGATCCAAAAGCATCAAGTTATCGGTGGTTTTCCTTTCCCTTGTATGTGAGGCGATTGAAAATACCTTGGATTAGGTCAGGTGCACTTTAGTCCTCGATGTGACAATATTTTTCAAAGCAGGTCTTTTACACCAGATTTCCCAAACACAAAAGATTGCTTTAGCTTTTGACAATGCTGCTTTCATGACCGTTGATTGGCGATCCAAGCAAAATGAAATCCTTGACAACATCAATCTTTTCTTAACTTATCCTGATGTTTATTGGTCCAGTTATGAGGATTTTTGTTTCCTTTACATTGAAATGCAGTCAACTTTGAAGAGTGTAGTCTTACTTCTTCTTCAGTAAGTGCTTCAGTCCTTACCACTTTCAGCAAACAAGGACGTGTCACCTGCGTATCGCAAGTCTTCGTATGCATGAGTCTTCCTGTGATCCTGGTGCCGAGTTCTCCTTTATACAATCAAGCTTCTCAGATTATTTGAGAAGCTTACAGATTTAATAAATGTGATGAAGAGATGCATCCCTGATGCACGCATGTCCTGATTTTAAACAATTCAGTTTAACAAGTATCTCTTGTTCTTTTCAAATAACTGTCTCTTGATGTGAATGCAAGCTGTCTTTCTTCACAACGTTTGTTGTAATTGGCTGTGGTCCACATCATCTAATGCCTTTACAAATGCAGTGAGATGTAAGTAAACTTCTTTCTTAACTTCTCATTTTCCAGCAAGGTCCAATTTATATCAACAATAATATCCCCCATTGCGCATTCTCCTCGGAATCCAGCATGGGTTCCTGGCAGTTCTCTGTTTCTGTACTCTACAACTGGTGTTTGATGATCTTCAGCAACCTTGTACAGGCGATAGTCATAATGTTGTTTGTTCATTTTTTACGTTCTGTTAGATCTCCTTTCTTGGGAATGGACATGAATATGGATCTCTTCAAGGTGGTTTGCTGGGCACTTTTCTTCAATACTTCTTGACACAAACAAATAACAACCCTTTCATTGAAACAGCTCAATTGATATTTTGTCAACCCCACCCACAATTCCTTCAATGTTGCATGGATCCCTTTCTTCAATTGGATAGGTTGTTGATCATATGCTACCTCCTAAAATGACTAACTGTTTGCCACTTCTTTCTGGCATAGTGGCAGAAAGTGTCTTCTGTCTTCTTTTGGTGAATATCGCGTTGTTAAATATTTGCCCATATAATCTTTCAATAGTTAAATTTGAGATTTGATTTTTCTCCTTCAGTTCTTTCACTTTGAAAAAGTCAGTGTTTTTGTTGTTGTTTTGTTTTTAGTTTTCTGACTCCACAAGTTCTTGCACATTTCATTATAATACTTTACTCTTTCCTTCTGAGCTACCCATTAAAATCTTCTGTCCACTTCTTTATCATCTTGCTTTAGCTACTTTGCATTCAAGCGATGATTCCAGAGTCTTCTCTGAAAAGCACATCACTGTGACGGTCTGCTACCGGCTTTGCTTCCTCTCTTTTTGTGACCTTCCTTCATCCGTGGTATTCTTCATGACGTCCCACAGCGCCTTTGTTCTTCTGTCATTAGTGTTCCATGTGTCAAATCCGTTCTTGAGACGTTTTCTCAATTCACATGAAATATACTGAAAGTTGTATTTTGGCTCTTGTGGCCTTCTTTGAATTTTTTTCAGCTTCAGCTTGAATATACTTATAAGCAATTGGTGGTTTGTTCCACAGTCAACTCACAGCCTTATTCTGACTGATGGCATTGAACATCTCTAGTGTTTCCTTCCACAAATGTGTGGATTTGGTCTTTTGTGTTTTATCTAATGAAGTCCCTGTGCTTTTAAAAATGGCATTTGCAATGAATAACGTGTTGGCCTTGAAAAATTCTGTCATGTGATCTCCAGCATTATTTTTATCATTAAGGTCATATTTTCCAAATGATAATTCTTGTTTCCACCTTTTAAATTCAAATCAACAGAAATTATCGATGCAGTTTGATTGAAGTTTGATCAATTTCAAACTATAGAAGTTGGTGTAAATCTTCAATTTCCTCATCTTTTGTATGAGTGCTTGATGCATAAGTCTAAATAATAGTCATTGATGGGTCTTTCTTGTAGCCATATGGACATGACCCCATCACCAAGACTGCCGTACTTCAGGATGGATTTTTCCAATAGACATGAGACCAGTCCTCTTCCATTTGTCCTTCAGGCATAGCATCCCAAGGCTTGCCTGATTCAAAAGGTCCAAGAACCATTATTTTAGCTCACAAATGCTTAGCCTATTTATTTTTATTGATTCTATTTCTATTTCCATCGCTTCCAATTTTCCAAGTTTCATACCTGGAAGTTTCATACATGTCAAGTTCTGATCATTAATGGACATTTGTAGCTGTTTTATCTCATCTTGTTTTGTGCCCCATCAGCCTTGCTCCATCAAGAACCTGAAGGTTGAGTCTACTTTGAGGCAGCAGCTGCTTCCCCAGCCATATTCTGAGGGTCTTTAAGTTGAGGAGTTCATTTTCCAGCACTGCATCAGACAGTCTTCCCCTGCTATTCCTAAGGTATTCTGTGGCCATTTTCTATTTTTATTTATTCACTTTAAGAATTAGATAGTAGTGTCCTTCTATTTTAGTCTGGAAGCTCCTTGGGAACCTGCCAACCATGAGCGACCCTGCTGGTGTTTGAAATGCCAGTGATGTGGTTTCTGGTTTCACAGCATTACACATGCCACCATAGTATGATACACCGACAGATGAATGGCATTTCCATGAGTAGAGGCAATGTAACATATAACTCCTAGTTGGCTAATTATAATTGTTTTGTTGTTATTGTTAGGTGCTGTCCAGTCAATTCCAACTCATAGTGACCCTACGCACAACAGAAGGAAATAACACGAGGCCCTGCACCATCCTCACAATTGTTGTTACGTTAGAGCCCGTTGTTGCAGCTTGTCAAGAGCCTTCCTCTTTTTCACTGCCCTTGCATTTTATCAAGCATGTTGTCCTTTTCCACAGACCGGTCTCTCCTGATGACATGTCCAAAGAATGTGAGACCAAGTCTCGCAATCCTTGCCTCTAAAGAGCAGCCAGGTTTTAGTTCTTCCAAAACAGCTCCTTTGTTCTCCAAGTAGTCCACGTTACTTGCAATATTCTTCACCAGCACCATAGTTCAAATGCATCATTTTTCCTTTGGGCTTCTTTATTCAGTGTCTAATTTTCACAGATAAATGAGGCAATTGAAAATACCATGGCTTGTGTCAGGCACGCCTTAATCCACAAATCCTTAATCCTTGCTTTTCAACACAGCAGACATACCTAATGCCACGGGTCATTTGATCTCTGATTGCTGCTTCCATGAGCATTGATTGTGGATCCAAGTAAGATGAAATCCTTGACCATTGCAGCCTCTTACCATTACTGGTCCAGTTGTGAGGATTTTTGTTTTCTTTCTATTAAGTTATAATCCATACGGAAGACTGCAAGCCGTGATCTTCGTCAAGGGTGTTAGTTACCATCAACTCGACCCCAGCCCCAAGTGTATCAGAATGGAACTGAGCTTGATACGACTTTCACGGCTGTGACCTGTCAGAAGCAAATTGCTAATTGGTAGCACTACCCTGTAATGATGCCGTACATGCATTTTCCTACTTAAGAAACTTGATCAGAAGGCAATTGAAATCCCCTATAATTTTCAAACAATAAGCTTTTCAGAACTTTCATTGCCTCATGAGCTGTTAGAAATGGCTCACGACACATTTCATGTTTAGCTGGACACCAGGATGTTGTAGAGACCTGAGTCAGTGAACCAGGACTAGAACTGTAACAAATATGAGTGTTTGAAAGAGTAGCATCCATGCGGCACCCAGCGCCCTGCCAGACTTCAGGTCTATACCCCTTTACTCAATGTAGGCCTACCCCACGCTCTGCCGCAATGGAAGCACAGCTGCCTGTGACAACATTCTTTCTATGGCATAGATATAAAGTCAAAGTGACTTATAATAAGACCCTCCAACCGCTGCTGAATGAAGTGCTGTAAGTAGAAAGGTCAAAGGAAATGCTTGAAGTCACAGGAGAGCACAACTTCAGACAAAAGCATATCGCTATGAGCTGCTGGAGAAATGTGGCAGCTCCTAGTCCCTGCGAGGTAAGCCTAGCAACGGATTTAATGAGGTGACTTGGTTGGAGAAAGGCACTCAAAAGAAGTTTCTTAGAGACATTACTTTATCCCGTAGCACATAAGTAAAAGCTCCCGCTAAAGAACCCACTTTGCATGTAGTATTGGTAAGACTGGGCATAGCTAACTGCTGGTTCACACAGAGGGGGGAGGGAGGAGCAGCAGCAGAGTCCCGCATGAAAATGAAGCAAGGCATGTGCAGGTGGAGAAGTGCTCAGCGCAGTTATTGTGAGTGTTGGTTCTAGAATCGGGTGTGTGTGCTTGAATCCTACTGCTGCTATTTATGAAGTGTGTGATCTCGGGCAACTTAATCTCTCTACACCTTTGTTCTTCTGTTTAAAAAAACAGATAATATTGAATTTATCTTATAGAGTCCACACCAGGATTATTTGGGTTGATGAAAAGCACTTAAAATAGTACACGGCCCATTATTATTATTATTAAAGAGGAGAGAGCTGTGCTTAAGAATACGGCATTACTACAGATGTCACTATACTTATGAGTGCGGCATAGGACAGGGCGGATGCAATTTTAAGGCGCTGAGATCACGCTGTTGCAAGGTGCCATCAAGGCAGTTGCGACCCAGGGACCGAACGCGGCGCCAGCACAAGTGTTATGTTTGAGCACTTGTGGCAGTCAGTGTGCCAATCTGTTTTATTTGGGTTATTCTCCTTGTCTACTGCCCGTCCGCTGTACTAGGCACGATGGGCTTGGCCAGAGACTCGTCTCTCCTAATAATATCAGAAGTACTTCCAAGCCTCACCTTTTTCACTTTTTTTAAAGATAATTGTATCGCGGGCTCTTACAACTCCTGTTCCAATCCATACATCTATTGTATCAGACATACCTGTACATGCATTGCCACCGTTCTTTTCTAGACATTTACTTTCCATTGAGCTTCTAAGCACCATTCGGGCTGTACTTCTCCCAAGACAGATGTGTTTGTTCTTGCAGTTCACGGTCCTTTCAATATTCTTAGTCAACACTGTAATTCAAATGAATCAGTTCTTCCACCAACTTCGTCATACATTGTCCAACGTTCACATGCATATGAGGCAAATGAAAATACCAGGACTTGGATCAGTCACACTGTGAATGACACCCTTCAAAAAACATCCTTGCTCACTCATCAGCACTTTCAAGAAGTCTTGTGAGGCAGCTTTGCCCAATGCAGTACATTGATTTCTTGACTGCTGCTTCCATGAACATTGATGACGGGGCAAAGCAAAACCCTTGAGAGCTTCATTTTTTTTTCTTTTTATCATGATATCTATTTGTTCAGCTGTGGAGATTTTGTTTTTCTTTATACTGAGTTGTATCCATACTAAAGGCTGTAGTCCTCGATCTTCATCAGCAAGAGCTTCAAGCACTCCTCACTGTCAGCAAGCAAGGTTGTGGTAGCTGCATAGTGTAGGCTATTAATGAACCTTCCTCCAATCCTGATGCTGCATTCTTCTTTATATAGTCCAACTTCTTGATTATTTGCTCAGCATACAGATTACATTCTGATTTTGAAAGGATACAACCCTGACACATACCATTCCACATTTTAAACTGGGCAGTATTCCCTTGTTCTGTTCAACTGTCTGCCCATCCTCTTTCTTAATTTTACTCATAGTTTGCTATGCTCTATATAATACAAAACTTTTGCATAGTCAAAAAAGGACAAGTAAATATATTTCAGTTATTCTCTGCTTTCAGTTAAAGTCTATCTAATATCAGCTATAATATCTCTTTTGCCATGCCCTCTACTCAATCAAGCTTGAATTTTTAGTAGCTTCCTGTCAATGTACTGCTTCAACTATTGTTGAATTATTTTCAGCAAAATTTTACTTGTATATGATATTAGTGATGTTGCTTGGTAATTTCCAAACTCTGCTAGATCACCTTTCGTTGGGGTGGGCACAGAGGTGGCTCTCTTCCAGTCAAATAGTCAGGCATAAAGGAGTGAGTATTGCACTGTATCATTTGTTGGAATATTTCAATTGGTATTCCATCAATTCTGAGAGTCTTGGTTTACACTAATGCCTTCAGTACAGCTTGGATTTCTCCTTCAGTACCATCCATCCTGAGATAGTTTATTGTGCCAGCCTGGCCGATAAACACAAGTGGGATTAACTGAAGGGCAGAGAGATAAATGGCTTGGTGAGTCTCGCCTTTCTTGTCTTTCGCTCTTTGATCATTGGACCAGTGTGTGGCTGCCTTGCTTGTTCTGTGCCTCAATTTAAAGGCTAAACTACCTGTGGGACGCCTAGCCTGTGGACTGTGTCGCTGTAAGTTGAGATCCCTTTAAGACATCTCGAGCTGGGTACTGAAGGATGGTGACCTGGCTGGCAGTTGGTGACCTGCCTTGTGATTGGCTGCTGTGCTACATAGCCTAGCTCTCTCTATAAATAGAGGAAGATCTGGCAGCAGACTAGACTTGAAGGACTGCTAGTCTCTCACAACTCTCATGGGAGTGAGTTGCGGTGAGCCATTTGTAGCACTTTATAATTTAACCATTCATTTCTTGTATTATATATTTATCTGTATATGATTTAACAGTTAATTTCTTGCTATATATCTAATTATCTTTATAAATAAATATATTATCAGCAATTTGGTTTTATCTCTTTAGAGAGTCCTAACACACATCCTTTTTTTTTTTTTTTCAATGTCTGTAACAAAATTTATCCCTGAGGCTCAGCAGAGAGGAACAGGGCCCATGAGTTACAGTGTCTCTGTGGCAGCCTTTTGAGCCAGTGCCAGCCATGGGTGGGACAGGCACTGAATTTGACACAACTGCCTAACACACACACATCCTTAATCATATGCTATCTATTGAAGTGGTTGGTTGTTGACCAGTTCTTTTTTTGCTACAGTGACTCTGTATTCTTTCCATCATCATCTGATGTTTCTTGGATCATTCAATATTCTGACCATAGACTCCGTCATACTGCCACCCAGTCCTTGATATTTTGCTTCAATGTCTTCAGTTAGAGAAATGCTAATCAATTTCTTCCTGTTTGACTTCTTAACTCCAGATTTTTACACATCATTATAATACTTTTACTTTCTGTTCTCAAGTTGCCTGTTGAAATTTTATGTCAGCTGTTTTACTTCATAGTTCTTCCATTTGCTTTAGTGTCCAAAAACAAAAGTATTTTCAGAATATTTTCTGACATTCACTTTACTCTTTTATTTCTTTGGTGTCTCGTTAATGACCATTTGCTTTCTTCAGTTATGCTATTCTTGATATCATTTCCCAACTTGTCTGGTCTTCTGTCATTTGTGTTCAGTGCATCAGATCTGTTCTTGAAACTAAAGTGGAATATACTCAAGGTTGTGTTTTGGCTCTCAAGGTCGTCTTTCAGTTTTTTTTCTACTTCAACTTGAACTTACATATGAACGATTGACAGTCTGTTCCAGAGTCTGTCGCTGGCCTCATTTTAGCTGCTGAATTTGAGCTTATTCCATCATCTCTTCCCACAAATGTAGGCAATTTGATTCTTGTACAATCCATCTGGTGAGTCCATGCATATAGTCACAGTTTATGTTGTCGAAAAAGGTATTTGCAATAAAGAGTGATTGGTTTTATAAAATTCTATCATGGATCTCTAGCTTTGTTTCTGTCAACAAAACATACATATTATTCAAGTATTGTTACTTTCTCTTTGTTTCCAACTTTTGTGTTCCAATCATCAGTAATTATGGATGCATCTTGATTGTGTTTGATAAATTTCAGACTGAAGAAATACGTAGGATTCTTCAATTGTTTCATCACTTGCTTTAGTGGTTAGTGCATAAATTAAATAATAATTGTATTAATTGGACTTCCTTCTATGTGCATAGATAATCCTATCACAGACAGCATTGTACTTCAAGATAGATATTAAAATGTTCTTGACAATGAATGTGGCACCATTCCTTTTGAATGTGTCATTTGCATCATAATAAACCATTTGATTGCCTTGCTCCAAATGGTCAGTAAATATCATCCCAGTTCAGCTCCCTTTCAAACTTCACTGCTATCTAGTTAATTGTAACTCCCCGTGACCCTAGAACAGGAGATAACTGGCTTCTTTGGTTTCAGAGACTGTAAAGTTTTGTGGAAGTAGAAACCCTCCTTTTTCTCCTGGGAGCCACTGGTGGGTTTCAACCGCTGACCTTGTGGCTAGCAGCCCACTGTGTAACCCACTGTGCCTCCAGGGTTCCCTTATGATGTATATCAATCATTATGCATTCCATTTCTCTTTTCTGATAACTCCAATTTTCTTAGCTTCATACTTAGTACATTCCACTTGGCTGTGAGTTTGTCGTTCGGTGGTGGTTGTGTGTTGCTGGGATGGTTGTGTGTACTGTGGGTTGCTATGATGGTTGTGTGTTGCTGGGATGGTCGTGTGTGCTGTGTGTTGCTATGATGGTTGTGTGCTGCTATGATGGTTGTGTGTTGCTATGATGGTTGTGTGTTTCTGTGATGGTTGTGTGTGCTGTGTGTTGCTGTGATGGCTGTGTGTTGCTGGGATGGTCGTGTGTGCTGTGTGTTGCTGTGATGGTCGTGTGTTGCTGTAACCAGTATTTCAAATACCAGCAGGCTCACCCAGGGTGAACAGGTTGCAGTGGAGCATGCAGACTAATGACACACCAGGAAGAAAGGGCAGGCTGTCTACTTCTGAGGGGTTAGGCACTGAAAACCTCTTGAACAGGAGGGGGATGCTGTCAGACAGAGTGCCGCAAGCTGAGCCTCTCGAGATGACAGGCACTCACAGTGACTAGACAAGAGTTGTGTTCTCAAAGTAGAGTGCTCCCCAAAGGCACTGAGAGAGTCAAGCTATCTGGGCCTTCAATTTCGCATGAAGCTCAACTCGAAATAGAAGTGATAGCTGCAAACATCCATTGGTACTCAGAATGTGGAATAATTGATTTTTTTATATGTCAGTGTACATGTAGGCTTAAACTTCCTCAAGTTTATCTGACTGAATACCACAATCTCCCCATTTGAAATGATAGGCTAGCAAAAGGATTCCTTTGACCCATCAGAAAAGGTACAGAAAATACCCATTGGGCAAAAACATACACTTCATGTTAGCTGTGTGCCTTTGACATTCGACAGTATTTAGCTGTTAGTTTTGTTCTTGGCAAAAGAAATGTCATCAAATCACTTGTTAGCTGCTGCCTTCCTTGGTTTTAGAAATTGTGAGCGTTGACCTGGAAGATCAACTGACAATAAAGTGCAGACATCTTTCATAATAAAAGGTAGTTTTCTTTTTTCCTGCTTTAGGTGATTCAACTTTATTCATTTGTTATTCTTTTTTTCTGTGTTGTGTATTATTTTTTTTCTTTTCTACACTAATTTTGTGAGCGCTGATGTCTTAGTGGGATACCTGGGATTAGCAGTTGCAACCCAGCAGCTGCTGCTCAGAAGGAAGATGAGGCTTTCTGCTCCTGTAAAGATTTACAGTCTCAGAAACCCACGGGGCCAATTCCAGTCTGTCCTACAGGACTCTGTGAGTCAGAACTGACTCCCGAGCAGAGAGTTTACATGTGAACTGACACTCACTTTAAATATGCAAGCAATTTATAAAAGGTATGCTCAGAGTTTGACTGACTGAGTCATTTTTACCATCAGATAGGAGCATTTCCTTCTGAACTTAGAAAACACAAGGACATTTTTTAATGGAAATAATTGTATTAATTTCTTTCAATAGTATCATTTTCTAAACTGTGTTTCCCATTTCAACCTTATTTCTCTCACAGTATTGTGAAATGTGCAGTGATTCTGTGGCGTTTTAGAAAATCATGGAAAGGAAAAGTCTCCTTGAGAGGTCATCAGGGAAAAGAGATATATTTGAATGAAAACCAGATTCACTAGCAATCTAGTACAAATTTGCTGAAATCCGGACGGATAGAGAAATCCATTTGTTTTGACCTATGTACATGTGGGGAAAGTTAACAATCATCAAATCAACACTTGAGATAACAGAATACAAGCCACTCTTTCCCGAAGCGGTCACTGACTTCAACTGTAGGGCTAACAAGCCCCTGTACTGGCCTTTCCCCTTAGCATGGTATTTGCTACACATTCTTTTAGTTTCTGCATCAGCTGTTTGGCTTCAGCATGAAGATACAGGTTTCTCTCTATTGGAACCACTTATATTTTTACCATTTGTATCCACAGAATGTAGTAGAATGCTTTGTAGCTAGCTTGAAACCGATAAATATTGAAGAAATGCAAGAGAAAAGAGAAATCCCTAGGTTTTAGGGAGATAGTTCAATATTGTGCATATATTGCTGTAGAATAGATTGTTTTTATTGTTTGACAGAATTTATTAAATGTCAACTAGACACCCTGGGCTAGGAGTGGAGTCCAATCTGTCAATCAAGTTTCAACCTGATTGCATCTCCTGAGTGTCATAAGCCTTTTGTATAAGAATGGGGCACTCCATGACCTGGCTTTGCCTCTGCCCCCATGCCTCCCTGCCTGCTGGGACTTGACTTGCCCTTAGGGGTGGCTCCATTTGGGCCACCCAAACCTGAGAGCTTCCAGCATCCTGTTATGTTCCTAGAGACCTGGGATTAAAGTGACTACACCCACTGGCCTATGTTCTCCTTGCTTCCTGCTTCACTTTTGGGCATCAGCTCTGAGTTTGAAGAGGGAAACACGGACTAGCGTTGGACTAATGGACTTGAGTTGGACTGTACTGGGGTGTCTTCTCGATGTAAAGGTACTTCTCAGCATACAGTTCTCTCGTGCACCTCGATGAGTGTCACTGGATTTGTTTCCCTAGACTATGGGCCCAATGCTGTAATTTAGCAAAAATAATTTTCCTTCATCGTACTTTGAAAAATAATTATTGAGGGAAACGACAAGACAGAAAGCATTTAAACTTGGTCATTTGGGGACAGTTTGAAGGATTATATCTACCAGCTACAGAACACAAAGTGAATAATGATATCGAAGAGATATCAATCATAATAAAATAAAAATGAACCCCACTGACACCCAATTGATTCCATCTCATCGCAACCGTAGAGGACAGACTAGCACTGCCCCATAGATTTCCAAGATTGTAAACCTTTATGGGAGCAGACAGCCTCCTCTTTCTCCCTCAGAGCAACTGGTAGATTTGTGTGGCTGCTTTTGTAGTAAGCAGCCAATGCTTGGGTCACTCTGTAATTTTATTTTTTCTACTTTAGTCGACTTTATCCATCACTTATTCTTTTTCTGATCATGTAGTATGTTTTCCTTTCTGTGCTATTTTTAAATGTGCACATAACTTATAGAGGTAAGCTCTGGAAATGTGGGCTGTGGCTCATAGCTGAAAGTTGTGGCCGTCTACTTCCTTGAAGATTTATGGCCTTGGAAATCCAGTGGGCAGTTCTAATCTGTCATACAGGTTTGCTGTGCGTCTGAACCGACTTAACAGCAAAAGCCAAACTCACTGCCCTCAAGTCGGTTCTAACTCACAGTGACCCTGTAGGACAGGGGAGAAAACCTCTT
Source organism: Echinops telfairi (assembly GCF_000313985.2). NCBI lineage: Eukaryota > Metazoa > Chordata > Mammalia > Afrosoricida > Tenrecidae > Echinops > Echinops telfairi. The sequence goes on along the minus strand of NW_022103920.1, from coordinate 44,931,935 downwards.
GTGGGTGTTTGAGACTTACTCTTTGCAGGTCGAGAAAGCCTCATCTGGTAGTGTCGAACTGCTGACTTTGTGGTTAAAAGCCCAGCGAGTAGCCCACTACACGACCAGGGCTCTTACCTACTTGATGGTAATGGGTTATTTTGGTTTGGATATGATATTACAGGATTTCTTTTTTACTGAAAAATACTGTTTGAAGACAGATAGGGATTATCTTGGACTATTTCAAAGGTGGTTTTCTTCATAAAATCATAAGTGCATTTATTATTAAATATTCTTATTAGTTAAGTCCTCCCTGGTTGGAAAGTTCCATGATAAAGAGCCAAAAAATGGTCAGTGCATCTTCCCCCACACCCCCCTTCAGAACACAGGCTGTCACTGGAGTGAGCAGGGTTTCTTTCTGAAGACTCACTTTCCAATTACAATATTCTTTTTACTAGTAAATGAAACACCGCATATCACCACAGCTGCGCTGGCCGTATAGAGTAGACTGTACTATGTAATGTCCTTAAAAGGCACATCTATAATAGCTAGCTCTCCTTTTTACATTGATTCAAATTATGTTTAGTGCTCGAGTATAAGTGAGCTCTTTGAGAATAAAATCCTTTTATGCTTTGCACATTACTTATTTCCTTAAGAATCATTATCATTACAACTACCCGCTCTCAAATCTATTAATATATAATGAAAGACCTCAATAATATTTTTTAGGAAAATACATTTTTGAAATGTTATTCAAGGCAATAACTTTATAGGCTTTTTGCCAGAGATGTAAAATGAATTTGAGGCAGGACAAGGCTAAATTGGGGAAATGGAGCATTATAGAGCAATAGAAAGATGTGTTGTAGATCCACCTTTTGTCCAACTAGGCACATCTGGCTGGGCCTCTGGCATCAGGAGATGTAATGAGTGTTCCACAGTACAAAGAGTTAGGCTCAATTAGCCTATGGCTACACGGAATTAGTCTATGATCAGTGTTGCTCTATTTCATCATGCCCTGACCTTACCTGAGACCATTTTTCCAGTTGTTCTTTGAAGTTGGTTTTTTTTTTAATAGACAGACGTAAAAGCCAATATTATCTTATTTTACAAAAAAACCCACCAACTTTGTGGGGCTTGATTTATAAAGGAGTCCCTAGATGGTGCAGACAGTTAGTGCACTTGGCTGCCAACACTGAGGGACCATGAAAGAGTGTTGACAGTCTACGGCCAGAAAACCAGCAAATGAAAACCCATTAGAGTCCGGTTTTAATGTGACACACAGGGTCTTTGTGAATCACAGTCAACTCCACAACTGGTTTAGCTGTTGGAGGTTTCATTTAGAAAGAGAGACGTAGAAGTCATCCAGACAGATACCAGATGAAGAAGCGCTCCGTGGCTGTAAAGGGGTTCTCCAGGAGCGACAAACTGGCAGTGTACTCCGAGTTAGTGTCCGCCAAGTTGATGAAAACATAAAATTTTAAATGAAGAGGCATCTTATTCTGTGCCCTATCTCCATAATAGGACAAATTTAAAATGACAAGGAGAACTTTAAGCAGAAATGTAAATTCAATGTAAAAATTCTGAATGCAAGAGAAAGAGAAAGATGTTAATGATTTATTAACTACAAGAAAGGATTATCCATTGACAATTTCAAAAGTAAATTTTAGGTGTCGCATGACTCTCAACACTACAACTTGTTCTTAAGCATTAGACTGGCATCTTTTCCATTAAATGTGTTCATAATTGGGTTTATGGCAGAAAAGAATTTTAAAAGCTGTTGCAAGTTAGAAATAGCCCAATTTCATTTGGTTCCTGGAACATCATCTTTGCGTGGTGAACATTGATTGTGAAATCCACTTGAAAGAAAATTAAAATGAACGGCGATCTCAACCCCAGGAAACTGTCTGTGGAACTGTTATTTTTAAAGCAGAATCAATACCTTACACATTAATGATACTAGGGCAAGAAAGAGGAGAAAATCGGTGTTGTCGCTGAGATTGATTTTTTCTTTCTCTCTTTATGTACTTTCTTATCGATCTAAGAATTCACAACTCAAACTACTGTAGTTATAATTTAAATGTTACTAAATAGAGACTTTTTGGAGGGAAGATGTCATGATGTTATTATAAGGTATTTACCTTTTTATTGTTTGATTTTTGTGTGCCCTCTGTCCCCTCTTCTCTCTCTCTCTCTCTCTCTCTCACACACACACACACACACACACACACACACACACACACACACACTCACAGCCCACACACACAGATATACAGAGGAACTTTATTTAAATGATTACAAAAACTGCTGATTTCAGAGTGGTGCTTGATTTACACCTTGAAATCAGGAGGAAGAAAACATTTTAGTTTTCAACATAATAGTTGAGATTTGGAGTAGAGGATAATCTAGGCTAGAAGTTCAAAAACTATGTTAGCAGCATTGATATTAGAGAAGAGAGTGGTTCCGATAATAACTGCCAGCCTCCTCCAGCTGTTCCTCAAACTTGAGAAAATCACAGACAGAAATGAACGTCAAGGCTCACAGATGGCTTGCAGTGTTTACTGATTAACCATTTTGACCAAATATTCTGCTTCAATAGGTGCAATCAATAGGCATTCTAAAAACATTTTTTTTTGCCAAATATTTTAATTGGCTTTTCCAGGAGAGATAAGAGACACTCAATGTCCATACTTGCATGCACTCTGTAATTCTTTGGGTGACTTCTTACTACACATATCTGATACAAAAAAATTTTTAAACATTAGTATGCTTTACAAAAATAGTTGCTTTAAGGCAACTTTGCATTAAAATAGCCAATTTTAAGACCCATCTAGCACCCTGTATATTAGAACCAGAACATTCTAGAAAACTGAAGATTTGCCAAAATAAACTTCTGGATTCTTTTTATCATCATGTCATATAAACCATAACATAATAATAACAGATAGAAAAAAATAATAATAACAACAGATAGATATCACCAGATGTGAAATGTTTGTTTCAACCACCTGTGCGAATGTTTAAGAGAAGAAAACAGAAACACTTGTCTTATAAAGACCTCAATTGGGCAATTATTTGTATCATAATGACAAGTAGACTTAGTTTAAATGCATGAGTGGATTTTTTCCCTTGGTGTGAGCACAATTTAGATACAGATGAAGAAGCAAAAAAAGAAAATAGTGCTTACCATCTAAAATGCTTTCATTGTACCCAAGTATGTACCCATGATGTTTCTCATGGTGTGTCATGCGACTGGATCAGAGTCGGCGGTGCATGAGCTTAAATGCCAAGCCCATCACTTCACACTAGGACCTTTGTCCCAAGATCTCTGAAGATGCAGGATGAGAGATTCCAACTTTCAATCTGCACCACACAACCCCCAGGGGTGTTTTACGAGCTTTAAAATTTGAGAATGAAAGGAACATACACTATATTCTGGATGGAGATAAATTTGGAAAGGTAGCGTGCAGCCCAATTTTGGAAATGTAAATGCCAGGCTAAGAGGTTTAGGTTTTACTCATTGAGAAATGGAAAGCCACTGAATTTGTTAGCAGGAAAAGAACACAGTTAAAAGGATATTTGGGGAAGGTTAGCTGAGCAGGAATGTAAAACGGTAGGGTAGTAGAAGAGAAGAAAGAGTCTGGCACACTAGGAGGTTATGAGGTCCAGAACCAAGATATGGGCTTGGATAAGAGTTATGAACTGATAGAACACAAATATATTTCAGAAGTCACAGGTAATGGCCTGTCTCTAAAGAAAGATGAGATGTAAAAAGCCACAGGTGATGATGAGGTTTAAAGTCAGGCAGGTTAATGTTAAAAGTAAGAGCCAATCATCAGGAAAAGTTGTTATCTAGTGGCATGATGGGCAGACGAATAAGACTGGCTATGTGCATCTTTGAGACAAGTTTATAGAACTCAAAGACAATTGAGTCACAAGTTAACAGCAAGGTAGAGAGACAGACTGAGAGGCAAGCTTCTTGCATTGAGAATCAAAGGCACTAGAAGCAGCCCCCAAATGACAGCTGAGCTCTGTTCCCCAGTGTGCTTTGTAGGTGAATTTGTCCACAATAGGAGCTGCACACAGTTCTTATCCAGCCTTGTTTCAGGGCAAGAGCCCTGGAGGTGCTGTTGGGAAGCACTGTACTGCTCGCTGCAAGGCCATCAGCTGCTCGGGGCGACAACAATTAGGCTATCTGGTTCTCAGAAGATGTGGAGGCTGGGAAGCCATGTGTAGGACACTAAGGTCCGGGTTCCTCCGTGGCAGTGGTTTTGTTTTGGTTTGCTTTGGTTTTCGTGCAAAAAAAAAGGGGGGGGGCAAGGTATGAATGAGAAAGTATGAATGAAAATTCAAAAAATGAGATCTGTTCCTAACTGTGTCTTTAGGAATTTGTGAGTAAATCGAACAGATGTGTAAGATTCTCATTTAGTCTTCAGCGCAAATTTTTCAATGATTTAAAAGTTTCACACACATCACAGGAGGGTTATTTTTGATGAAGCATTGATTGTAAGTAGGGGTTGATTCACTCATTTCAAAGGGAAGACAAATATACTTAATATTAAAGAGCAAGTAAGAGTTGGCTGGAGATGTTCATAACCCAGGGACTGACTATATTGGCTTATAAAGTTACTCACATATATTTATTTCTTTTCTAAAATTTTAATCAGACTTCCATACTCCATACCTTACCCATAACTCCTTTTTAAGACTTTGTAATCTTTACTTTGAATGTATATAAGGTACAATGTCTACTAAAGAATAACCTCCTGACTTTTTTATTAGAAAAACAACCAAATACAGGCTGCTATGCTTTCACGTGTTTTATTATGCAAATTCACTGCCCTCAAGTTAATTCCGACTCATAGGAAACTTTGAAGGACAGAACAGAACTTCCCCATAGGGTTTCTGCGGGCATATGTCTTTATAAAAACGTACTGCTGGACCTTTCTCCCGGGGAGTTTGAATTGAGAACGGTTTGGTTAACAGCCGTGTACGTTGGAATCTTAGTGAAAGAATGACTAGCTTTTCCTGGAGGTGAGAGTGGACATGGGAAAGCTCACAAAACAGAAAAGGGGAAGGAGGGCGTTCTATGTGAGAAACCAGCATATGGACAGAAATGAACATATGTTTTCAGAATAAAAACCGCACTCAGAATGTATAGCGTTCATAGTAATCTGACTTTGTTAAGAGTCTTCAAAGAACGTGTGTCCTAGTTTTTAAAGTATAATTAACACTGTGGACATTAGAGTCTAGTATTTGATATAAAACTCCTACCCCACATTTGTCAACTACCTCGTTATTTGGCATTTTGCACTTACAATTATAGTAAAGATCCCACTATTTGACTATTGTGCACAGTAACAAAGGAAAACTGACAATAATGAATGCCAAACTGCAAGGTGAGAGTAACTAACTGTGATGGCTAAGGTTTTGTGTCCACGTGGCTGGGCCATGATGGTTGGTGGTTTTGCAGTTATGTAATGTTGCAGTTTCTCACCCACTTTTCCGGCCATTGAGGCAGTGCTAACTCATAGCGACCCCTGTGGGTTTTGGAGACGGTAACTACTTATGGGAGTAGAAAGCCCACTCTTTCTCCCTTGGAGCTGCTGGTGGTTTAGAATTGCTGACCAGGTGGATCGCAACCCAACACTTAACCACTACACCACCAGGGCTCCATAAAGATGTGGTCTAGTAGCCATGTAATTATGCAGTCATCATCCATTTTGTGATCTGCTGTGATCATCGTCCATTTTTGCATAATGCCAGTTTTTCTGATCTTTGGAACTTTAATATGCCAATAAGTGAGAAATGAGTGCAATGTAAATATATATTGAAAGATTGGAAGATAATCTGATTAGATGGAAATATCTGAGAACTACACCGGGAGAGTTTATGCAGTCAGGAAAATATCTGGTTGTGTTAGCAAGGACCTGCCAAGCAACAGACTTCATTATGGGGTCTAAATGGTACATTTTAATGGCTGCCACTAGATGTAACCTCATCGTTTATTTTGGGGTGTTGTTTTACAGATATCATATTAATTTTAATTAATAAACTTAAGTAGAATATTTAATAGCTCTTTTCAAATAATTTGGGGGTATTATTATCTAAGCTATAAAAAATTTCATCATGGACCTTTTGTCTATGAAACTAAAGATGTTACTGTAAACTGTATTTACAGGTCAATATGAGGTGAAATCAAGTTGATGGCAATGAGTTAGAGTTGTTATTCTCTTAACCTTGGAATATAATGTGGGAATTTATTTAAACTGCCTTTTCAGACATTTTTTCTCTAAGTATACCTCTGATATATTATCATTGTGCCAAATATTACCTTAGTGTTGCTATTGCTATTTTTATTGATTATTTGTTCATAATCAAATGGGGGAAATGGGGCAAGACTTACTGCCAGATGAAGAGTTATAGGTAGGACACACTGATATTACAAGAAATGAGCATTAATTGTATCATTGCAATACTTTCTCATTAAATTTTAAAACAAAAATACTAAAATAGCCCAGATAAGCACCAAGCAGTATAGAACCATACCATTTCCCCAAAGAATTATGAACCAGGTAACTCAAATAAGAGTGTGTTTGTTGTAAACCAGTGAGATTCTCTAATCGTCATTCTCTTTCTCCTTGTCTATGATCAGTTTCAAGGTACCATTCTTCTCCTGTTCTTTGTGCTCCCCAGTGAATCCACTCATTCTTTGAGGGTGGGAAGGGTAATGGGGCAAAATTTTATTAGAAACCTTACCCTATACATCCTAAAGACTTGATCTGGCCCTATCCGAATTTTTAAACCCCAAACTCAAAGAACATGAAAAAAGACCATGATCTGAGTTTGAGGATGCCAAAACTTCTGTTTTGACATGCTGCCAATTGAAGAGCACATAATCCTTTGTTAAAAGGTTGGAGAGATGGACCGCCAACTCCAGAAGTATATAGACTTACATGGAGGATGGATTAAGAAATATTCATTTCATAGTTTGCTATTTTGAATGATGGCTTCTATGGTTTGAATATAGTTGGAATTATAGATTCTATGGTTTTGTACCCATACTTTTTTACTTGCCCTCATAAATATTGTATCAATGTATGTACATTTTATACAGTGCTTCATTGTCACGGACTTGGTTCTGACTCACGAAGGTCCCATGAGTACAGAGTAAAACTGTTCTATAGGCTTTCAACACTGGGATCTTTCAGAAGCAGCAAAGATGCTTGTTAGAAGCAAGAATGGCAAGACTTCATCTTACATAATTTGGACAGTTTATAAGAAGAAACGAGTCCCCGGAAGGGGCATCATCCTTGGTAAAGTGTAGGGGCAGCAAAAAGGAGAAAGGCCCTCAATGAGATGGATTGTCCCCGTGGCTGCAACAGTGGACTCAAACATAAGAACAATTGTGAGGATGCGCAGGACTAAGCAGTGTTTCATCCTGTTACACGTCGGGGGCTGTGGCATGGACTCAACAGCAGGTAGCAATAGCAACCTAATATTCCGTCGTAGGCATGTACCACTCTTTATCCTTTTATCTGCGGGAAACTCAATGTCTGATAGACCTTGTAGACTGAAAACAGTTTCAGGAGAAAATGAGAAGGCACTGAGGCTTCCTAAATAAAGTAATAGAATCAGATCCATGTTTAAGAGACAGCTCTGAAAAAGAAGAGATGAAGGAGAAAGAACTGTCTGAAGCCTTGGATCGACTTTCATTGCGGTCTTACCCACAGAAAGTGGACGAAGGTGTGAACAAGAATGGGGAGAGACCAGGTCCCCAAAGCGTGCAAGATACCTAAACGACACTCCCTGTCATCGGGCCAATGCTGACTCACAGTGACTCCTGTAGGATAGGAGCTCTGTGGCCCCATAGGGATTCCTGGTTTCCCCTCTCTGCAGAAGCAGACTGCAACATCTTCTGTAGAGCGGCTGGGCTGAGCTGAAAGCAAAGACCTGTTGGCTGGCAGCTGAGGTGTTTCACCTCGGCAACCCCAGAGCTCCTGAAAACATCTAAGAAATGATCTGTTCTCAAATATTCTGAAACTACCTGCCAACCAGGAGCACTGGTAAACACAGGATCTCATGGAACCCCTTTGAATGCCTGCTCTCCACCACCTTCTGCTCCCGGGAGCCTTTGAAGGCAGCAGGCTTGACCTATCTGTGGGAGAGTGTGTTCAGTAGTTTATACCAGCCAGAGGCCAGCTACATCCAGCATGACCTGCTCCAACCAGTCCAGTGATTGCAAGTCCACAGGAGTTCTTCTGTAAGTCCTTATAAGCCAAGACCCGGCACAGTGTCAATCACATACCCACTGTGTGTCATGAGTGAATGTGTGGATGAAAGAACAGTACGGAGATTGACTGAAGGACATCCAAGTTGGACTTCTTCCTTCCCGAAACTGCTTCAGAGTGAGATGCAGGCCCTTTATGTAGAAGCGTATTTCTGGGCGTTGGTTTGTGCAGTTAAGGTAAAGAAACATACTGGGAGACACTGATGCAGATAAAGAAAGCTGATTTATCTTAGGACATAGCCAAACCAGGGAGAATGAGAGCTTTTGAAATTAGCCTTTTCCCTCTGGGCCACCCTTAGAAAGTGCTCAGTCAACCTTCTTGGGCCCCTGGGTCAGAGTGTGGATTCCTGACTGGCCCCAAGGCTGAAAAATAAATGCTTTGAAGAGGAAAAAAGAACTGCACAGGAGCCTCCCTGTGGGTTGTGCTGCTCTGTAGAATGGAGGAAAACATGATGTTGGAGCTGATTTTAAAAGGCCATGCAGACCTCTGCATGTTGAGGCAGTTTGTTTTACTGCTCTCCACAGATGCTGTGATTTTTGTGTGTGTGTAAACCAATCTTTTATTATTATTATTTTTTAAAAGATCATTTTATTGGGGGTTCTTAACAATCCATACAACAATTGTATCAAGCACATTTGTACATAGGTTGCCATCATCATTTACTAAACATATACTTTCTATTTGAGCCCTTGATATTAGCTCCTCTTTTTTTCCTCCCTCCCCCACCTCCAACCCTCATGACCCCTTGATAAATTACGAATTATAATTATTTTTATATCTAACACCGACTGCTGTCTCCCTTCACTCATGTCTCTATTGTTTATCCCCCTCAGGGAGGTGGGGATTATGCATCAGTCATTCTGATGGGTTCCCCCTTCCTCCTTTCCTCCCCCCACCTTCTCCTTTCCTGACCTGGATTCCATGTGTCCTGAGCTCGAATATGTACCAGTGTACATGCTCCAGTCTAGCCAGAACTGAAAGGCAAGACGGGGTGGGGGGTCATAATAGTTGGGGGTGAGGAAGCCTCAAAGAACCAGAGGAATATGGTGTTCCATTGGTGCTCTACTGCGCCCTGCTTGACTCATCCCTTCCTTGTGACCCTTCTTTGAGGGCATATCCTACTGTCTACAGATGGGTTTGAGGTCTCTGCCCAACCCCCCTTGTTCTTAACAATATATTTTCATTGTGGTTATTTTGGGTCTTCTGATGCCTGTTACCTGATCCCATCAACACCTCATGATCACACAGGCTGGTGTGCTTCTTCCATGTCAACTTGTTGTTTCTCTGCTAGATGGCCGCTTGTTTAACTCCAAGCTTTTAAGACCCCAGATGCTATATCTTTTGGTGGCTTTCTTCACCACATTTGATTATGCAACCATTTTTGTCTTCAGCAATCATTCCAGGAGGGTGAGCATCACAGAATGCCAGGTTGTTCAAACAAAGTGTTCTGGCATTGAGGGAGGGCTTGAGCAGAGGTCCAAAATCTATCCATTTATGATATAAATATGTGGACTTAGGCCGTTACCTCTATTTTTATGAATTAATGTGTTTACAAATGTACACACCTATGCTTATACCTCTACCCATAGCTTTGTTTCCTAGATCTTTCCTCTGCTTCCTTTTACCTTCCTCCTCTCCCACCATCCTACTCAATCCCTCTGCCTCTGAGTGATTTCTCTCAGATAGACTGCGTTTCCTCCATCACCCCCAGGATCTCTATCTACGTCCTCGGTGCTGATTGTAGTTCCCTGGTTGTTCCCTGGTCTATGGTGTTGTTTGCTCACCTCTCTCTTCCCCACACCCTCCTCCCCACAAGCCCCTCTGGAACTGTAGGTCCTGTTGCTTCCCATGCCTATGTCCTAATTTTCTGGTGTAACAGCAGGAGCATCAGGTGTGTGATTCTACCTGGACGCCATCTTGACTCAGTATTTCATTGTTCTTGTGAATATATCGAAGTGGTTATTGGAATTTTGAAAGCACCATGAACTTCCAAAAGACAAACACATCTGTCTTGGAAGAAGTACAGCAAGAATTCTCCTTAGAAGCAAAGATGGCAAGACTTTGTCTCAGGTTCTTTAGACATGTTGTCAGGAGAAACCAGTCCCTGAAGAAGGACAGCATGCTTGGTAAAGTGGAGGGGGCGTGACAAAGAGGAAGACCCTCAGCAAGACGGATTGACAGTGGCTGCAACAAGGAGCTTCCATTGGAACTCGGTGCAGACAGCACCAAGACGGGGCAGTGCTTCTTTCTGGTGGACGCAGATCCCAACCGACTCCAGAGCACCAAACAGCACAATGTAAACAACTGGCGTTTGGGCAAAATAGCTCAGGCTTTAATTGTTCGGGTTTCAGAATGTGCATATGAGCATTCCCTGAGCATTCTGGTAGTCTTTTTGTTTTCTGGAAAGCTCCAGAACTTTATCAACATTTTTTACTGAAACTTTTATTTTTCTATATTTGAACATAAAGTTAAGATAGGATTTCTTTAAGTCTTAACTGACTTTCAGTGCCAGGCTTGGCCATTTTGAGAGTCTATACTTTGTTGTTCTTTTTCCCCCCATTAATTTTGTTCACAGAATAAAATGAGAAGCCAAGGTATTACGGAAAGTGCATATGCAAACATGCAGAGCCCTGATGGCATAGTGCGTTATGCACTGGACTGCTAACCTGAAAGATGCTCTGTAGTTTGAGACCATTAGCAGCTTCCAGGAGAAAGATGAGGCTTTCCACTGCTGTAAAGAGTTACAGTCTCAAAAATCCCCATGGGCAGTCCTCCTCTGTCCCTTATATAAGTCAGAATCAATGCAATGGCTCTGAGAGGGAGTGAGAGATGCTTTGTACGGCCTTTGAGGTACTGCTTGTGCGCTCAAATACACTATGTCCTCCCAAACCAAAGTAACGGTTCTAGTAAACACAGGCAATCTTGGGGAAGAAAACGAGTGTACTACATTTTCAAAGTATACATTCTGAAAATGAATGAACTGACACGATTTCAATCTACCAATTTGAGCTATTATGCCTCTTTCGGCTATAAAACGTCATTCTTGCATATTTAAAATTCTTTTTCTGAAAATTGTTTTTCTATTTATATTCTCAAATAGTCTTTCAATGCAATGATTAGAACATAATTGTTCAACAAGTGACATTTTTAAAATAGCTACAGAACTAATTGTCTGTGTTTCTCTGGTTGGAATAAAGTGCATGGCAATTGTGCTGCTTCAGAGAATCCTCTTCACTAATACCCTGACCATGAAAGCCATTAAATTGTCTCTATTGGAAAACCTAGGACTAAAGTAAATTCTCTCTAATCACATGCCGTGAAATATAATTGCACTTAAAGTCCCATTGAGGAAGAGAAAAAATAGCAAATAGAAATACCAGGTACATTGGAATACTTTTATGTACTCGTGTTTCTGAGAAATAATATGAAAAGTATAAATAAAAAGCTAAGATATTGATAGTTTCAAAATACATAAATGACACATACATCTAATTTTTAAGACTGTATGGCAAAAGGGAATAAACCAAAACCCAATATCATGTGGTTTACTAAGTGGACTGTCCTTAAACAATTCATGTCCATGGCGGAACATAAGATGAGACTTACACTATCTTCCAAGTCTCTCTCATTTTAATTTAACTTAAGTTCGTCTATATTTCCATTAAAAGAGCATGATCACTCAGATTTTCAGAGTTCCTTTTAAGAAAAGACCTCAGGAATATTCATTTGTATGTTATTAAACCAAAACACCAAACCCGCTCCCATCAAGTTGATTCCAGTTTATAGCAACTTGTCGGTGAATCTCTAGCTTTGTCTTTTGACTGAAGACTGGTTGGGGGCTTGACCCTTGGACGTCTGCTGTTAGCCGCTCAATGCTTACCCACACTCAGACATGTAGATATTTCATGGATAAATGAAATTTTATGAATTGGTAAAAAGTCATTTAGAGCCAATATTCATCATTGAGTTCAACTAGCAAGTGAACTTATATCAATATTATTTCAATTCAAATCGTGATATGTGATTGTAAAGAGTGTTATTTAAGTATATAGCATCAACTGAAGCTGAAATCTATTATACAATTTTATGTTTCAATCCAAAAGTTTTAATCCAAAAGTAAAAGCTTTGAAATGACAACTCCTATTTATTATTATAAATTCCACTTTGTTAAAAATGAATCTCTTTGATTGATATCACAACTAATGCCTTTAAAGGTAAGCAGTTTTTATATAATATCTGAATGCATATAATTGTATTGCCAACATTTGGAAATTTTCTAAGTAATTTACTTGATTCTGGCAATGATTTTATTTCACATGGTCCACATAAGATGATCTGGGCTGCTGAATAGGTGATTTTTGTCCTTAATTACTAAAATCATTTTTCTTTTTTAATATGATAGTAGGAAGATCCATATAAAATATTTTCATGTAAATAGATTTTTAGAATTCCATTCCAATCCACATAGATGAGATTCAAAATGAATTGTTTTCAGTGACAATATTTTGTGCATGTAAAATCTTTCTTTTTTTAACTGAATAATCAGTACAAGCACTCACAAAATGAGAAATGTAATACTGAACATGTAGTTGGTTCAAGGACTGTTTGTTGGCCTTTAGGAGTGTTTTCTGGTCGAGTCTGATGGGGTGCCAAGCCCTGGCCCCAAAGTCTATTTTTGGTATTCCTTGGGGACTTCGTTGCTCTGTTCCCCTTCCTGTTCTGTTGCATGCCCTTAGTGTTTTGCCTCGGTGTGGTGGGATCAGGTCAGGCACAATTCCCACACAGTGTCTCCAGTGTTGTCCCCTGTAGGGCTATGGGTCAGTGAGGGATGTTGTGTCTCATAGTGGGGCCGGCCATATAGTCTTCTCTGTGGATTGGCTGCTCTGAGTGGGAATATCGTTGTCAAGGCTTGGTGGGCCAGGATGTGCTCCACTCTATCTTCCTCCCCTTTCATTTGCTCCTGTGTGTTCTGATCGGACATGTCCCTCTCCCTGAGCTGCAGCTTCAGTGATATCCTCTGAAATAAATTCTTCACAGCTTATCTTTTGATCTCTTGACTCTTGCTTCCATGAACATTGATTGCGGATCCAGGCAAGACAAAAATCCTTGACAACTTCAAACTTTCCTCCATTTATCATAATGCTACTTATTGGTCCAGCTGTGAGGATTTTGTTATTCTTAACAATGAGTCATAATCCATACTGAAGGCTGCAATTCTTGATCTTAATCAGCAAGTCCTTCAATTCCCCCTCACTACAGAATCAGTACTTACAATTTCAGTTTATATCTACCTTTAAATTGCAGGAAAGGCAATTATCCACCTGAAAGACAAGTTTAGGTTGCACTAACCACAATTTCAGTGCTTTTAGATACATTTTCCAGTTTTCTTTTATCAAAGCCAGAGACTTTCTCAATGATTATATCATATAATCCTGATATAATTCAGATATTTATGCTTAATAATAAGCTTTTTATGTTATGTAATTACTCATATTTCAGGTAAACCAATAATTGATCACTATGTGAGAAGTTTAAATCTCAAATCTAGATTTATATTTGAAACAATAAGGTCTTATTTTGGTTGGTGTAATAATCATTCTACGAACTAGCTTGGAAAAGAAAAGTTGACTTTGTTGCTTTCATTGGTGATTTGAACCTTGAAATATGAAGTCTACATTTTTGAAATCAGAGACCAACATAATATTCTATAATATTTTTAAAATGGAACTAGGAATTAGATTAAACAAGCCTGTTCTAAATACCTCAAAGCAATTGAAACTATTTACAAAGTAATAACCCTCAAATTTTATGATTATTCAAATTTCTATTAATCTAGTTATAGCTAGTTTAACTTTATGATCTGCAAGAAAACAGGCACTAAGTTGCTAAGTAACAATAAACCCTGGCCCCAGAAGATGATCATAGCATGACCATTGCTGAGAATGCACAGGATGTCACAGAAACCAGCAGCAGACTGACTTCCCTGTAATTCTGCAAGAGTTGAGGAAGGCTCTATAGATGATGCAAAATTTAAACTTTTTGTTTCAAGATGAAAAAATCATTAGTGAAGCCAAGGAATAAGGACTGATGAATGGTGTTTGCAAAGGTGCGGAGGCTTCTGGGAAATCCACCATGTTCTGAGGACTTCTAACTCGTTAATTCTGGCTTAAACCCCTGCTGAGAATTTGCCTTCTCACCCTAGATATACTGATTCAGCAACCCCATTTTAACAATATCTCCTATATATTTACACAAGACTCACCTGAAGATCTGGAAGACTCGCTTGATGATCTTGTTGCAGGTTGATTCTGATACGGTGTATTTGGCTGTAAAAGCACATTTTCATTAGGGGGTTGACCCAGAATGAACCTGTTGGAAACCCTCGTTCTGAAGACCCCCAGAAGGTTTGGCAAAGTAGTGGTGAATGTCAAAGATGGAAAATTATACAGAATGAGACCAAACTTCTCTTTGGCATTCAGATCATAAAGGACCTTGTTTGCTTTGCTAAAGAATTGGCTCTGTTATTTGAGGATATTTTTCTTATATTGATGAGCTTATACTTCTGGATACTGGCACGCTGTAGGCACAAAGATTTTATATATATGTGTGTGTGTACATATATATACATATGTATATATATGTATATATCAAGAAATTCAAGTACATTTTCCTGAAGTGTCAATGTTATTCAAAGGGAAAATGGATTTGGATATATTGTGAGGAGGAATGTGAACTCGCATACATGCTCACCTACAACTAGATTCCCAGTGTACATATACCACTGAAGACTAGTTGCACCAATAGAAAGCCTTTGTTTTGATTGGGAGAGAAATGTAGAACAAAACTCAACTTCATAAAAACAGCCCATACATACTGTATTGATCAAAACTGGAGGACCCCCCCCCCAACCCGACTGTTGCCTTAAGACACCCTTTAACCTGAAGTGGAAGTCACTCCCAGAGGGCCCCTTTCAGCCAAGTAATAAATAGTGTAAACAGTAACACCTGTGAGGAATGTGCTTCTTATAACAATCAACTACACTAGAGGAAAATTGTCTACATTTAGCCAAAGGCAAAGATAAGAAAGCAGGAAGGAGCTGGGACACTGGAGGGATGGAAACCGGGAAGGTAAGGTAGAGGGCGAATACATGTCAGGGTTCACAACAAGGTTGTGGTAGTTACGTAATCTGTGTCCATTTGAGAGGATTATGAGTGAAAGGGTGGAGTCTGGTCTGTCAATCAAGATATAATCAAGAGGCCTCTGTGTGGGCATGGCCTTCTCCAGAGAATTCTGGGAACTCCGTATTATTTTCCTCCTTGGAGGCAGAAGACACTTCTCTCTCTCTCTCAACTCTTGGAGACTCTTTACCGACAAGGCTGATTCCCTGAAAGACATCCCTGAGGAGTAGCCACATGGACCTACCCTGATGTAGCCCTGGGTGCTGGAGAAGAAATGTGGAGACCCCTGCCAGCGCTGAGATGCTTACAACACCATTGGATTCACAAGACTTCCCACACACTGACCTGTGATCTTCCTGCATTCAACGTCATTGCATGTGTTGTGTGAATCTGAAGAGGACTTTATGGATATATGGACTAATATCAGACTTATGGACTGGACTGGGCAGGGAAGCTTTCTTAATGTACCATTACCCTTTATATAAAACTGTCTCTTATACAAAGGTCATGGGGAAAAATAGATATATGAATTGTCCAATAGGAAGTGAATTTTCTGTGTAAGCTTTCACGTAATAAAATGTTGAAACAAACAAACTCGATTTAAATAAAATGTAAGAGTTGAGGAAGGAAAGCCCTGCTGCAAACTGATCTGTGAGGTGTGTTTACAGTCAATTCCAGGTACTCCTAGCTCCCTGGGTGGACGTATGCTGTGAGGGGAGAAGCTACGGAAAGTTCTAATGTGAAATGATCAGATCTCAGCCTTTTAGATTCTAGCATCTTGAAGTGGGCCGGAGGAAGAGCAGAGACATGAACTAACTGAAGATGCTTTCACAGTAGTGTGGGTGTGGGCGAGGCAAAGACTTGACAGGTGGCATCCATGAGCACGCAAGGAAGGGCTGAGGGTAGGAGCGACCATAAAACATATCAGCTGGAATTCTCTGGTTTCAAGAACTGCGTTGTTCATTCCCAAGTCATTCCAGTGCCGAACACTTGAGTACCTACTATGTGCTGCACCTACTGTAAGCTAGACTCTGGAGATAAGGGGGGGAAAAGAAGATAGGAAACTTGCTGTAAGGGACCTCATAGATTTGTTTTCCTTTTATGTCTGTGAGGAAAATAGAGTAAAATTACCTGTATTAGTTGAAAACAGAAAAACCATTTCCGGTACCAAGCATAGTGCGAAGCAATCGCTAAATATGCATTGAATGAATGAAGCCAGTTGTATTGTGTTCTTTTCCAAACATGAGGTATTGTATTTTTCCTTTATGGGAGAAGGGAATAGCAGCATCTTTCAGAGAGCTTGATATGTACAGCGAGGTTATCTCTACGAAGGCAACAAGAGGCTGCTAGCCATAAATCATCCTTTATAGTATGCAAAAGAAAATTGGGTCTCCCGCCACCCCCTCTTGCTAAACATTGCCAGTAGCTGTTCCAAGGAATGTCCTCCACTCCTAATCTTTCTAAAATGAATTTTTAAATAAAACATTAAACGCACACATTGCAAATCAGTTACCAGAAAGTATTATAATGGGCGGCGGCAGCAAGCACACACAGCCCTGTAATAGGCCGTTTCACTGGTCCTCTTACACTGGCAAGCCTCTTAGGGATGAAGAAAATTCATCAAAATTAGCATCATATCCTTAGGCCATGCTCTTTCAAATAAATATTCTGTATCTTTTAAATATCTGCATGATGTGCTCTGACCGTTGTGAAAGTATAACCCATAGGAAAATCCAAAGGGAAAAGCCTTGGCAAAAGGCTCCTGTTATGTGTTCTATCTTTTCCCTACTTAATGTTTAAAAAAAAAAACACAAAAAAACATCAACAACTCAGGTATGATCTTAGTGTTTCTCAAATACCCCACACTGTGACAATAGTGTCTCATAGTATATAGTGTGTTATGGTTTGCAAGATGCTTTTGCATAAAGGTCTCATTCAGTCCTCAGCCTCTCCAGTTCGAAGTAAACAGGGCAGACCTTCCCCTTATCTTACAAATTAGTAAACTAAGGTTCAGGATACTTGAGAAGTGTGCTCATGCTCATGCAGCTACTTATTGACAAACGTAGTTAATGACCATGGCGCTTCTAGCCATAATTTCCTAATGATGTTTTAAAATTCTGGGCTTTAAACCCGTGGCTTTGAAATACCATTTTGGAGAGGGAATTCTCTGGCATAGAATAAAGACAGAGTTAAATCCTGACCTTGGTAGAGGGGTTGACTAAGTTCACTCTTTCTTTGGGAGAAGCTTTAAGGCTACTTCGTTACAGGGTCTGGCTTAAGACGTCGCCCTTCATTGTCCTTGGGGGTATGGTCAGCTAAAAGACAAACCACACCTCTCCCAAAGCCACTTCTCAGTATAAAAGAGGAATGTGGGACACAGAAAGCAATCCTGGGACATTGGAGGAGCATCCAAGCTATGTCTGGAGTGGCGAGTCCACCGAGACCCCATGGACCAGACTGGCACGGAGACTCTGAGGAGTCTTCCCGTCATCTGGCCCTGGACGACGGGACCTTGAGACAGCATGGCAGGCAGGCTGGCTTCCTGGAGGCAGTAGCCAGGGACCCCAGGGCTGAGACTGAAGACCAGAGAGAGACTTAGTTGCTGCCTGAGGAGAGTTATTGCTGTGGACCAATGACTGTGTCCTGACGTTTGGTAACCCTATTAACTTCCTGAGTAAACCCTTGTAATTGTGATAGTGTTCTGTGTGGCCATTGCAACAAATTACTGAACTTGACACAGAACTAGATCGCTGTGGGAAGAATGGGTGAAGACCAAAAGGGGTGGGGGGCAGGGTGGTGGGGTTTGAAAGCCCGTCTGCCTCCTGGCAACAGGGAAGCCCGGGAGATCAGATTTGGCCAGTTTTCCATGCTGTTTACTGCACTGAGAAAACTTTTTCAGTACCGTATCTACCCATGATACCATTGAAGAGATGGCTTAAGAACTCACAGTAAGTCATATATATACATGAATGTATTCATTCAGGGTTCCAATAAATGCTTATCTTTGTACTTCTGGGCTTTACGCTGTAGGAAAATGACTGACAAAGCAGACCTGCCCTTTATTTCATGAATTTGCAGTCCGCGTAATACACGTCTACATTGTCAAGATGACTCGTTATTGTTGCTATTAGATGCCGTTGAGTCAGTTCAGCCGACCCTCCACTCCTACACAACAGAAGGAAACACTGCCTGGTCTGGCTCCCTCCTCACACTTGTTCTGACGTCTGAGCCTATTCTAGCGCCACTACTCAAGGCCCTTCCTCCTTTTCCTGCCCCTCTATGTTACCAAGCATGATGTCCTTCTCCTGAAACCTCCCTGAACGTGCCCAAAGGTCTGCTATAAAGTCTCCCCATGCTTTGCTGCTAAGGAGCATTTTGGCTGTACTTCTTCCAAGATCAGTGTGTTTATTCTTTTGGAAATCCATGCCACTTGCAACATCCTTAGCCAGCGTCATATTTCAAATGCTAGAATCTTCTGTGGTCTTCCTTAGTCTACGTCCAACATTCACGTATGTACAAGGCCACTGAAGAGACTGTAACTTGGGTCGGGCACACCTTAGTCCTTGAAGCAACATCCTTGACTTTCAGCCCTTTACTGAGGTCTGGTCCTGCTCATTGACCCTTCTCAATGTGTCGTTTGTTCTCTTGATTGCTGCTTCCATGAGCATCGAGTGTGGTTACAAATAAGATGAAATCCTTGATAACTTCAATCTTTGCTGACCTTGATAGATGTCAGAAAAGACTGTGAAACTTGCTCTTAATCATAGAGTAGCTAAGGCACATAGAAGAAATGATGACGTCAAAGAACCGAAAAGAACATTTCAAAGGGAAACTGGAGAAGACATAGTAAAATATTATTAAAATACGCAAACAGTTAAAAAAAAACAAAAAGGAAGAACACACTCGTCGTATCTTAAACTGGAAGAACTAAAGCAAAATTCCAGGCTTGAATTGCAACATGAAGACTTAATGGGCAAAATATTGAATGCTACAAGAAACATTCAAAGAAAATAGAAGGAATACACACTCTCTGTACCTAGAAAGATGACTTTAGACCAAATAATTCTTTTAATAACTAAATATATTTTAAAATATTTTCATAAATTAGCCTCTCAGTTATATTTTATAGCAGTAAAAAGGAAGAACTGGTTTTCCAGTTTTATATAGACCTACATGTAGCTTATTACATCATAGCCTACAAATTATCACTTTCATTTAAAATTTTACCCTTGTTGCAATCCCTGGAATGTACACTCAAATCTCACAAACCTTACTACATATCCTCCTCATTTTGATGTAAAATCAATGTATTCCTGAAATGCCAGAATTATTGGAAGTTTGAAGAGAGCAGCTGTGATTTTTGGCAGAGAGTCTAGAAATATATTTCAATTTTATCTGAAGTATCACAAGTAAGATTATAAAGAAATACAAGAGCCAATAGACCAAAAATTATATCCTGAGTTTATTCATCTAATCATGGCTGTAGGTATTTCCTCAATTGGATTTGCTCCTGAAAGTTTACTATCAACATGAATAGCAGAAAGAAAAGCCTAATTAATTTTTTTTTCATGTCAGTAGAGGGAAGTGGAAAGCCAGTTAACCAGTTAAATATACAGGATATACAGATGTAGTATATCCTTTTGCTACCTGTTTCCCAGAATCTGGAAGATTTTATTACTGGGATTAAACTATATAGAAGAACATTTTAGCTAATATACTGGACTCTGAACACTGAAATGAAATAGTATTTTTCTTTCAGCTAGCATATGGTATATTGATCTGCATCAACATGACTTTAAGTTCCCTTTTAGTTTTCACAAATTTCACATTACTTGTTTAAAAATATGCAATTGGAAACTTATTAGGCAAGTATGGTTTTGGGGATGGAGCAGAGAAGTGAGAGGGATTATGTGATAGAGAAGCGTTGTATAAAGCTAGGGCTATGGAGGTACTGGAAGAGGAAGAG
This sequence comes from Echinops telfairi, assembly GCF_000313985.2. Lineage (NCBI taxonomy): Eukaryota > Metazoa > Chordata > Mammalia > Afrosoricida > Tenrecidae > Echinops > Echinops telfairi. Next base: position 44,911,524 of record NW_022103920.1, on the reverse strand, counting down.
AATGTGTACAGAAATGCGCATGTTTGTTAACAAAGGACATGAGAGAAGTGTGTGTGTGTGTGTGTGTGTGTGTGTGTGCGCGCGCGCGTGTGTGGTGTTGATGAAACCAGTTAGGAAAAGTAGCCAAGCAGGCTGGAGCCGAGGTCTTGATCTGGGGTATCGAAGTCTTAAAAATCACTTGTGAGATGGGTGTCAGGCTGTGAGAAGGCAGGCGGTTTCATGGCCGGCCGTGACACACGGATCTAGACGGCCCACAATGGTAAACTGCACGAAGTGGAGAACGAGCGAGCTGGATGGAGGTCAAGGAAGCTGCTGAAACACTGCCGGGGAGAGATGAGGCGAGTTTGGATCACGCTATTTATGTAGCCATTATTTCAAGTGATCCAAATTCAAAGTCTCCACTCCTGACAGAGCAGACTGCTATAAAGTAAGAGCAGGACTCTTAATCTCGATGGGTAGCCGTTTCTTTTTCAACTGAATTACAGAGTGCTGCCCTGCTGTGTGTGACCTCAGGCCCCTTCCTCACGCTAAAGGTCTGTGTGAGGATAAAGAATCTTTTTCAAAAAGGGAGGAACAGTTTTCTAAGCCACTTCCAGAAGAAACCCAGTAATGGTCTCAAATGCACTGCTGGCTTCCGGTTAGCCTACCAGGTGCCCTGAGGCCTGGGCAGGGCGGCTTCTGATCCTGGGCTCACCCTCCCCTGCCCTGCATGGCCCTGCTCCCTTCAGCCCAGCTGCGTGGCGAATCCCAGGCCTGCTTTCAATTTAGCCATTACATTCTGGAGGCATCTAAATGAGCTATCTGACTAATTTGGAGATTTAAGTTTCACAAATATATTGATGTTATTGCTCCCTCCCTCCCTCCTGTACTAATTAATTCAGAAGGTCCAAAGCTAGATGATTGATTCCTCTTTGATTAACCCTGTCAAAAAGAGAGCTGTCGGCAAGATTCCTCAGACTGTAATGTCAAGCCCCCCACCCCAAATCAGAGTAAACATGACATAAAGTACAACGGAAGCACTTCCTCCCCGAGTCTCCGAATTCTGTTCTACGTTGGAACTCTTATTTCACCCCAAAGATGCGTTGTCTCACAGGCAAAACAAAGGTAAATACGCAATCATACACAACTGTGCATATTATCCTACAAGGAGATTATCATGCTTTTAGTTCCAATCTGTCACGTTATCTACACACATCTATTCACAGAGCTCTTAAAGCAATCTCTAGATTCAAATGGCATCCAAATTATCACCTGCTCTGAACTCGTGAATTCTGTAAAGAAGGTCAGTGTGTTTTGAAGTGCTTGCTGCCTGCAGTGATGTACATGACTGCTATTATGATGGTTCCGTATTTGAAAACACATTTTTGTGCACAGAAACATGTACTGACATGCTTCGGCATAGCTAAGGCCTTGACTGCCTGGGTGTTAAAGTGGTTTGGGTTGCTTTTGTTTCCCTTCCCTCAAATATGACACACGCAACCTCTTCTGAGCTGGGTAACTGCCTATGGCTGCTTTGCATACGTGGATTGCCAGGCAACACGTGGTTCTGATGAACTGTATAACTACGTGTCTGTAAGCTGCCTGCCCACTTAGTGTGTCTGGTGCTGTGGGCATCTACCAGTGGTTACGTTACTTCGCTCTCTGTTGTGACCCCCATGGGTTCTGAGCAGTGGTTTTGAACTAGTATTAGATGCAAGATGATATTATTTGTTATTATTGCTTCAAACTCATGGCAGTGTCCCAGCTAGCCCAATGAGATATCCCCATCACAATTTCACAAATTACCAATTCTTTCCCAGGAAATGACAAATAGTCATTTTATTTTAAACAGTATCTCTGCTTACAACCTTCAAAGACTCCTCTAAATTAAAAGTCTAAGCCTTCGATTTATATCCCTTTATAATATGGAACCAATAAACGTTTACAGCTTGATCATCTGCTTGTTTGTATTAAGTAGCTTTTGTGACTTCAAAGTAGAAACTGCTCCCCATTCTCTAAATACTCATAATCCATTAGCACTATCAAAATTTTCATACTGATCCTCTAAGAATATCCTTTCTCCCCCATCTATGTTGGGCAAGATTTGAAAGGCAATCTCAAATTTATCCTCTTCCTAAAAAGCTTTTCCTGGTGTGTTTATCTAAAATAACCAGAGTATGTGAAGGGACTTCAAAAAGTTCATAGAAAAGGCCATGAACTTATAACTCCATTGTTCAGAAACTTTTTGAAGCACCCTTCCTAAAACCCACCCACTGCCATGCCTATCCATATCTGTGAGTACATGCACTCCCTTTTGGCTTCCCATATCCGCATGCCTCACTGTGTATTGACTCATAGAGGTTGTTTGTTATTATTAGTGTTGCAGTATTGTGTATGTAATAGTATTTATCTTTGTTGTATTTTACTCTTGTACTTCTGGTGATTTTCTTTGTTATTGGTTGTGTTAGTCCAGGTAGACTACAAAAATTCATCGACACTCTTAAGTGTATAAGAAAGAGCTTTATATACAAGCACAATTGTACATTAAGAAAGCATCCCAGCCCAGTCGAGGCCAAGCCCAGAAGTCCAATATTAGCCCATATTTCCAGTACCTGTCTATACATTCCTCTTCAGACTCACACAACACATGCAATGATGCTGAATCACAGGCTGGTGGGTGAAAAGTCCTGTGGATCCAGTGGTGGTAGAGGCACCTCAGTGTTGGCAAGAGTCTCCATGTGGTTCCTTCAGCTCTGAGGCTCTGACTGCCATCAGCCTTTCTCCATGTGGCTTGTCAACAAGAATGTTTCACGGGGAATGAGCATGTGTCCCTCCTCCAGCCAGCTATTTATCTCCTTAGCACCACCAAATGAGGTCATCAGCTACGACCTTGACAGGCTGGACTCCACCCCTTCACTCTGATGCTCAAATTGACATGAGATTATGTAACTACCGCATTGGTCATGTGCTGCCCTGCTTCTTACTTTTTCGTTTTGTTATAGAGGCATTGATTTTGCTATATTTAGAGATTACTGCCTTAGAAGCTTTATCATTGCCCAAAATATTTGCCCAGTCTGTACGTTCTCTTTTTACTTGTTAGGAAAAGTTTTTTGATGCTCAGTTATTTTGTTCTTTTTTAGTAGTGCTTTGCTTACTACTATATCTAATTAAATATTTTTTAATGTCAAAATTTGAATATAGATTATTTTAACATACGTCTCAGTCGTAATTTTATGTATTTGTTGACTTCCTCTGCTGGTGTATTGGTTACACATTGCTTTGCGATCCAAGCTGTCAGCAATTCAAAATGATCAGTCACACTATGGAAGAAAGATGAGGCTTTTGACTTCCATAAGCAGTTACAATCTCCGAAACCCCCAAGGGAAGTTCTGTACGGTACTGTCGGGTCACCATGAGTCAGAATTGACTCGATTGCAGTGAGTTTAGTTTTTTATTTTTACATGTGTGTGAGTTTTCCATTCTTGCCACATTAAGGGTTTAAAATAATTAAATGAATATAAATTAACTTCTTAACACTGTGCTAGATAACAAGTATTCAATAATTGTCATTATTCATCTTCTTTTGTTTTCTGATTTATTTTTGTCCTTATCATGATAAGTCCCATGTTCCTGCTCTCTTTGGGTTTCTTTCTTTGTCTTTATCTCCAGTACACTCCACCACATTCATGGATATGACTGCAGCAGAGGAAATCATGTGCAGAAATATCCTCAGTCAGACTCCATCTGTTCATGTGTGTAGTCCCACCTTCCTATTACACCTGTTTCACCTGCAGACTTGTCCATGTATCAACTCATAGATCACCTTTTACTTTGTATTTATTTTACCATCCTTTTCTGTATATATATATATATATATATATATATATATTTTAATGATTAAATAATTTGGCCTAGGATATATTTGATTCACTATGCACAGCTGATTCAATAGGAGGAACCCCATGTGAAGACATAGTGCATTCCTTTTGCATATTGATATGTAGAATAATTATATGTCGAAAGGAGTAGGTGTTTTCTCTCTCTTTTTTTATGAAAAGATCATTTTATTGGGGGCTTTTACATATCTTATAACAATCCATACATCAATTGTATCAAGCATATTCATACATATGTTGCCATCATTATTTTCTAAACATTTACTTTCTATCTGAGCCCTTGGTATCAGCTCCTCTTTTATTCCCACCCTCCTCACCTCCCACCCTCGTGACTCCTTGATCAATTATAAATTATTATTTTCATATCTCACACCGACTGACCACTGTCTCCCTTCTCCCATGATCTCTGAGTCCCCCTGGCAGGGGTAGTGGTGGTGGTTATGTGTATATTATTGCCATCAATTTCCCCTTCCTCCCATCCTCTCCCCACCTTCCCCGTACCCTCCTGTTATGCTACTCCCATTTCTGTTCATGTTGTGAGCTCCTATCTCTTATCTCTACCTGTGTACATGCTCCAGTCTAGCCCATACTATCAGGGCAGGGGTCATGATAGTGGGGGATGAGGAAGACTCAAGGAGCCAGAGGAATAGTAGGACAAACCAAGACAGGAACATAACAGATCATCAATGGGAGCCAATCAAAGCCACAAAGCCCCTGAGGAGCCCCCAAAATAGACTTCAGGCTAGGAGGGGCAGTTCCCAGAACCCCTCAGGACCGGTGTGGAGAGAGTCATAAAGGTCAGTGAACAGACCTGGAATTATGTGTGCTTTTTTGTTTGTTTTCCCCCTCATTATTATTATCCTTTTATCTCTCTCTTTTTATTCAATCTTTTATTTTCTTTTTGCTTTGTCTCTGTTATTATTGGCTTTGCCTGCCTATATAAGATAGGCATGGGAAGTAAGCTCTAGGAGAAAGCATTGGGACCAACAGTTCTGGAGGGACTTGCGGGAGGAGGAGGTGGAGGAAGGAGCAGTGAGCAAACCATGCCATAGACAGGGGAACAGCTTGGGAATTAAAATCAATAATAAAGAGGACGTAGAGATCCTGAGAGTGTTGGAGCAACAGCAATCTAGCTGAGAGGAATTACTAAGAGGCAGAAGAAGGGCGAGTGTGGTGGTGGGGCAGGAGAAGGTAAAAGGAAACAGTGGAAAGATCTAGGAAGCAAAGCTATGGATTGAAGTACAAACATAGATGTGTACATATGTAAATACATTAATTCATAAAAATAGAGGTATTGGCCTATGTACATATATTTACATAGCAATGCACTGAGGTGCTAGATGGACTTTGGGCCTCTGCTTAAGCCCTGCCTCAATGCAACAACATTTTGTTCTAGCAGCCTGGCATTCTGTGATGATCACCCTCCCAGCACGATCGCTGAAAACAAACTGGGTGCATAAGCAAATGTGGTGAAGAAAGCAGATGGTGCCGGGCTCTCCAAAGGTATAGCATCTGGGGTCTTAAAGGATTGAAGTTAAACAAGTGGCCATTTAGGAGAGAAGCAACGAGCTCACATAAAAAACACACCAGCCTGTGAGATCATGAGGTGTTGACAGGATTGGGTAACAGGTATCAGAAAACCCAAACAAACCAAAAAAATACCATGTTGTTGAGAGTTAGAGGAGTCAGAGCAGAGACCCAAAACCCATCTGTCGACAAGAGTAGGTTTTAATATAACTGGAAGGTTAAGCACAAATGGGTGTCTCTTTTATCTTGGAAATACTTGTAGTAATGAGCATTTTTGATATGCTGTGGCATTCTCAGTGACAGGTTGAGCCGGGTCTGAGAGCATTTGAGGGGAAATCGCAGCTAAAGGTTACCTTCCTACTAACCAGCACAACTGATAACTTGCAAAAGAATCATTGCCCTTTGGCTTCCATGCCTATGTTATTTCTTTAACATTTGAATACAGTTGGCTTGGGAAGGTCAAACTAGTTCCTTGGTCGCCACTAGCTAGTTAAGGGAATTTTGCTCTTTCTATACTCGTTTCTCTGTCAATTTCCTGTCCAAAAGTAAGAATAAATACTAAGAGGGATCATTGTGAGAGTTGTTTATATGTAGATTTATAAATGTTCTAGTTGTTATTGTCAAGCACGTCTTAGATACACAGACTAGGATATTCTCTGATTTGTTGAAATGTCATACATTTCTATTTGGCTCTTTACTGCTACTTAAGTCAAGCTGAAATATATAGACTTGAGGATCTAGTGCCTCAGTCCTCTCCCGCTCCACTGCTGCCTGTCAGTCCTGCCAAAGTGAAAGTGAAGTTGGGCATCATGCGCTGTGGTCACTGGATCTCAAACCCTAAATTCTAGAAGGGTCCTACATTGTATACAGAAGTGAAGCTAGAACTTGTCAGTTTACAAGGTAGCAAAACTTGATCAGGAGGAAGAAAAATATTATAATATAGATTCTTATAACGACAGCAGTGGCAATACCAGTTTAAAAAACTATGTTGGGCTGCTTACCAAAAAGTCTACAGTTCAAAGCCACCAGCCCCTCCATGGGAGAAACATGAGACTTCCTGTCCCATCAAGGTTTACAGTCTCAGAAAGCCACAGGGGCAATTCTCTGCCCTACAGGGTTGCTAGGAGTTGGAATCGATTCAGTAGCAGTGCATTCCTTTTTGTGTGTGTGTGTGTGGGGGGGGGGTGTTACTGACATACCTGGGCACCACAGGTGGCACAAACAGTTAACCAGCACAGCTGCTAAACAACAGTTTCAGTGTTCAAGTTCAAGGCATCTAATAAGAATGACCTAATGATCTACTTCTAGAAAAGCAGTCGTTGAAAACGCTAAGCCCTATGCGGCTCAGGCACAGGAGTGATTCAAAAGGCGTTGCAAGAATAAGAACAGACTTATCAGAACTGCTTTGATTCTGTGTGTGTCGCAAGCGATCGGGGCGTGGGGGGTGGCTCTTTATCAATAAAACATTCTTGTTGTTGCTGTTAGATGCTCTTGCCTCAGTTCCAACTCATAATACTCCTAGGAGAATAAAAGGAAATACTGCCTAGTACCCTTGAGCCCATTGTTACAGCCACTCTGTCAATGCCTCTCATTGAGGGTCTTCCTTCTTTTCCTTATTAAAAATGTTTTCATGCATATTGAGAGACCCTGAGAGAAAATTATGTGTTAGTCTCTGATGGTGTAAAGACGCGACCACCTGCTCCTATAGAGGTTTTCAGCCTGGGAACCCCAGAGGGGCAGTTCTACTCTGTGCTATAGAAAGGGTGACACTGAGTCAGAGTCATCTCAATGGCAGTGAAAATATAGCCAAGAAGGAACATATAGCCAAACCCTGAGAGTATCCCAAACTAATACAAAATAATGAGTAAACTTCTCTTAACCTGTTAAGAAAACATTTAAAATACTGCTTAGTGATCTCTGTTCTCAATTGTAAGGTCTCTGTGGTTGTTACATAATATCCTGTCAACTTGAATGAAGGGGTGGAGTCTAGCCTGTCAATCAGGTCATAGCCAATGAGGCCTCTGTGTGGGCATGGCCTTCTCCTGAGGATTCTAGGAACTCCTGTCTTCCTCCCTGGAGGCAGGACACACTCTCTCTCTGTGTCTCATGGAGCCACATTGATGGCAGCCAGAGGCCTGGAGATGCTTCCTCTGCCACTGAACCCACAGGACTTTCCACCCACCGGCCTGTGACCTTCTTGTATTTGGCATCAGTGCATGTGCTACGTGAGTTGGAAGAGAAATTCACGGCCTAATAGCAGACTTATGAACCTGATCTGAACTGGGCTGGGATGGTTTCTTAATATACCATTGCTCTTTGATACAAAACTCTCTCTTACACACATGGATTTGTTTCTCCAGTCTACCCAGACTAACACGGTCTCTAAATACCATTTCTAGTCACTTTAGGATATTTGGAAAAGAGAGACAAGATTAACCCATTAAATCTGACCATTGTTTTGTTCCTCTAAATTTTCCATGTTTATTCTTATGTTCATGTTGAACAGTCAGAGCTGTACCTCCTGTTTGCTTTATAAATTTTGTTATTGTTTCTGTAGCTGTATGCAACTCATGAGCTAATTTACTGGTGATAAGTTTATCAGAGAAACACTGAAGACAAATATAGTTATTACAATCCCTTTTGAGCATACTTTTGGCTTTTAGAGAATTGTTTTGCAGCTTAACCCTTAGGGTGCAATAGAGCACCAATGAAACACACAAAATTCCTCTAGTTCTTTAATGCTGCCTCCCTCACCTCCCCACCCTCACCCCACCCCACCCCCAGAAACATGGGTGAAGGGAGACAGTGGATGGTGTAATATATGAAAATAATTATAATTAATCAAGGGGCACACGGGTGGGAGGTGGGGGAAGGAGGGAAAAAAGATGAGTTGATTCCAAGGGCTCAAGTAGAAAGAAGTTTTGAAAATGGTGGCAACATATATACAAATGTGCTTGATACAATGGATGTATGCATTCTTATAAGAGCTGTAAGAGTCCCCAATAAAATGATTTATTACTAAATAAATAAATAAATAAAAGATGTGGCAGTCTAGTTTTATAAAGGTGACAACCTTGGGAACCCTATAGGGAAGTTACACTCTGTCCAGTAGCGTCACTAGGAGTCAGACGTGACCCAAATGGTGGAGGTTCACAGATTTGGTGTACATTTGTTACAGATGGTCAGAAAATAATCACTTAGCTGCATTAGCTGAATGGAACAGTTTGCTTCTGCTTTTCTGCCTTACTAGAGACAGATGTTTTGGCCTGTGGAAACGGAAGTACTGTGGAATTACTATGAGTTTTTTAAGTGTCTCTTCTCTAAATCACCTTTGTTTATTAGTGAAGATCAATTATATTTAACTAACAATTAGAATGAATAGCATTCAGTGCCAAGCACTCTGCCCATCACAGACTTAAAACGGAGCCCCCATGTCAAGAAAGGTAAACAGTTCCGACATATAAGCTCTAAGAATTTGGTAAGTTCGGTCACCTAGTAACTGAAGCTTCATTGTCTCTGTTTGTTAACACGTGCCAGCTGGTCTGCTCCGGTTCTCAGTCTTTGTGGTAGGCTGAACAATGAGTTCCCAAGGGTGCCCACTTGCTAATTCCTGGAATCTATGAATACATTATATGGCAAAGAGGACTCTGACAAATGATTGCATTACTATTTGGATTGGGCTATTTCCCATATTACCTGCACGGGCCTGCCATAATAACTAGGGGACTTACACTTAGGAAGACTCAGAAGCAGAGGCAGCCTGATGAGATGGTGGAAGCAGGGTTGCAGGGGTGTACTTTGCAGATGGAGAAAGTGGCCACAGGACAAGAAAATACAGTCAGTCATGAGAACCTGAGAAACATAAAAACTGAAATGTCCTTCAAAGCCACCTGAAGAAAGCTGCCTGTTGATATAGCAACTTTATCCCAGCGAAACCGGTTTTTATCTAATAGCCTGGAGAATTATAATAGAATAAAGTAGTGATATTTTAAGCTCCTTGGAAGTGAGGATGGTGAGACTTAGTCTCATGTTCTTCAGACATGCTATCAGGAGAAACCACCCTTTGGAAAAATGATATCTTGCTTCGGGAAGCAGAAAGGCAGCCATAAAGAGGCAGATCCTCAGCGAGATGAACTGGCACAGGGCACACACAAAACAATGGTGCGAAGGGCGCAGCACCCGGCAGTGTTTCTTTCTGTTGTGCATAGGGTGCTTTTGACAACAGCAATAGGTGACAGGGACAGTCCTTTCATAGTAAATTGGAATAAGGCTTGGTTGTAAGGAAGATGAAACAAAATATCTTAAACTCAAGGTTTTGTAATATTGTCTATTTTGTGGTCATATTTGAATGTTGGCTTCTCTTATTTTTCAATTTTATATTCTGGATAGTTGTATCTGAGATTTCATTCTTACTGGAAAGTAAATCTCAGTGATCTAAAGTCAATATATTTTAAGTTTCATTAAATTCTATGTTTGTAAAATGGCTTTTTAATATTCCTCTAGGGATGTGTTTGTTTTTTTACCTCTGGAGTTGCTCATCAGCGTTGCTACTTTTAAGAGAAGAAGCTGTTAGCATTTATTAATGTACAGGTCATTTGAATTTGCTCAGTTCACTGTAGATCAGAAGGACCATCTGGTAACCTTGACCTAGATGCTTAAGGAGACCATGTGCCATGAATGTATGATTAGGCACGAGAATCTCATGTTCATTCCATCCCTAAACTCTTCACTTCCTTTGGTTTACTTTATTTTTCTATCAGTATTAATAATGGTCTATATATTTCTCACAGGCACATTTCCTGTTATAGCAAATGTTTTCTAAAGGACAGACTTTCATGTGGTAAAATCTCATTGTAATCTTCAATGTGAATGCATCAGCCACATTTTTATTCGATTATTCAACATGTACTTATTGAGTACCTACCTAGCCTACTTTCAGTTTATTAAGTTTGTAATTTTTCCAGTGCATGTCAACCACAATCCGAATATCTTTAGGTATGATTGTAGCCTCTGCCGATCGCCCTACATATTCCTTTGCTAGTCAACTAATTAGCTGTGTACCTGCTGATTAATTGGTGTCCTTTTTAGTTATTAGAGGAATGAATCTTCAAATGCATCTGTTATTTCTAGTTCATGAACTTATTAGTGTCTGAATAAAACTAGAAAAACATTTAGGCCTGCTAACATCAATCCATATATTCAATATTCCAAAAGGACGTGCTTTACCATAGTATAGTTGATCCCCCCACCCCCCCACCACCCCCACCCCCTGCCCCCCGTTGCTAGTATGTTGATAGGCTCTAACTTTGATAAGTATAGTCAGTTTACTTTTCTCTGTAGAGCTTCAGAAAATAAGACAGATTCCAACATTTTTATTATCACATATCAAATGTCAGGTGTTGCTGTTGTTGTTGTTGTTGTTGTTGTTATGTACCAGGGAGTTGATCACAACGCATAGCAACCCTGTGTACAACAGAAGGGCGCAGTGGACAATCCTGGGTGAGCCCTGTGTTGCAGCCATTGTGTCAACCAGCTCACTGAGGGTCTTCTTCTTGTTGCTGACCCTCTACTATCTCCAGCATGATTTCCCATTCTAGGGAGGAGTTTCTCCTGATAACATGTCCAAAGTACAGAAGGTGGAGTCTCGCTCCTACAGAGCTTTCTAACTATACTTCCGCTAAGAGATATTTGCTAGTGTTCTCGCAGGAGCCATTTGCCATTTTTATTTTTTAAAATATGGACATTTTATTCTATATATTATTCATGTGTGATAATAAGTATACATTCTAAGAATATTGCAGAGTAAAGAAAAAAGGGCAATATATTTCCTAAACACTTTTGGGGGCAGTAATAGAAGCCATTATAGTTTATAGTTAATAGGTATGAACTAAGATCAGGATGCTCGCACAAACTTCCTGATTGTTTACACATCAAGAAATTTGCTTTTGGAGAACAACTCCCGGGGCTCTCTTGTCATGATTTAAATTGTGGGGAGAAGGTGAAAGGGCCTGCACACCAAAGTCAATGTCGATGAAGTTAACATTGACTGTCTGTGTTCTGCTGGCAGAGTGGGGTATGCGCGGGCTGCTACCCTCATGTACAGCAGTTTGATCCCACAGGTTGTCCGTGGGAGAAAGAGGAGGTCTGCTTTCATACAGGGCTGCAGCCCCCCCTAGAGGACATCCGCAGGCGCAGCTCTACTCTGTCCTATCAGGTAGCTGTGAATCAGAATAAATTTGACCGCAGTGATTTTTCAGTTTGTTGGTTTTAACCTCAATGTTCGTGGACCATCAAAGTCATTCAAAAGTTGTTTAATCATAGATTTTTATTGGTGTTCCTTCATAACGTGTAGAAATGATTTAATCCAACCCTACCTCCTTTTCTGTCAACATTCAGAGTTCTTCATCCCTTCACCCTTTCCTTATCTCGGATTTTACCTTGATCTTCGAGGTAAAATGTCATGGATAGTATAGGAATCAATGTTAGAAATAACTGAACTTTTTGCATTGATGTCACTACTAAAATCCTAGATGAACTTGTTGTAGTTCGATGCTCTCAGGTTAGTTGCAGCTCAAAGCAACTCTGCGTCCAACCGGAAAACACTGCCTGATCCTCCAGCATTCTCATAATCACAGCTATACTTCTAAAACCACTGCTGGAGCCACAGCGCTTGTGCATCTCATTGAGTATCTTCTTTTCCACTGGCCTCTTCGTGAGCAAGCAGATGTCCTTCTCCAGGGACATATGTAATTTACATTTACATATGTAAATGAGATGAAGTAGTACCATCCTCACTTCAAGGAGCCTTCTGGCTCTCCTCCTTCCCACACAGATTTGTTTCTTCTACTGGCAGTCGGCACCATACTTCTGTACTTTTTCTTATTTCACTTGCATATGACGTCACTGAAGATACAATGGCTCAGGACAGGAGCATCTTAATCCTCAAAATGACATCTCTGCTTTAAAAAACTTTAAAGAGACTTTTAAAGCAGATTTTCCCAATGCAATGTGTCATTTGATTGGTTGACCATTATTTCCATGGCTATTGACTGTAGAGCCACGAAAAATTAAACCTTGCCAACTTCAGTTTTTCTATGTTGATCATGATACTGCTTATTGGACTAATTGAGGATTTGTGTTTTCCTTGTGTTAAAACAGTCCTGCTGAAGGCTGTAGTCTTCCGTCTTCATCAGTAAGCACTTCCGGTCTTCTTGACTTCCAGCAAGTGAGGTTTTCTCATCAGCACAGCACAGGTTGTTTATGAGCTACCTTCTATTCCTTACACCACGTTCTTCTTCATGTACTCCAGCGTACAGAACGGAGACTGGAGAAGTATGGTGAAATAACACAACACGACGCACATCTTTCCTCATTTGCAAGCACTCAGTACCCACCTCTCAACCTGCCTCTTAGGCTGTGTGTAGTCTCACTATCACCTTAAGTGTTTTGGAATTTCCAGACTTCAAAAGGTTATACATAATTTGTTATGCTATACACAAATTGTAGGTGAAATTAAGATATGTTTAATATCTTGTATAGTCATTAATTTATTTTCCTTGGAATTGATCATAATTTTGGAGCTTGCATAGATTCATATTATGATTTTATTGAATCAGTCTCAGAGGGGGAAAAAAACCAGCCCAGAAACACTGGGAAGATGTGAAAACTCAGCTGAAGACAAATTAAGTGGGTTGACAAAGCCGTGATGTGTGTTTGTGCCAGGAGGTGAGCACCGGAAGAGAGATTCTGTGAGCCTCAGCTTCAGGCACTGTTTGCTTTTGTCGTCAGCTACTCATGAACCCAGTTCTGTTGTCCATATACAGAAAGATATTTTGTGTTACATTTCATTTTGAAATCGCATGGGCTATGACTTCTCTCCTATGCACCATGATTGGAGAGGGAAGACGTAGGATTCAGGCTGTTATCTGTCCATGGTATAATGAAGTTGGGAAGGCACAGCACAGCCAAGTGCCAGGTTTATCTCAGAGACAAATTTACCAGAAATTATAGTCAGGCTGTCACTCACAGTATTTCTATCTTTACCTCAACAAAAAAAAGCACCTTTCTTTCACATCAAAAGCTTTTTTCTCTCTCTCTTTGATCCAATTGTAAAATGAGTATGTTTTTTAATTGTCATTGTTTTTTCTTGTGTGTGTCTGTGGGAGAGAGAGAGAGAGGAACTTGGACTAACAATTCCAAATCCACTGGTTTACAGAAGGCTATGCATGACAGTGGGAGTCAAGATACATTTGTGAGATCCATATAGGAAATGTCTCCAGTTATTTCCCCGCTGTCCATATAGAGGGATGGGAGGAAATTGGTTACCAAACAGAGTGTATTAGAGTAATGACTATAAAAAATAAAAATAATAAACCTGACTCGAATGATATAAACATTGTAACTTGATCCCCCCTTTGAGGTACTTCATGCCTGATCTCATTTTCAACATTTTCTGTATTTTTGTTTGTCCGTTTTGGGGTCTATCTCAGATGTGTTATATAATTGGGGGTCCTCCTCTAGAATTTATGTTATATATTTTCTGTTTTTCAGTATAGGAAACCCAGTATTGATGAACCAATAGGGACAGCAAGTGGAACAAGGGTTTCTGGAGGATACAGTGGTTGTGGGGTGCAGGGTGAGGGGTAAAAGGGAGCTGATGGGAAGGAGTTTAGGAAGAAAAATAATGTTTTGAAATGGATGTGGTAGCAATTGCATAATACTGCTTGATGTGATTGAAGATGGAAGATTGGGGGGGCTCCAAATCAATTTTGATTTTACTTTTTTTCCTCTCTCTTTTTAAAAAAAATCATTTTATTGGGGGTTCGTACAATTCTTATCACAATCCATACATACATCCATTGTGTCAAGCACATTTTTATATTTGTTGCCATCATCATTCTCAAAACATTTGCCTTCTACTTGAGCCCTTATATCGGCTCCTCATTTTCCCCTCCTTCCTCACTGCCCCCTCCCTCATGAACCCTTCATAATTCACAAATTATTTTGTCATATGTTACACTGTCCGACGTCTCCTCCTACCCTCTTCTCTGCTGTCCATCCCCCAGGGAGGAGGTTATACGTAGATTCTTGTAATCGGTTCTCCCTTTCCACTCCACATTCCCTCCACCCTCCAGGCATCGCCATTCTCACCACTGGTCCTGAAGAGGTCATCTGTCCTGGATTCCCTGTGTTTCCAGTTGCTATCTGTACCAGTGTACATCCTCTGATCTAGCCAGATTTGTAAGGTAGAATTGGGATCATGTTAGTGGGGGGGAGGGTGGACGGGGAAGAAACATTTAAGAACTAGAGGAAAGTTATATGTTTCATCGTTGCTACCCTACACCCTGATTGGCTCATCTCCTCCCCACAACCCTTCAGTAAGGGGGTGTCCAGTTGCCTACCAATGGGCTTTGAGTCTCCACTCTGCACTCACTCTCATTTACAAGGATATGATTTTTTGTTTTTTGATGCTTGATACCTGATCCCTTCGACAGCTCGTGGTCACACAGGCTGTGGGGTTTGTTGCTTCTGAGCTAGATGGAAGCTTGTTTATCTTCAAGCCTTTAAGACCCCAGACTGCTATATCTTTTGATAGCCGGGCACCATCAGCTTTCTTCACCTTATTTACTTATGCACACATTTGTCTTCATTGATCATATCGGGAAGGTGGGCACCCACTGATATGCTTTTTGTTCTTTGTTGACTCATAACTGGTCCCTTCTACACCTTGTGGTCAGACAGGCTGGTGTGCTTCTTTCATGTGGACTTTGATGCTTCTCAGCTAGATGGCCGCTTGTTTATATGCAAGCCTTTAAGACCCCAGACGCTATATATCTTTTGATAGCTGGGCACCCAAATCTCTTTTTTTTTTTAAGTCACTCAGACTGTTATTTAGGTTTGAGGGACAATGAATCAGGAGGGATTGGGGTGGGTAGGAAGAGGGGTGAATAAGCACACCGTATATATTTATGCAGCCCTTCTCAAGAAATGAAAAAACAAGAATATCCTGTTAAACCCTCCGTATATGTGGATATTTTCCTTCCTCCCTTCCCCTCAGTAACATATTCCACCCCATCCCCCTCATGTCATTGAAAGCTTGTATATTAGTGTATAAACCACATTTATTTTTCTTTGATTTTTCTTATAATAATGATGTTATTAAATATTTACATTTGGAGGATTGAGTTTCCTCAATATAATGCACTCTTTGTCCATGTCTTGCGGTGTTTAAGAGAGTTGTCTTATTATCATTATTATTATTGATGCAAAATGTTCTATAGAATGAATGTCTCAGAGCTTGTTTATCCATTCTTCTGTAATTGGGTTTTAGGTCATTTCCATGTTTTTGCTAGTATGGAAATTGTTGCAATAAACATAGACTTGCATATGTCTGTTCATAGTTCGTCTGCTCACTGTTCAAGTCTGTTGTGCTCTTGATTTCTTGAGGGTAGATACGCAGTAGAGAGACTGATGGATGATAAGGTACTGGCCTTTGCATTTGTTTAAAGAAGTGTAATCCTGATTTCCACAGTAGTTGTACAATTCTACAGGCCCATCAGCAGAATAAAAATATTCAAGTCTTTCTTCATCCTTTCCAAGATTTATTGTATTCTGTTTGAATGTTGCTGAAAGCATCAGTGGACCGAGATATCACATCGTGGTTTTAATTTGTGTTTTCTTATTGTGAATGATCATGAACATTTCTTCATATGATTGTTGGCCACCTGGATGTCATCTGTGCTAGACAGGGTTCTCTAGAGAGACAAAACCAGATTGCTAATAATTTGATATATATATTTATAAAGATAGATAACACAAGAAATGAACAGTTAAATTATATACAGATAGATAGATATACAAGCAATGAACAGCTAAATAATAAAGTAGTACAAATGGCCCAGTGCAATTCACTCCCATGAGAGAGTTGGGTGACACTGGCAATCCTTCAAGTCCTGAGGGCTGCCAGGTAGTCCTCTGTAGAGAGAGTCAGGCTGTCCTGGCACAGGCAGCAAACAGCAAGGCAGGTCACCAACTGTCAGCCAGGTCACCAACTGTCAGTCCCCAGCTCAAGATATGTAAATTCCAATTGTGTGGCGAGGCAAGTCTTAAAAGGACCTCAAATTACAGTGACACAGGCCACAAGTTAGGTGTCCCACAGGTAGTGTAGCCTGTAAATTGAGGCACAGAACAAGCAAGGCAGCTGCACACTGGTCCAATGATCAAAGAGCAAGAGACAAGAAAGGCAAGGCTTGCTGAGCCATTTATCTCTCTGCCCTTCAATTAATCCCACATGTGTTTATCGGCCAGGTTGGCACAATAAACTATCTCCTCAGCATTGGGAAATTTCCTATTCATGTTTAGTGACCACTTTTGATTTGTTATTTGTGTTTATCTTGTTCACATGTTGCAGTGCCAATAGATTCGGGAGATTGGCATTTATCTGCTGTTATCATTACTGAATATTCCCAATCTGTGGGTTCTCTGTAGATTCTTTTACTAAATTAAGTTTTTTGTTTAGTTGATTTTCAGTTTTTTTGGTCTCTATTTAAAAATGTAAGTTTCCACATAGAAAAATATACTGCTGATTCATTTTTCAGTTTATGCACTTTTTTCTGATCTCACATGTTCCATAGAAGACTTGACGCTTATAAAAGAGATGTTAATTTTATTAATCAAAATGTGTGAAGATTTCTTTACTGGAAATCATTTTCCTGTGGTTGTCTGGAGGTTATTGTGAATCAGAAGGTCATGGAAACCTGTCGGGGGGGAGGGCGAGAGAGGGAGGGAGGAAGGAGAGCTGTGGGGTTGTAAGAGTCCCTGGAATTCCTCAGTTGTACAGAGTGAGCTCAGCCGCTAACACATAGGTTAGGGGTTGAGTCCGCCCAGAGGTGCCTTGAAAGAAGACCTTGGAAACTGATCCCATGAAGCAGCTTGGTAACTAGAATTCTGATGACTAGAATTTAGAATTCTCTACACCTACTGAAGCATCCAAGGACCATCTGCATTTGAATATTCAAAAGGCTTTATCAAATGCAGGTTCTAGAGTTCATCCAACCTACTGAATTAGAATCTATGGGTGTTGACCTGGGAATCTGTTTCTTAAATTGGTACATAGAAACGCCTTTCGGGAGAACAAGTGGAGAAGACATTTTTAAAAATAATTTCTTTATGAGCATCGAAAGGAAATAATAGGCGGAGTTGGTGCGAATGGTTTATGCGGTCAGATGCTAAATGACAGGCTGGCCATTGGAATCTACCAAGACCTGACGCAGAAGAAAGGCCTTGCAAGGTACTTAACACCTGCCACGGCAAACCCTCGGCGTCGGACTTCTGCTCGGACACATGTGAGGACAGACACCCTGCGTTGGAATCAACACCGCAGCAACTGATGGACGCCTAAACGAGCTTTTATAAAAGTGATGAACAGGAGCCGATGACAGCAGTTTACCATTGTCATCCTCTTTCCCAGTGTTCGCCTCCGCCCTGGAGAGAGCATGAGGGGAGAAAGGCTGAAACCCCAAGAATCAAGAAACTGACATTCGACATTGTCGTCAACCTCATTTCTCTGAAGAATGTCAGGATTTGGCGATCGGTTTGGTCTTGAGTCCGTGCCTGCTGTGTATTGGTTAGATATCAGAAAATTGGGAGCATAGCAAACCCCTTACACTTCAAGGACAGAAAGAGAAACCTCCAAGGACACAAGTCTTGTGACAAGTCAGTGACTAGGCAATATGGCCGTTTGATGATGCGTCCTGATTTTTACACTTTAGTATTTAGTAATGTCACCTGGTACATTTAATGTGGCTCTTCCTCATTGCCTTCTTCAGAATTATATTTTAGACTGAGGATAAATAGTTGGCCTTCAAGATAACAGATGACAGACTATTGTTTAGAAATGGAAGAAAACTGAAAGGATACAGCTAACTATATGTGTAAGGGTGTAGTGGGTTACATGTTGACTGCTAACACCAAGGTCAGCCGTTCGAAACCACTAGCTACTCCACAGGAAAAATAGGAGGCTCTTCACTCCTGCACAGCGTTACAGTCTCAGAAACCCAAAAGGGGCTGTTCTACCCTGGCTTGTAGGGTTGCTCTGAGTCAGGCTTGACTCGACAGCAGGGATATTTATATATGTAAGCAACTGACAGAATATAGATATCAAATATACATCATATTTATCAAATTATATATATATATACATATATATATCAAACCCTCAGCCATCGATTTGATTATACTTTCAGTGATCCTAAATGGCAGAATAGAGCTGCCCCTTAGATTTTTCAAGACTATAATCTTTATGGAAACAGACTCTCAAAATAAAAGGCTTTCAGGAATGATAGCAAATAGTTTAAGCAAAAAGCGTGGAGGAAGGTGACATGAGGGGATAGTTTATTGAACAGAACCAGACATAATAGGCAACAGAACACATGGAAGCCTGCTTTGTAATGATTCAGAAAAGTTACAAAATCTGACTAAGCATGATTCTTCTCCCAGAAAAAGTATAAATCTATACATCATTATAAAAATAAACGTTAAAAAACTCATTAGATTTCTTTTTTACTACTTCCTTAACCTGAGTTAATCTAGCTTGATTTCACTTCCCTATTAAATATGACATTTTAAATGAGGCAAAGTCTTCTGTAAGGAATAACCTTTTCAATGGTCTTTGATGTTCTTTAAAGTATTGTCCACCCACCCTGAGGAAGTTGAAGATTAGAATAAATGGGATATTTCCCTCATTTAAATTTTTACCAAATTCAATCAATTTTTCTTTGAGAAC
Organism: Echinops telfairi; assembly: GCF_000313985.2. Taxonomy (NCBI): domain Eukaryota; kingdom Metazoa; phylum Chordata; class Mammalia; order Afrosoricida; family Tenrecidae; genus Echinops; species Echinops telfairi. The sequence goes on along the minus strand of NW_022103920.1, from coordinate 44,892,339 downwards.
AACAAATATGGTCTTACCTCATCAGTATTAAGAGGATATAATTGCCAATTTCAAGCAGTGAAGACAAGTATTCAACTGTGCAGATCATTAAAAAAGCTTTTAAGGAATTAACATTGTAACTGAGGACAATAGGTTTTCATCTATGTTATAATAATTACAACAAACATTTATTGAGCACTCACCAGGTTCAAGAAATTATTCTAAGCAACTCATGTAATCAAAAATCTAATAATTATCCTGTTATTATCTTCCTCATTTTGCAGCTGATACAGAGCGGTTAAATACTTTGCCCTAAACCACACCATCTGTATAGAAATCCACACCTATCATTTTGATTTCAAATCCTATGCCGCATTTACAGTCTCCATGTCATGAATGCAATGGTATAAAAATCCAGAGAACTGTAAGAATTCATCTGTGTGATTCCCTATTTGAAAGTATCCTGTGCTCTCTGTGGTGGTGCGGTGGCACTGTAAACTCGGCCACTAGCATTGCAAGGCAGCAAGGTCCCCTCCACTGCACTAGAGGAGTGCTTCGAGATGGAGGTAGACTACAAAGAAAGACCACTGGTTTACCTCTGAAAGAAATCAACCAGTTTTTGACTTTATGGACAGCATCAGAACGTTGCCTGATGGAGTGCGGCAGATGAGCTTTTCTGGTGGAAAGTCATTCAAAATATCACCAAGGAAGAACTTCCCACTCAAAGTAAATTGAACTTAATGATGTGGAAGGGGTAAAGCGATCAAGACCTTCAATGGCTGAGGCAAACATCCATTAACACTTGGCATATAGAATATATGAAGTGAAATTAAATGCTTGAAGATTGACATTACAGACATTGACAAGCTGATATGGGTTGGTTTGACTGAATAATGAGAACATACAGTGTAGTATGCTATAGGGTGTGCATTTCTACTACCTTGTAGCAGACCCTATATGCTGAAAAGCAAGATGTCACTTTAAGGACTAAAGTGCTCCTGACCCAAGCCATGGTATTTTCAATGGTGGCATATGCATGTGAAAATCGGACATTGAATCAGGGCTAGAGAAGAATCAAGTTCTCTGAATTATGGTGCTGGTGAACATATAGCCCCAGGGACGGCAGAAAGAATGAACAAGCCTGGCTTGGAAGAAGTACAATCAGAATACTCCTTAGAAGTGAGGATGTTGAAACTTCGTCTTCAGTACTTTGGACGTACTCTCAGAGAGACCAGTCCCTGGAGAAGAACTGGTGCTTGGTAAAGCAGAAAGCAGGGACAAAGAGGAAGACCCTCAGCAGGTGGATTTATGCAGTGGTTGCAACAATGGACTTAAGCATGACAACCATTGTGAGGCCGACACAGGACAAAGCGGTGTTTCCTTCTGCACACAGGCCACTCTGAGTCAGAAATGCCTCAACAGCAACGGGCAGCACCAACAACAACAACAGCATGCTGGAGATGACCGATGTAAGAGGTCATGGTAGTGTATTCATTATTAAAAAAGACATTTCACGATTTATCCTGAAGAACAATGATGTTAGCATTTATGTCAGGTAATGCTATCATTTGTACTGTTAGACACTAACCACATTCCCACGCGGAAGGTCAGTTAATATGATTATTATTAGAAATTACAAACTGACCACAAATGCCAAAGATGAAGAAACTGAAGATTTTTACCAACGTTTGCAGTCTGAAATTAACCAAACTTGCAGTCCAGTTGCATTGATAATTACTGGTGATTGGAAAGCAAAAATTGGCAAGAGAAGAAGGATCGTTGGTTGGCAAACATGGCATAGATTATAGAAATTAAGTCTGGGATTGCGTGATAGAAATTTGCAAGACCAACAATCTACTCCTTGAAAGCACCTTTGGTTCCTCCATAATATTAACATCAACTCTACATATAGAACTCACCAAACGGAAAGCACAGGATGCAAGTAGATCACATCTTCGGAAAGAGAAGATGGAGTAGCTCAATATCGTCCATCAGAACAACACCAGTGGCTGGGAGCTCAATAGACCAGTTGCTCATATACAGATGTAAGTGGACTATGAAGAACACCAAAAAAGTCCATACGAGCCAAAGTAAAGCTCGAGTATCTCCTAACGGAGTCAGAGACCATCTGAGTGTACAGTTGACATATTGAACACTAATGACTGAAAACAGACAAGTTGCTTGATGACATCAAGGATATCACACATGAAGAGAGCCAACGCTCCTGGAAAAGACAGAATAAGATCAAAATAGATCTCAGAAGACATAGTGAAGCTTTCTCTTGAAAGTAGACTAAAGTGAATGGAGAAAATTATAAAGTAAAAGAACTGGACAGAAGATTTCAAAAGACAGTTTAACAAGGAAAAGTAAAATATTATAATAAAATGTGCAAAAACCGGGAGTTGGAAGATCAAAAGAGAAGAATGCTCTCTAAAAGTCACTAGTTGAAATAAATGAAAAATAAGTCAAACCTCCCACTGCAGTAGTCTATGGGGAAAAGGGAAAAAATGATGAAAAAACTTACTTCCATCGAGTCAGTTCTAACTCAGAGCATCAAGGAAAGATGGAAGGAATATACAAGAGTCACTGCCCCCAATTAATTAGTCACTATCCAGCCACTTCACGAGGGGGCATGCGATCAAGAACAGACAGTAATAAAAATATCCAAGCTACACGGAAGGCATTAATGAAGGGGTGTGGGCGAGAGGTAGACAGAGGCTCCAGTAACTAATGATAAAGCATTTGAAATGTTTCAAGTAACAAATGCCACTCTGGAAGTGGGCACTCAGCTGTGCCATGAAATTTGGAAGACTTGGCCAATCAAATGGAAGAGGGGAATGTTTTGTTCCTATTCCAAAGAAAGATGATTCAACAGAATGTGGAAATTATCAATTAACATCAACACAAATAAAATTTCACTGAATAAAAGTAAAGGTAGCAGTAATACATCCACTGGGAACTTCGAAGTTAAGGCTAGATTCGGAAGAGAATGTGGAAGGTGGAACATCATTGATGAGGCCAGATGGCTCTTGACTGAAATCAAAGAATACTAGATACTAAACTGATATGGACTGATGTCGGACTGTTTGAATCCTGCAAACTTACAGTGTACTATGCTGGAGTAGACCATATATGTGGAAAATCAAGGCTGTTTCTTTGGGAACTGCGGTGTGCTTGCCTCAAGCCATGCAATTTAAAAATTCCAAATATGCATGTGAAATTTGGACAATGAGGAAGGAAGACTAAAGGAGAATAGATGGCTTGGAATGATGGTATTGGTGAAGAATACTGAGTGTGCTGCGGACTGCCAGACAAACAAATACCTCTGTGTTGGAAGAAATACACTCCGAATTCCTCTGAGAAAGCATGGCGGCAAGACTTGGTCTCACATATTTGGGCATGTTACTCAGAGGTATTGGTTCCTGGAGAAGGGCATCGTGTTGGGTGGAGGAGAGGTTCAGTGACAAGGAGCAGGCTCCCAATAAGACAAGATGGCCACACAGGCTGAACCAGTGGTTCAAACCCAGCGATGGTTAAGGATGGTGCAGGAGAAGGCAGTACTTCATTCTGTTGCTCTCGTGTCACTACGACTTACAACTGACTCAACGGCACCTGAAAACAACAGGAACATGGTCTGCAATGAAAAACTTTCTACTGCGCTAGAGTTTGTAAGGAAGTTTGTGGCTGTTGGCTTTCCCTGTGTTAGAAGTGAGAGACCGCCTCTTATAGTGTACCAGAACCATCGTGAATTGCTCCAAAGCATGATGCCTGTTATCTAGAAATACATCTCATTAACGTAAACCTCACTGCACGCATAATCAAGGAGCCCTGGTGGTGTGGGTTATGTGTTTGGCAACTAACTGCAAGGTTACCAGTTTGAACCCACTAGCAGTTCCATGGAAGAGAGATGAGGCATTCTGATCCCAAAAGATATACAGCCTCCGAAACCCGAAAGAAGCAATTCTGCTTTACCCCTATGGTTGCTATATCTGAACTGATTTCATGCCAGTGCGTTTGGTTTGTTTTCATACATGATCATTTAGCCTAAATTTACCTTTGCATTACACAGGAAAGAATAAATGTAAATGAATGGCATGAGTAAAACTTCAAGGGGAAATATTTAACCTGCTTATTAAGATTCATATCATGTTTAAGAAATTTAAAAGCCTATATTTGCATATAATTAATATGTCTGGTATAAATGAGTCATAGCTTTCCATAGCTTAAACTCAGCAAAACCTTCTCTTAATAATTCTGTTAACATCCCCAAAGTTTGAGTTATCACATTATAAAATCACATGTATATTAAAATGTTTTATAAGTCGAATTTTTCACAAATTCAGATGGACTGTCTCCAGTTAATGTGAATAAGTGATGCACTCCTGAATTACCAGCTTAAAATATATCTAACATTTTTGAATATTATTATATTATTATTTGATGTTTAATTTTTTTCTATAGTAAATAGTTAAATACATCATGAAATATTTATGGCAAAGCATTGTACACATGCAACATCATGATGTGGTAATTTGATCTCTATTCAATTATGTATTACCTCTTTTATTTAAAACATGAGCTAAGTATAAATCAGTCTGATTTACTGCTTTTTATTAATAAATTCATATACTTGCTTACTGTTCTACTTGCTACAGCTCTATAAAATTAGTACCTCACTGTTACATTTTGCATGAGCAAATCAGAAGTGAGAAGAATTGGTCTCATCATTAACATTACAAATAGAAAATGAAGATGAAGATAAAGAATTACTTTTGTAAATCTTTGTGTGACTCGCCCAGTGTGCATGTTGGCAGGAGATTTCCAAAATTAACTAATTTAACATAGCTAGCGTTGGTGATATATTAACCCAAAGTTTGAAAAAGAAAGTCAAATACTCTTTTGAAGTATGATATGCTTTTCATAAACTGTTCTTAGGACAAGCATTTTAGATATGTACCCCCCCACACCCATATTCCTTATTTTCTTTACCAAATGGCATAATCAATGCTCTATTGTGAGAGAAAATAAGCCTTTGGACATCCATGAGCCCTAGTGGAAGAGTGGGGTATGCATTTGACTGCTCACCACAGAAGTTCTAAACCACCAGCTGCTTTGCAAGAGACAGATGAGGTTTTCTACTCCTGTAAAAAGTTACCGTCTAAGAAACCCACGTGTCAGTTCTACCCTACCCTGTGGGGACACGTGGGGACAGAATGGGCAGGATGGCAGTGAGGTTTATGTGTTCATTCTCTTTCCTAGTGTGAGTTATAAGTTTTCAGAGACACCTTGGAATATGAATTCCTTCTGATAAAGAAAAAATGTGAAAACTTTGCTAATTACAAGGTGTTTTTCTGCAGAAGAAAATCTTGTTTAAAATTATTCAAAAAAAATTTTTTTTAATTCAAAATTTTTTCTTGTGGCAGTCAGATTTTATGTCAGCGTGATCCTGTGTGAATATATAGGGATGGGGTCTAACGTATCAATCCGATCACAACCTGATGATGCCTCCTTGGAAGTGTGGCCTCTTCTGTTTCCTTGTCTGCCCCTTTGCCTTCCTCCAAAGGCCCATCCGACCCAAAGCCCATCTGCAGACAATTAGACATCCCCTCACAGAAGGGTCACAAGGAAGGGACAAGCCAGCCAGGGCACAGTATAGCACCCATGACACCTACAGCATTCCTCTAGTTCTTTAATGCTTCCTCCCCTTCAACTATCATGACCCCAGTTCTACCTTACAAATCTGGCTATACGGGAGCATGCACACTGGTACAGATAAGAGCTCTCAACACATGGAATCCCGGACAGATAAATCCCTCAGGAACAGCAATGGGAGTAGCGACACCATGAGAGTAGAAGGAAGGTGGGGTGGGGGATGGGAGGGGTGCAACCGCTTGCAGTGACCAACATTATAACACCCCCCGCCCACAGGGGGATGAACAACGTAAACGTGGGTGAAGAGAGACAGCAGACAGTGTAAGATATGAAAATAATAATAATTTCTAATTTATCAAGCGTTCGTGAGGGTGGGAGGGTGGGGGTGGGAGCGCAAAAATGAGGAGCTGATACCAAGGACTCAATTAGAAAAGGTTTTGTAAGAGATGATGGCAACATATGTACAAATGTGCTGGACACAATGGATGAATGGATTGTTATAAGAGCTGTAAGAGCGCCCACTAAAGTGATTTATTACAGTAAAATTTTAAAAATCAGTGAAAACCCTATGGTTGCTCCCTAAGGAGCAACAATAAGAGAACAACTAAAGAGAAGATTGTGAAAAATAAAACATAATTTGCTGAAAAGCAAACATATATTACGGAATTTTTGGTGGGTGTGTACACAGGTAAATGTATTCCCATTCAAAAGTCTCACCCCTACTGGCCCATGGTATCGGCTGTGCCGTGGTGGTGGTTCTGTTATTCACACCCGCCGGCATGCTCCTTCCTGTTGGAGCTGTCCTACCCCAGGCAGGTAGCCCACTGCCCCACCCTTCTCCTCTTTGCTTTCAGCATGACCAGTTGGTCTTTTAGAGATGACTATTTAAGAGCACACATTACTGAAGGGTGATGTTCTTTACTTTGCGCCCTAACCTGCTATATGCTAAGAGGTAATGTCAGGGGATCATTTTGCTTCAAGGCTTAAAGAGTATCTCAGGGCTTCTAACTTATAGTTTAAAAATTATGGATGTCATGATAATGCTTATTCCTAATCCAAAATAATGAGCGTATTGGAATTCATAGTTCACCTTTTTATGCAGATTTCAATATATTTTCCTCTAGATCTCTGCTCATTCTCTATTTCTTTACCATGCTTCATTCTTCCTCAGAGTATTTAACTCACTCCCCAAAGTTCCTTATTGTTTCTTTTTGTCTCCCGACCATGATTATGTAAGTTCCAGGGGAGCAGGGACTTTGCTACCCCCTCAGTCCTGAGAGGAGCTTTCCATACAATGCCTGTAGGAAACATTTTTGAAGGAATAAAGGCTGGTTGTCATGCTATAGTCCGGGGGATATGAGTGAAACAATAACACTCTTCTTTAAGAAAATATGTTTTCCAAAATACCAACTTTCTGTAAATTGTAAATAGTATTTTAGAACACTTTATTTTTAAATAAAGATTCACAGAAATTAACAGGGGAAAAAAACCACAAAGTGGCTGCCTTTTATTTCACTAGAGTAGATTTTTATTTTGCAAAGGGACGTAGAGCATGCTCCCCTATATATAAAGATCCCCTAGGCCACTTACACATCATTTTATTTATGTACCTCCTTTCGAGAGCGCATTAGAGATAGACTTGAGGCAGTGATTACGTTCTGTGTAACTCAATGCCTAATTCAGTAAATGTACCAGCAAAATAGGTTCTCCTTAGTATTCATTTGCACGGTTATGAAACCGCCAGTGTTATTTACAAAAATAGAGTTCACAATGGTTGTATCTGCAGCTCTTGGTTGACTGTGTACATGATACTGCCTTCTTTTTTTTTTTTTTTTTTTGATACTGCCTTCTTTTAGACTGTTATTAAATCATCAAAAGAGATTCAGACCATGGACCCTATGTCTTCTCTGTCATGAGCAGTGTCCTCTGAAATTATTATCCGAGGGACAAATAACAATCTCCTAATATCGACCCCTCAGAAGAGGTGGAGAAACATGGAAAGGTTTCTTCCTGGCATTTTCTCTACCTGTTCTTCCAGCTATAATCTAAAAAATAGCTTTTAAACCAAAATGTTTTGAAAATAGACACATCTATTTGTTTTATATTTTAGTGATTTTTTAAAGGTTTTAATATTTTTCCACTAGTATTCTGATGGTATTCAAGAAAAATCACCTTCTTGCCACAATAGTCTGCTCTGACTTATAAGAAAATGGCCTGTCTCGTTGATAGTGTCATGTTAATGGAAAATATGGCACATGCTACCACTTGCCCTTTAAATGTCAATTGTTGAAAAAAAAAATTCTATGTCATACAAAGTACATTTAAAATATTTACCAATTGCATTCACTCTTCTGCCTGTTCTGTTAATATCTTTGTGAATGTTTGAAAAAGTATTTGTGAATTAGGAAATCGTATTTCATGAAGAAAATGTTGATGAAGGCCATCACATTTCAGTGTCTTCAGTTTCCGGTGTCAGTCTAATTGATCCTGTGTTCCCCGTGTGAAATCCAATGCAGGTGGAATGCAAAGTCTTCTTTGCTGACTTCAGGGCACAAAAGACAGATCAAGTCATTTCTCACAAATGCATGATAGTTTATTCTTATTTGGACAAACATTTAGTTGGTGTGGAATCATATACTGTATTTAACAGAAATTTGAAGTAGACTACTTATCCCAAGGCAAAAGCTCAACTGACTGGAATTCTTCAGTCTTTCCTCACTGGACTGCCTCTATGCTTTGAGGTTGAACACCGAGAAACACACATTGAGAGAAGAATGGGCCTTTGCTGTTGTTTTTTTCCTTTTACTTGTGATGTGTTGCTCAGGGCCACAGTCTTTGGGGACACCAAACTCTATTGGCATAACATAATTTACAGAGATACTGGTCTACAGTCTACTTTGGGTAGTAGCCACTCAGATCGGAAAAGCTAGGGAGCAGCTGTCTAAGGGCCATGTAAGAGACATACAATATTATGTGTGATGAAAAACTAAAGACACCTGGACACAATGAGTCTAATAGATGAAGGACCAAACAAACATCAGTCTCCACAGCACCGAGACCAGGAGAGCCTGATAGTGCCCCTACCAACTGCTCAGAAAAGGAGCGTACTATACTGGAGTATGCAATAGAAGGACAATGTGAAGCAAAACTCAAAGTCATAAAAGAGACCAGGCTTAGTGGTCAAAAGAGATTAGAGCCCTAAGTCATCCCGCAGGTCTGGAACTGAACTCCCCCCATTGTTACACTCATTAACCACTTTAACCAAAAGGGCAGCATGTATCCAAGAGTTAAGTTCACAGGGTTAGAAAAGAAAGCCGAATGGAGCATGAAACCCAGGGGAGATATGCGATCAGTGATGGACGGTACGTTAAGGGAATAACAATGCATGAGTTGAATAAAATGTATGAATCATTAAATGTGGAACTGAGGATGTGCTCCATTGACTTTTACCCAATTCACAATAAGAAGTTTATATCTAAATAAAAGGTGTGCAGGGGGCAATGCTATTCATTCATTCTTTAGTAGATGTTTATTGAGGTTTCATTGATGTTCCCCAGACCAAAAATCAAGCCTACTGCCAGTGAGTCCACTGTGACACATAGCAAACCCAGAACTGAGATGGGGGCCTGATACTGGAGATCTTTATGGGAGCACATAGCTTTTACTCCCGCGGGTCGGCCGATGGGTTTGAATTGCCAACGTGTGGTAGCTTGCTTATCTGTCTCAGGAGAGAGGATATACTATTGATGTGTCTTCTTCCCTTAAGGAGTTTATAGTCCATTTAAAAGGACAAGGAAATAAACCATCAATTAAACATAATGGATTGTTTATTGGGCTGCCAACAACCAGGTCAGCCATTCAAAATCACCAGCCCCTCCAAGGGAGAGCACTGAAACTTCCTAGTCCAGTACAGTGTTACTCTCTGAACCACACAGGGACAGTTCGACTCTGTCCTTTACAGTCACTGCGAATCAGAATGGACTCTGTGGCCATGAATGTTGTTGTTGTTGTTGTTTATTAAGACTTCTCCAAACAGCTTGATTACTTTTTACTAGCCTGAGCAAAGAAGCAGAGAAACACAATTATATGAAGAATTAGGTATCAAAATTCGAGGATTGATAGGCAGATCATATCATCTTACTTGCCGAAAATGAGGAGGACTTAAAGTACATGCTGATGAAGGTCAGCATTGCAGCTTTCAGTTTGGATTCTGACTCAAGGTAAGGAAAACACAAATCCTCACCGCTGGACCAATGGGAAACATGGTACGTGGTGAAAAGACTGAAGTTGTCAAGGATTTCATTTTGCTTGGATTCACAAACTGTGCTCATGGAAGCAGCAGTGAAGAGATGAAACAGCACAAGCATTGAGGAAACCCGCTGGCCAAGACCTCTCACCTGCACTAAAAAGCAAGGATGTCACTTTGAGGACCAAGGATCTGACCCAAGTCATAGTACACTTAGTCACCTTATATACATGTGAAAGTTGAACAAGGAATAAGGAAGACCAAGGGGAAAACAATGAATTTGAGCTACGGTGTTAGTCGAAGAGCATTGAAAGTAGCCTGGACTGCAGAAAGAACAAACATCTGTCTGGGAAGTACAGCCATCATGCTCCTTAGAGGCAAGAAAGGTGAGAATTAGCCTCATGTACTTGTTATCAGGAAAGCCTGGTCCCTGGGGCAGGACATCGTACTTTGTAAAGTGGAAGGGAAATGAGGAAGAGGATGGACTTCAACGAGATGGACTGACCCAGTGGCTGCAACAATGGGCTCAAACGTTAAAAACAATTGTGACCATGGCACAAGACCGCTCGGTTTCTCCTCTGTTGCACATTGGGTAGCTGTGAGTCAGAACCACCCAGCTCACACTTAACAACAGCCTGAACTCCATCTGCACCCAAAACAGCTGATGGTTTCTTGACTTTCTTGGAAGGAATTTATTCCCTGAAAATGGTATTCCCCCAGCCTCCCAAGCATTTCAGTCACCCTCCTGGGGAGATTGTAATTCAGTCGTTCTGGACAGCCAGTGACCCAGGTGATTCTTTTCTCCTAACTAAGAGTACAGCATGTGGCACTTCCCATTTTTCTTCTCAAAATTTCTGTCTCCTTATAAATTATGCAGATCCACTCAGCAGAGATAGACACACAACTAAAATCAATCTTACTAATTAAGTGTTAACTCATTGTGCACTATGGATCTTAAAAAGTCAAATCCATTTACACTGACATTGGATGCTAAAGGACGATAATAAACAGGCAATCCTTAGACAGATAAAATAGGATGATAAGCAACGAATCAATGCTCTAATCTAGGAGTAACTCTTTATTGACTTCTGGCTAATGTCCAAAGTGCTCAGACCACAGTGCGATCTGGCCCTCACACTCTGCAGTTTGTCCACTGCATAGTGGGTCTTCCTCTTCACGGCTCCTCTAGTTTACGAAGCATGGTGTCTTCTGTCGGGGACAGGTCCAGCCAGAGGACGTAAGAGCATTCTGGCTGTATTTCCTCCAAAATATATTTTTCATTATTCTCAAAGTCCATGATATAGCTCAATGTTTTTCATAACAACATAGTTCAAAGGCACCACTTCCTTTTCTGTCCTCCTTATTTATTATCTAGCCTTTGTGTGCAATTTAATATCTAGATGTGGTTAGTTGTACATTTCAATGGTGCCTTTTCACTTTTGTTGTTTTTCTCTCTGCGTGGATAAGTTGTCACCCTCGACATCAGAGATGAGAAGTTTCTAGGAGTGTAATACCTAGTCCACTGAATATCTCCTCCTAAGAGTATTCTGAACTTTCATCAATTATCGAATATGGTTCTGGGAGTACACCATGGTTTAAGAATGAAATAAACATAGGTGAGAAACGCAAAAACAGAGAAAGGCAAAATCAATGTGGAGACACTTGGGAGAGAAGATACTTTGAAAGTCACAACCCTTTGAAATACACAGAGACTTGTTAAAACACAGACCAGAGAGTTTCTCAAGATCATTGACTAGTCAGGAGTGTAAATATTGAATCTAAAATATTGAACATGCTAAATGAAAATACATTTTTCCCAATAAATTTTCTTCTCAAAAATATTACTTCTTTTTGAACAGCTAGAAGTGTTTATCCAATTATATTTAGCCATTTCCAGAAGAAATATTTCAAGTGAGAAGATTTAGAAAAGGTCTGGAGGGTAAGTATGAACATGTACACCATAGAAACGAATCTTCCAGTTTAAGAAACCAGATTTTAATTTGGACCCAAGGAAAAACATATCAATGTTTGCTAACTTTTTTCCCTGCAAGATCAATCAGAAAGCAGGAGTGTCTTATAAGTGGTTATGAAAGAAGATTTGAAATTTCTTAATCATTTCATAGGATCAAGATGCATAATATATTTCACTCATATGCCTTAAACAAATAATATTTCATTGCCTTTCTTCTATTTATTATACAAGGTTTTCCACATTTATGTCAGTGTGTACATTTATTTAATCAACACCAGGTGAGAAATTAAGAAGTAATTTACACTTGATTGATTCAGCATAGTTTTTACTTGTGTCTATTTTAAAATGTGTTATAAGATATACAACATCTATTTCCCCTGAATCTCAGTGTGTGTCTGTGAATGTGCATACACTGATTGGGAGAGGGAACGGGTGGAAGGAGCTTTGTAGAAGGGAATCTAAAGGCTTTGCTATCTAGCATTATACCTTGAGCTTATCTTTAAAAGCTTCATAATTAGCCTCTGTAAGCATCATCATCTCAACTGATAATAAGAAAAATAATCTTTTGGATGAAAATCATGAGAACTTTCTTCTTGCACGATTGAAAGTATTAAAAGAGAAGGTTGGGAAGAAAGGGGATGTTCATGATCAGAGAAAAATCCTAAACAGACAGCACAAATGGTCTGATAGATTTATTGAGACGGTAGCCTCCATTTAAAGCCTGTGTTTATATTCATGGTCACTTTTGTACAGACTCCTCGAGGCCATTTCTTCTTTAATCAATTCTTTTACTTATTTTATTCACCTGGCAGTATCATAATCTTTAAGAGTGTACCACATTCTAAATCTCTCTGTACAACAAACTTGTACACACACACCCTTAGAAGCAGTTTGGTTACTGTTACCGCCCAGTTCTCATCAGCTCCAAGTTGGAGAAAACACATTTTTCTTCAAAATTAATATGTGTACATCCTATGGATGGCCTTTTAGGTAAAGAAGTGCTAGAATAGATTCACACTATAGTAAATAATCCTCTGATTCTCTCATTTTGGGGCCTCTAAACCCAAGGTTTAATGGACAATATACAGAGAATTCTCTTTCTGGCTCTAGGGAAAAATTAAACTAACCCATTTTTGCTTCTCAAAATACTTAGTAGCAATTATCTACATGGATTTTGGATCAGAATGTTGGATATATTTTCAATAAGTTCACATTAGGTAGTTCCGGGTAGAATTAGCATCTGTAAATATTTGCATGACAATGAATGATGAAATTTCTTCTTTGATGGCTGATCTTGGTGGTCTTGGCGTATTTTTCCCTCTGAGATTACGTTTTTCTTTTCATTCATCTGGAATCAATCAAACACTAAAGACAAATAGATTAAACTAATTTGACTATTTTTGCTCCCTCTGAAATGGGTCGGCTCAGTTGGCTGTAGAGCAGGGCTGCTTGTGCTCCAGGATGAGCCACTCAGGGAGCCAGAGGGCAGTATCCCGAGGCTGTCAATGGCCTAGTGCCTGGAGCAGCTAATTTGTAAAATAGTTATTAAGTTATCATCACATATCCAGTATTCTTATCATTAGCAAAGTTGTTTTATTTCAAAATAAAATACCTCACACCTCCTATGTTGATTTACTTGAGGAAAAATACATATAAACCTTTTGGCATGGCTTTTCCTTCATAATCATTCTAGATTATGGTGACAGCAAGATAAATCTATGAACCAGAGAGATGTAAAAGCTAGTGTATAAAAGTGCTTCAAAAAGTTCAAGGACAACTAGAATGATCGCTGTGTTAGTCCGGGTGGACTAGAGAAACAAATGCATAGACACTCATATGTGTATAAGAAAGAGCTTTATATAAAGAGTAATTGTATTTTAAGAAAACATCCCAGCCCAGTCCAGATCAAGTTCGTAAGTCCAATATTAGCCCATATGCCCAATAAGTCTGTAAATTCCTCTTCAGACTTAGACAGCACATGCAATGATTCAGAATGCAGGAGGATCACAGGCCAATGGGTGGATAGTCCTTTGGATCCACTGATGGTGGAAGCATCTCAGTGCTGGCGTGAGTCTCCAAGTGGCTTCTTGTGCTCCAGGGCTCTGGCATGAGTGGAGTTCCATGTGGCTTGTCAACAGGAATGCCCCACAGGGAGAGAGTGTATCTGCCCTCCAGTGAACTATTTATCTTTGTTGTGTCTCCAAATGAGGTCATCAAGCTGTGACCTGATTGACAGGCTAGACTCCGCCCCTTCCTCACATTGATAGTAGCTTATGTAACTGTCACAATAGCATGATAGAATTTTTCCAAAGATATTTGAAACCCCCATCACATCTTCAATTTTAGAGACCTAATTAGTTTTACTACATTCCTGCTTACTGATCATTCTAGCATCCATGACATTGCCCATGGGGTTCTATATACAGTATTTCACCTCAACTTTACTTCCTACACACTTAATGGAAAGACAACAAAAAATCCTTACAACCAGACCAATCAGCAACATCATAATAAATGGGGGAAAAACATTGAAGTGGTTAAGGATTTCATTCTACTTGGGTCCACAGTCAATGTTGCTCATGGAAGCAGCAGTCACGAAATCAACCACAACGACCTATTGTATTGGTGAATCTGCTGCAAAGGAGCTCTTTCACTTGTTAAGCAAGCAAAGATGTCACCTTGAGGACTAAGATGTACTTGACCCACGTTGTCATGTTTTCAGTTGCCTCATATGCATTGAAGAGCTAGACAATGAATGAGGAGGACGAAACAAGAACTGAGTTATTTGAATGATAGACGTTGCAAAGAATGTGGAAAACACCATGGACTGCCAGAGGAAAATGTCTGTGTTGGAGGAAGTTCATCCAGAATGGTTTTTAGAAGAGAGGTTGGTAAGACTATCTCTCTGACTTTGGGCATGTGATCAAGAGGAGCTGCCCCTGGAAAAGCACAGCCTCCTTCGTGCAGCAGAGGGCGGGTCTAGAGAGAAAGGCCGTCAATGAGACAGTTGCTGCAGCAACAGCCTCCAATACAGAAATGAGTTTGAGGATGGCACAGGACCAGATAGTGTTCAATTCTGTATATGTGGTCACTATGAGTTGGCGCCTCCTTGATGACACTTAACAACATAACAGCAAGCATTTAGAAAAAAAAAAAAAATACAGCCTTGAAAATTTTATCACTGTTACTCTTTACCCATTATTTTATTTACCATCACCAATTGCTTCTCTTTGTTTAAAATTGAGTTTATTTCAAATCTCTCTGATATTTCTTTAGCTGTAGTCACTGCATTTTAAAGTTGGTGTTTCCTCCCATTTGTGGCTACAATATGTAGTGCAGCTGCTTTGAATGTTCTGTGCCAGGATAGCAGTCATGTTTCTTGCTTTGTGTTGAGTGCCCTCGAGTCTGAGTCAGTAGGAGCTAACTAAGGTTGCTAGATGTGAAAGTAGCCTGGTGAGAGTGCGTGATTCACCACAAATCGGAGGTGCCCAGTGGCACCACAGCCGAAAGGCCTACCAATCCCGTTCCGTAAGATGACGAGCACGAACTGAGGCCCCAGACCGCAGCTGTCCGCTGTAACTCAGGGGTCACCGTGGATTGCAATGGATTCCAGAGGACAGGCTTGTGTTCCAGAAACACACTTCAGAGAGAAATAGCTATTCACTCATATATATAGATATGTATATATATATCTATCATTCTTTTTCATGCCCTTTTCTCCTATATTCTTGCCACCTTTCCCTTATTTTCTCTTCTTCCTTTTTTTTTTTTCTTCAATAAATATCAACAATTATCTACGATAGACAAAGAACTCTCTTTGGCATTGAGACACATGGGTAAGATGTGGTTTTCTGCTCTTCAACAAATCTCTTATTGAGGCGATAAACCTATAGACCACTTTTAATATGCCTAGAGATTCAGGATGTGACCCATTGTGTCCAGTCTCTAGTCAGTGCATTCACTTCTTCAGTGGACACCTGAAGTGAAGCGACAACCCAAAGCAACTGTCCCGTAAGTCAAGACTTACCAGCCATAAACCATAGGCTGCTTGCTACAGTCAGAAGCCCATCTGTTAGTGAGACAGCATTCCAACTGCTTCTTGCTCGCTGTGATCAGTCTGAGTTCTAAATTATAATAAATGCTTAGAAAGGGCATTCTAAGGAGAGAGAATAAATAGGATATATGAAGGCTTGGAGGTGAGCAGCAATAAATTACTAGACACTTAATCATCTTAACAACCTTCAAAGACAGAGGGAGAAAGCTAAGTCACCTACTAATAAGTAGTATGGTCAACTTTAAACCAAGAACTTGGCCACTACTTTTTCTTTCCCCTAGCCTTAAAGGTAGAGTGAGACAGAGAGAGACCACTAGAAAGCTCCCCAAAACGTTTGGCTTATGTGGTAGGGTAGTTCATGGTGTCATTAATCAAGGAAGAAATATAGGAAGAAGGAGTGTGGTAGGAGTATAAAGGCACTTTTAGGAGTGCTGAGCATCTAGTCTCTAAGGAATAGTCAACTGCAAGGAGCCAGAAAACAGTGAGAAATAAACATGAAGCTCAGGAATAATAGGCCTAGAGATAGGATTGCAGTGGTCAGCAGTATTTTTACAATGAGTGTGTGTGTGTGTGTGTGTGTGTGTGTGTGTGTGTGTGTGTGTGTGTAGGGGGGGTAGGTTATTCATATGTGTATACAGAAAGGAAAGATACTACATCCAAGAATTAAGCCTCAAGGAATTTTACTACACAACAAGCAGATGAAGGAAGAGAATCAAAGGGGAAAAAATAAGCAAAAGAAGATGTTATGTCATAGATTAAGGGGCTTTCTATTGTTAAGGACCTTAATGTCCTTACTGAAACTTCTGTGAGCAATGATCATCCGGAATTACTTTACTATTTAACACAGGGAGAACTTCAAAAGTTCAGAGAAAATTCAATTACTTGAATTCCATTTTTCCACAAAATTTTTAAAACCCCTACACAGCCAGCCTATGGTGTCCGTGTTAAATACAATCTATAGAGAAGCCTATTAGCTTTTAAATTCATCATCTCATTTTAGTGCTACAGGCTGCAGTCTTGCACTTGATCCTATCTTCCTGGGGTAAAAAATGCTTTATCCCATGTTTCAAGTTCCTGGAAGTACACATTTTTAATAGAATTTTTTAAAGTTTTAGCTTTTAATTTTGGTATATTTTTTTCAAGTTTCCTTCTCTGGTCCTTCTTGTCCATCTCTGCTTTCCGTCCTGGGGCATCCATTGCTTCAAGCGTCTTTTGTTCCTGTGGTCCAATGGTTTTGCTCCATCAGTCCGCTTCATTTCTCGTCTGCACTTGATCAGATAGCGATTATGCCCTGAGTCATTGAAATGGTTAAGCTCTTAACTGTTAGTTGAAAGATTGCTGATTTGTTCCCACCAGGGGCATCTCAAAAATCAGGCTTGGCAGCCAGCTTCCAAAGGTCACAGCTCTGATAATCCTCTGTAGTCGTTCCAGTCTGCACCTCAGTGGAACCGCTCATTGTCGTCAGCAATTTGCACCAACAGATGGCTCAGTAAGGCACAGCGGCAACTTAAGCACTGATTTGGTTCGGAAGAATCCCTATTTCTCTGAATGACATCTTTGAATTTATTATAAATTCCATATGAATCAAGTTCTAGAAATGTTGTTTCGATGATAAAAGGCATGGTATTTATAAGTCAGGAAATATATTTATACAGTTCTCTCAACTGTTCTGATATATATGTATATTATAATTATAATTTGGTGCTTCTTAAGCCACTTAAAACCTGGTCATTTTTTTAAAAGTTTATTGACCTATCATTCACATACCATAAAACTAAATGGTGTAAATACATTAAAAAGTTATGCAATCATTATCACAATCAATCTTAAAACATTTTATTTATTCTTGGACCCATTATTATTAGCTTCCCATTTCCTCAAACTTCTCCTACCATAAGAAACTACTAATCTATAAATCTCTATAGACTTACCTATCCTGTATTTCATATAAAGAAAATCCTAAAAACAACAACAAAACCAAACAGCATAACACTAAAACCTCAACCCAAAGGAAAGCAGAAAATAGTGAAAAACTAGAACAAGTTACAAATGAGTTCAAAGAGAAAACAAATGGTAAGGTATTAGTTTTTACCCTAACAATATCTGCCCTGGGGGCATAGTGGTTACACACTGAGCTGCTAACCGTAAAGTCAGCTGTTCGAAACCACCAGCTCCTCCTTAGACAGGACTTTCTACTCCCACAAACAAGTTACAGTTTTGGAAGCTCACAGGGCATTTCCACCCTGTCCTACAGGGTTGCTGTGATTCCACATCGACTCAGTGGCAGTCAGTGTGTATCTGCAGTAATCCACTCTCCTACGCACTCTGTCTCACTCTAAGGCCAAGACTACTCACATCCCGATCAAAGGACCGAGGGAATCCAATGTGGGGGGTGCGGGGAGGGGACCAGCCTCCACAACCAAATGGGCCTGAGGGGGCGATTGTGTAATCAAGGGGCAAATTAAAGATACGTCAGACAAGATAAAGCATACAAGGGGTCACCTCTTTCATGTTGACCCAAACAGGTCCACGCAGAGAGAGAGAGAGAGCACATAATGTATTCTCACAAGTTTATAGACTCTTGGGCACAATAAGTACATGCGGAACAGGAAGAGGTTGTACTAAAAGCATACCCATAACTTGAGGGGAAAGAGTTAGGGGTGTACTTGCAATAGGAAGGGGAGGCACACATGTCAAAGGAAGGCACATACATAACAAGATGGGCGGGCTCTAGAGTCGGGTGGCAGCCTCGTCTTGAGCTGGCTTGGCCTTAGGTGTCTTTGAACTCTTCTCCAGGGGAATCATCTATGATGCTTATCAGAAGGAGTGAGTCCTGCTTAGAGTGGGACAGACAATAAATAGGGTCTGATTGCTTCTAATGGCAGACAACCTCCAGGCGTGTAATCTTCAAGCAATTGACCTTTAAGTGTATAGTGAGCAACCACGTGTTCGCAGACAGCGCCATACATTTGGCGTTATTCTGGGAGGACCTGGAGGGGAATGACTTTTACACAGGAGAAGGTGACTGGAACACACGTCCAATTTAATTATGATTGCCATCTTGCTGGGCAGAACATGAGCGATTTTAGGAGTAGGAAGGGGGTTATCCCTACAGGCATGAGAGAAGAACCAAGACCGAAGCACATCCTTTGGACCTCAAGCTCCCTGACCATTGAACCTCCTTGAGCCAGGTGACAGCTTTGACACAATGGAGCAGCGGCTGGGGAATCAAGATCCCGATCATGAGATTCAGTGGTGTAATTAAAGCTGAGTGCCTTCAGGCAGGAGGCAGTTTGTGGAATGTACTGCATCTTTGTACTTCACTGGGGAACTAGATTTGCTGAGACTCAGACTCAGCAAAACTAGCCTCCAAGCTAAAGCTGAGCATCTTTTCACTGAGGTTTCAGGTGGTGTGGCCTGCCCTTTGGGCATCTATCAACAGAGCTAAAGGAGCTCTGTAACTTTGCAGTGGGAGCGGCAGGGCTAGGAGTAAGAACAATGGGCCAAGTGGCTGAGAGGCCAAATACCAGAGAAGGGCCTGCTTGTGGGCAGGGCTGAGAAGAGACTGTCTTGTGTTAATAATTATATCCTGAGCATTTGTAACCTGCTAACTTTCCTAATAAACCCCGTAATATTCTGAGTTTTGTCTATGAGCTTTGCATGGACATTGCAATGAATTATGGAACCTTCCTGAAAAGTAGAGAGTATTTGTATGGCCGGATCAATACCAGGCTGGCTTCTAGCAACAAGTGACCTTGAGTCTCTCCCACCCATGCGGAGCTGACCAGAGCTAGCTGAAACAACTAGCAGCAAGTGGCCTTGAATCTCCCACACACACCTGCGGAGCTGACCAGAGCTGGCTAATGGCCCACTTTGTTCTCAACCTGCCACTCTTCACCCTGCACTGGCATGGCCCATTTGGCTCAGTGCCCACTTTGCTCTCGACCCTCCACTCTGCACCTAGCATGGCCCATTTGGCTCAGTGACCGCTTTGTTCTTGCCCACCACTCTGCACCCGGCACAAAAACACCTGGAACCAGGAAGACACCTTACATTCCTGAAACCTGGACATACCTGTCCATATAAGCAGCAGCCCTGTAGCCTGGAGTACGACTCCCCGAGCCCGGACATTGTGGACTCTGGGACTTCGCCCAGGCTGGGGGTTCTTCTCCTTAATATAAAGCCTGTTTGTTCTAATTCGACTGGTATGGTTTCTGGCGCCTCTAGACTACCTTACAGTATTGAGGGAGGAAGAGTTGGTGTCCGAATTGATAGGGTAAGAGGGGGCATATCTGATCTCAGCATCACAGAAATCTGCTTTTGTGATGCTGGTATGGAGTTTGATTTTCCTTCCCCCTCATGAAAACGGAGGATGTCAGACATTACCCCACCCCACATCATTTATTCTTTTGTACAATTGTGGTCCGTTTCCTGCTCCTCTTCAGTCTTTTTGCCTTTCTGGTCAGCTTGACCATGGGAAGTTTGAGATCCCAATAAGGTAAGGTGACCAGATTTTACCATTGGTAAAGTGGGACCAAAGCGGGACACCATTGATAAAACTCATATCCTGGTGAAATAGCCACATGGCAGCCGAAAACCATATACCCTGGCTTGTCGTGCATTCTTTCCAAAAATCGGGGCTTTTTTCAAATGACGCAGGACACGGGAAAAATTGTTAAAAATCAGGACTGTCCCACCAAAAGTGGGACGTCTGGGTCACCTTACAATAAGGGGAAGATGAATTGGGAAAACCATGTGCGAGGACACAGCTCTTCTCCAGGGTCTAGTCCCCAAAACATTGAAATGTATCAAGTAGGGTCCCTAAAATCATCGCTACTCTTTCCCTGAGCTTTTCACACATTCTAGTCCTTGTTTCTGCCCATTGCCTAGGAGAACTCTACACAGGCTGTATTTGAAATATTCCCTTTAATGTCATCGACATTATTTAAGTACTTCATGCATGTACATGAGCACACACATATGCACATATCAAGACATATATAACCCTTCTAGATTGAATGAAGTAAAGCTTTCATAATGCAGGCAGAACTCCACTGATGAGATGAATCATACTATTTGTTTCCATGTGAGATTTGTAATAGTTTTCTTGCTTAGCTCCTTTTGGTCTTAAAGGTTGGATGGCAATTGGCATCTACAAAGAATTCTACTCTTGTGAATAGCTTCCATTGTTTCTTTTTGCCATGAGCTTGACCCCATGATTATGATCCAAGGTGAGTTAAGTAGTCAATTGACATCAAACTAATTGCTCCCAAATGTCACACCAGAATATTTACCTGGACTAATACACTATTATTTGGGACTGTAATTTGGTTTGACAGCAATTAATTTTATTATGTAATAGTTACACTAAAAATCTGAATTATATAGGTGACATATAATTAAATATAAATTAATTAATTCATATAAATTCACATAAATGAATTAAACATAGCCATATAGTACATTGGAACAGTTATTTTACCAACCAGGAATCTTAAAGTATTTAGATACCTTTAGAAAAATACTATTAGATCTAGCCCAGGTAAACAGAATTTATTCAAGAGTGTGGAAAACTCTCTAGGACAAATAAAAATTCATTTTGGAGCTCATTGCATTCATTATTAGGAAAAAATGAGAATTTAGAGATGAATACAAATAACAACTATAAAGTTGTCTAAAAGGAAATGAAAAGGTAAATATTATTTTAATATTCACCATGATTTCTCCATGGTTTTACACTTCCTATAAAATTTTTCAGCTACACCGACATACATGTGCTAAATTTGGTTAGACTGTCTCACTGAAATGCAGTTCTCCTTGTTGCTGGGCTGTAGGAGAAATCCCTTCATTGGATCAGCCTTAGTTCCATCTGTCCCTGTGTGCCAAGGAAATAGAAAGCTGGCGGAATATAACAGAGGAATGCATATCCTTTGGCAATAACATAATTTTCTGTCAAAGAATTGCTTAGTTCCTAAAAGAATAAAACTTGACTAGATGTCAAAAGAATTCTTTTTCCTTAAAACAACTTCCTTTTTGTTTGACAAGAACTGGTCACTTAATTTCCTGTATTGTGAATGACATAGCTCTTACTTCAATAAATGCATATTTTGTTTTAATCTGGCTGTGTCTATATGGCACCAACAAACTTGGTGAATTGATGAAATAATTCTAAACCACTATTTGATGTCATTGTAGACCCAAATCACCAAATGCTTGCTTGAATGTTTCCAACAGATTATTTTGTTCTACCACTTCCAAAGAAAACAGCTCAACTTTAATATTGTTTCTTAATAATGAGGAGGTAATGATGATGATAATAAAATATGTGACATTTATTTATTTTTTTCTTTTGTTTATCAATTTTTCAGCAGATTTCATCAGTACTGTGGATGTATTTTTTTCTTTTGAAAACATTCTATCACTCATTTATATTCACTATATTTAAGGTATCAAATACTTCATAATATTATTCTATCTATAAACAGTAATAAGAAGAAAATTGCCAGATTACAGTATGAGTTACATTGATCTGATTTTTCCAAATTATATATAAAATGTTGAATGATTTTTAAATTTCAGATTCCTAACTGAATTAAAGTGTATTTAATCTCTGTTCCTTGCATTCTCATGGGGTGATTTTCAGATTTAACAAGTAATTGAGCTTTGAACTGTCTTTCCCATAGTGACACTGAATCTTAACTGATCTATTCACAATCCTGTCTAATTCATTTTGTGACAGATGCCAGAGTTAGCAAGATGGCTGCTTGGCTTTAGGTTTGCCATCTATTGTGAAGTTAATTGCTCTTGCTGTTTTAGTCCATGATCCCAAAGAATTCTAGAATTTGGGGTGCCCACAGGACTTGCTGACAACTAATTCTGACTGTAGATTTATTCATCCATTCAACAAGTACGTTTTGAGTTCCTACTCTGTATCTGCCCATAACAGATGCTTGAGATACAGTGGCAATCAATGGAGATGAAGTTTATCCTCACACAGCTTTCAAATTCTATGGGAAGATGTTACAATAAAAATAACTATGTCATATAATTAATGCACTTAAATGTTGTAAAGGAAAGGAAAGTCATACTAGGGATGAAGAGTCAGAGAAATAGAGAAGTAATCTTAGATATGGTGGTGAGAAAAGTGAGTCAGGAAATGGCATTTGAGCAGGTATCAGAATGAAAGAATGGGTAACCATTGGGAGGGGTGAATATTCCCAGCAGAGAAAGCAGCCAGTGTGTAGAGTCCAAGGAGAGCCCTTCTTGATGTGTCCCAGGAATAGTACAGAAGCCGGGGAGGGAGGGGGGGGAGGGAGGTCGGAATTGAGGGAGAAATCCAGTAGCACAAAGACTGGGAAGAAGCATATGAATTAGAGCTGAGAGAAGTGGAGAACCAACTCACATACTCAAAGTGAAGACTTTGGGATGGTAGGGCGATCTTTCCCTCCCGAAGTGTGCTCTGGGACATGGTGTGAGCATTTATCCAGTCGGCCCTGGGGACTCATGTCAACCCCATGCACAAGAGAATGAAATGCTGGCGTGTCCTGCATTATCGCTATTATTGGTTGTGGGTTGGTCTGCTGTGATTCAAAAGGTCTTCATTGACTTGCCAGTTGTTTAGTTTATTGTTGTTTCATTTTGCTTTCCTATTCTACCGTGGCCTGGATCTCTGTTGATTCATGTTTAGCATCTTAGCAATAGGCAAGCCTCCACTGACAGATGATTGGTAACAGTATGGTGTATATCAACTGGGAATCAAACTTGGGTTTCTCACATGGAAATCAAGCATTCTACGTAGAATTGTGGAAATGTGTTTAAGTGAGTTGACTTAGACTTCTAAAGTATGACACTATCTCTCAAATGCACTGGAGTTTTATTGTCTGAAACTTATGAATTAAACAGAGTTCAGTCAACTGATTGGGAAGCTCAACCACCACTTATAAAAAGCAGTATCTTTGAGAAAATAAATCTGATTTGCTTTTAATATAGAGGTCAATATTTGAAACCATGCTACTTAGTAAGTAGACAACTTTGGGCAGTTATTATTCATCATCTATCCCTATTTCTTATCATAGGCAGTGGCAATAACCCCAAAGTGATGATAGTCCTCATGGCAAACAGAGAGATCACTCAGCTCTAGTAGTGCAAGCCAAGCAAAGACCAGCTGGATGCACGGATAGTCCATTCATAATATAAAATACAGTATTTAAAATGTATATTTTCCCCCACTGAGGGAATGCTTTTCTTGAAATATATTATATAAATTCAAATGATAAGATTTTTAAAAATTGTGTGCAGTCTATACTGATTTCCCACTATCATTTTTTACCTGCTTTTCTAGATCGGTAGCTTGGTTCACGTGATCTGAGACCTTTTTACCTCCCTTTGGTGTCACGTGGCTTCATGGCTTCACGGTATAGCTTCCTTACACATTGCAATTGCTCTGAAGAGTCTGAGGCAAATGTTGCAAGCTCTCCCCAGGAGCAACAGAATGGGAGCCTAAAGATAGTTCCCAGTAGACCAGGTGCTGGAAATGTGCTTAGATGGAAAGTGAAAGAGATTATGAAACACAATAGAGGTAGATGTGCTCACAGAAATGTCGGAAATAAATGGTGTCCTTCTTAAATCTCTTTGCTGAATGAGAATGAGCTTCTAAATTAACTGTGATTTGTCATGTAGATTGACAAGTAATTTTATGCTAAACATTATTTTGAGAAGTTAGTTCTCAAGGAAGCCTAACAAGTGGAGTCTGCAAGAATCATTCCTTTTTCTTCTTTAGTTTAAAATTTAAGGAGAATAGATTGAAAACTCTTTCAAACCCCTATAAATAGTTGTATAATTTGTTGTTTCGTGCTAATTTATTATGCTTAAGGATTTTAGGAGGGTTACAAAGTTGTCTTATTTACTTAAACCATTGATATAATTTGAAAGCATGCCTTACCTCTCAGTCAAAGCTATTAACCTTTTAGCTCAGACTCAATTCACGGATTTGGATTCATCCGACGGAATGGCCCCTGCGGGTTCCAGGGGCTAACTCTTTCAGTAGTTAGTCTTTTTTCTTTCTGTCTGTCTTTCTTTCTTTCTGTTTTTCTTTCTTCTGTCCTTCTCCTGCAGAGTGGTTGGTGGTTTTGAACTGCTGACCTTGTGGTTAGCAGCCTAATGCTAATGCTAACTACACCACCAGGGCTCCTCTTCTATGTTTTCCTTACTGCTTTCCTTGTGAATGAACCCAAGGGAGTCTTGTTGATCTAGCTCAGTGGTTCTCAACCTTCCTAATGCCACCACCCTTGAATACGGTTCCTCAGGTTGTGCTGACCCCCGGCCCCCACCGCCCAACCATGAAATGATTTTCGTTGCTACTTCATAGCTGTAATTTTGCTACTGTTATGAATCGGGCAACCCCTATGAAAGTGTCCGGACCCAAGGGTTAAAAACCACTATCTAGCTCTTTCAACCTTTGGAATGTGAAATTCTTTCCTGTAAATAATGCTTTTCATTACACATCAGGCCCTTGGAGCCTTGGCTTTTATCTTTCACTGAAATTGTCAGAAACAATTTCCTCCACAAAATAACCATAGCAACAAAAACTCACCTGCCCTCAAGTCGATAATGACTCCTAGAAAGGGACAGAACTTGCGCTGTGAGTTTCTGAGACGGTGCATTTTTATGAGAGTTGAGAGCCCCTTCTGTGTCCTGCGACGTGGTTAGTGGTTTTGAGCTGCTCAACCTGATGTTAGCAGCCCAACGGGTCACCACCACCACACCGCCAGGGACTGCTAGAACATGAAGCGAGTCATAAATTGTGGGCCTGAGAATCAACTTCTAGCACTTCTGTCATCTATCCAAAGTGAAGCCACTTTTCCTTTTATAAAGTTCTACATGAGATGTTTTGTAAAATAAATGTGTTCAACACATATCCTGTCTCTTGCTTCATTATCACCTTATTGCGACTGAAGAGCACTCTGCTGGGGCAGAACTGAGGTTTGGTTTGTTGTTTGAATTGTTTTTTTTTAATTGGAAAATCCACACCTAATTTTTATTCAGGATGTTTTCTATTCACTTAAGGTATCTGTTTCACAATATCAAAAGTTTTGTTAGTTCATTTGTTCTACGTAGCAAAAGGTGATTTCATTTAAATAATTCTACAGAAAAATAAGTTTGTCTGCTGTTTGACTTTTATCCAGCATTTTTTGTCTTTTATCTCTGATTTCGAACTTTGATCCCACAATATTTTCTAAAATATGCTATATTTTTCACTTTGCATTTTTCTTATTTTGCTTGTCGATATACCTGTTTTCTATCATAACTCCTCTTGGTGATCTGAAATCTTAACTGAGTCTGTCAGGGGTGTTGTGACCATTTGCATTTGTGTGATGTGTTAGAGCGAAATGAGATCCTCATGAATTGTGTTACCATCCATCATCCTTATGAATGTAGATG
The DNA here is from genome assembly GCF_000313985.2 of Echinops telfairi. Classification (NCBI taxonomy): domain Eukaryota; kingdom Metazoa; phylum Chordata; class Mammalia; order Afrosoricida; family Tenrecidae; genus Echinops; species Echinops telfairi. The sequence goes on along the minus strand of NW_022103920.1, from coordinate 44,865,996 downwards.
TAGATGTCGGTTTGACAAATAAAACACTATTGTGCAAGAACATGAAACTGATTCTTTTTTGCTATTTTTAATTCCAGGTACATTATATGCTATATGCTATTTTTTAATTCCAGGTACATTAATTTCCCCATTTTGAGAAAAATTGAAAAAAAATTATCTGCCTACTCTTGGATTATTTTTCCCTCCTAAAATCGAGATGGAAATTTAATTGAAGACTGAGAGACAGGCTTTCAGGAATGAATTTATATCCTAGGTCATACACTGAACTGGCGGTGTAGCCTTGTAAAACTGTCTGCCCTCTATAAATTGCAGAAATGAGAGAAGAACGAAAGGGGGTGGTGTTTGCTGGGCACAGAACGATGCCCCCCCCCTCCCCCCCCCCCCCCCCCCCCCCCCCGCGTCAAAATAAACACGCGTCGGTGAGTCTTGCTTGGTTCGTGGATAATGGCCACCTTCTGTGCCCTAGCCACTCTCAGAGGAAAGCATGGCTTCATTTTCCAGATGAAGACAAGGTGAAACAGGAGAAACATCGACCTATACCAGTGGGTCTTCACACTGGCATTTTCCGACCAGGAGCACCTTTTCTTAGAGTCCACGGCCAGACTTTCTGAGTCTGGGTCTAGAGTGGAGCCTGAGAAAGTGCAGGTCTCTTGCAAGTTCCCTGGTGACCTTGGAAGGAATGATCTCGTAACCACATCTCAAAAGAACTGGCCTAGACTATCAATGAGAAGAATTTTAGAAAATTCCAGTGGGACGTTTAGTAAATAAATGGCTAGCATTAACTTTGCTGAATAAGTTTTTATGGGATTAGATGATACAAAGAAGATTACTGATTGGGTCATTAAAACTTTTTTTTAAGTCACCATGTAATTTGTCATTTGAAGCATATAATTTAGAGTTCAACAGGAATTTAGAGCTAATCCTCATCATTTTCCAAATGAGAAAATAAAAGCCAAGAGAAAATAACTGACAAACAGCAACTGAAAAAAAGGATGCGATTTAAAAAGTCAAAAAGAAAGTTAAAATAAAAATGGATTTAGAATTATCACCCAGTGCTTATTCTACCCTGCAATGTTGCCTCTAGATACCCAAGCAAAGAAACAGAGGAAATATAAACCAGGGTGGTTTGCCCGCAGTAAAAGTGACCAGAGATGACGTTTTCTGTCGGGAGATAAACAAAGCATATTGTGGGGCGGGGCGATGTGTGGGGGGCGGGGGGCGGGAAAGAGGGGCGGGATCGCAAAGGAAGTTCTGACTCATCCAGTCAATAACATTGGCACATAGAAATTAAGATGCTTATTACATCCATGAATTTTTCTTTTCAATTATGCAGCTAATGAAGACTCATTAAGGTTGTCAACAATCAATTTCTCTCTAATTTAACCTAGGTTAAGAGAAAATGAATACAAAGTCTATTTATCTTTAGATTGTTCTGGATTCCTATTTAACAGGATTTAAAATATTTGTCCCCCAAACTGTAGCCTCGCCTGCCTAATTGCTTAGCTTCTTTTTCCCCCCTCATTAATATGTAAATCAAATTGTTCCCATTCTAAGGTGGAGGGAAATACATGTGCAAGGGATTTACCAGGGTATGATGCAGAATTTCTTTGGGCAGTTTGTTGATGCAAATATGTGGGCTGTTGCTTCTTTATATTCACATCTCATAAAACAAAACTGCCTTATGAGATTTCAGGCAATTGTATTTTTGCTGTCCTTTAATGCTAAATTGGTTTGCTTGTGTTAGCACAACGGATCAACTGCAGTCAAGTTATTTGGTATGAGTGCGATAGGCAACCACAGTCTGTCCTTGAGCCGTGATGCCAAAGAGCTGTAATGTGTTTTGGTAAGTTTTAGGTGCCAGGTTTAGATCTAGCCTCTTTTCCTAGAATAGTATTGATTTATAAATGGACAGATCATAAAGCATGCTGATTTAATTTTCTTTTAGTCAACACCTAGGACAGGAAAGGTAAGTGGTTTAAAAACTATGTCAGTCAGCACATCCCAAATGGCAATGGTAATGTTTCATGGATTCACAGTAACATATGCTTTGAAGACATACTTTAGTGAGTTGGGATTTTTGTAAACAGATATATGATTTTTATTAAGATCATTGTATAATTTTGGATATGTACAACTGTACTGTGATTGATATAGAGATTATAACATAAACTTAACTGTTATCAATAATTTAGCCATTGAATCCTGAGATATGAAATAATTACATAGAGCTACCCAGCAAGTGATTATTACCTACCAATGAAATTCAATATCAACTCTAGTTAAAACCCGAAACAAAACAAATAAATAACAACAAACTCTGCATCCCCATTATGTTCAATAAATGTGATTTGGCACTGCAAACATAATTTATTTTAGAATATTAGTACGACTGATCCCTATGAGATGAAAATTAACCATATCCCAAATATCTGATTTTCCAAAATGCTAACCTACTCGATTCTCCCTGATATGTGCCACCAATCATCCCCTCACTCGTATTCCTTGCATTCTAGGGTTTAGCAAGTCACTGCAATACCACACAGAATGCACGGATCAGCAAGGAAATGACTCACATGGTTGTGGAGTTTGGCAAGTCCCAAATCCAAAGTTCACACATTTGTTTGGAGGATTCTCCTCAATCACACTAAATCGAGCTTTTGACTCATCAGGCTGCAGAAAATACTGGATGAGGTGAGGCAGGAGGCTGCTGGCTTAATTAAGTGCAAAGAACCAAAGAGCAGACAGAGGCAAGCCAGATACAAGATGCAGAGTAAGAGCAAATGTTTTCAAAGTTGCTCAGCACAGGTCACGATGCCTACCCAAATGCTGCACCAGCAATCTTCTTAGGGCAAGAACTGGTGTCTGACTGGTGTTCAATGCTCTGTGCATACTCAAATAAGGAAGTGGGGCACAAATAGGACAGCTTGTCCCCAAAGGAAGCAGTGATGGCTTGAGGCACACCTTCTAATAAGGTGGGACTCAAAATATGTCCTTCAGCTAACTCACTCCAAAATGGGATTATAGCCACAGGTGTAGAGGCTAGAGTCTAAACTATGTCACGCAATTCAGAATGATGTCAGAAGGACCATAGTAAGTAATTGACTGCACTGTAGATACCTGCCGCATTCAGGACACCAGGCTCAGAATCATGAAAATGATTAGGAGTGTAAGCTCTCGGAGGCAGTACTGATGTACAAAGAATGTACATTTTATTTGGGTGAATGTAGAACTGAGTATATAATTTATAGAATTCTGGGGAAACTGAAAGTACAAAACCCTTTGTTAAAATAATTATTACTAAGATGTCCACCATTAAATCATGTGAGAGTTCTTCTATGGAGAAGGGGCTCAGTGTAACTGCATAGGTCACACATCCATGAAGCCAGTCCAAACGGAAACAAAAAGAAACATTTCATTGAGCGTTTCCATACGGTAGGTGTAATGTGCTGAACTTCTTAGTTTGTATTATTTCATTTAAGCCTCAAACCTCTTTGGGGAAGTGGCTGCTGTGACCTGTAGGTCATTGGATAGGAGGCTGAGGGGTAGAGTGGGACACACAGCTAGTGAGATGTTATTTGGATTGGACTCTAATGTGAGTACCTATTTATCAGGATGCAGTCAATAAGGCATTAGGCCCTATGTGTTTGTTTGGTATTTCAATATATTTAATCAATGAATAGTTTTAAGGCAATCTTGCTCATAAAGATTATGATGTAAAAATCCAGTAATCCTGCTGTAAGAGTAATAATTTATAAATGCCATCTAATTTACAAGTTAAATAAATCAGTAACATGTTTTTATTTGGTATGCTGTGTAAAAAGATTAAATTGATCAATTTAAATATTTAAAATTGTTGTCGATCTTTTCTTTCATTGTCCCAGAGTTTCTATTCAGACAGACAGCCACCCCCTTCTTAGGGTGGCTTTTTCCGAAGAGTTTGGGATTGAAGCAAGCGTGTTCTGAGTCATAGCAGTGCCCTGAACTCCAAGTTCCAGCCCTTTCCCCTCAAGAGATCTCTCAAATAGTATTAAATTATGAGGCCCCACTCCCACAGTTGGCTAAAGAGGAGGGAGAGGTAGGAATAACATCATACATTCCTTAAGGACGAAACCAGCCTCTCAAAGAGTGTATTTGATTATTTTCATGTTAGTACACAGGGGCTTAGATTCATTAGAACATTTTCCCCCCAGAATAGTTTAGTTGGATACACTTGAGTCTGTCAATTGCAGATTTCTAAAATTATCTCACTTGTCAAGCATCTACCAGATAAGTACTGCATTTGATTAGAATACATAAAACATCTATAAGCCTGAACAAAGAACACATCAGGTTATTCCCATGACGTAAGAGGATCTTAAAAATAAATCTAGTGACTAAAAAGCATGTATCATAAATTAATGTTTATGCCATTTCCTAAAGAAAGATTTGTTAAAATTAACAGATAAGCCTGGATGATCTTGCAGTGCCTCAAAGTAAGGAAATGCTAAAATAATAATAATAAATATATGTGAATGTACCATAGGAGCCAAAAGAAACAGTTCCCAGTGGCCAAAAGTGGAACAATATGAAAAATACAATTAAAAATGTAGTGTTTATAATCCAAAGTATAAATTAAATATCCTCGGTATGAAAATGAACTCATATTGACTTAAATCAAAGATTGAAAATATATAACCAATGGGAGGAGGATTAATAGACAAATTTTTGTGTAAAAAAGTTCTAAGTAATTTATGCAAACACTCTGCCTCAAGGAGTGAAGTACATATAAATATTTCTCTACCCCATTAATATGGACTGTACATAATTACCTTTCTCTAAAGAACACAGTTCTTTAAAAGGGAAAAAAGTAACTTTATGGTGGAAAAAACTGACAAACACTACCTCAGTCAAATGATCAATGCTGGCATCATAAGTGATAACCCATGTAAATATCAGGTACTTTTGATATGATGTGATAAGACCCTTTAACTCTCACATAAGCTTCTCCAAAACTAATAACCTCAATGTAGCCATACGACAAATGCCAGACAGACCCAACGTGTGAGCGTTTTTATCACTTGTCTGAATGGTACTTTTGGATACTACCAAGGGAAGTTGGAAACCATCACACGTTGGGGTTGCCTGGGGAGACGTGAATAAATTTAACATGTATCTTGGATGAAGTCCTAGAACGCAATAAAGGAAGGCATTAGGGATAAAATAAGAAAATCTGAAGGTGTGGATTTCCTTATTTGAAATTACAGCAACAACAATAGGCAGCCTTAGTTGTCACAAACGTGTATCTCAATATCAGTGTCAATTAAGCTCCAACCTCAGGCCATGAGGTGCACATATGAAATGGAAGTGTTCCTTAGTTTTCAACAGTTCTTTTCCCCATAGCATGTTGAACTGCTGAAAAGACCGTGTCGTTTGTTCTGTGACCTAAAATAATAATAATGAATACATAAATGCTTTCTGGCAAGGAGGGCGTAGTATGCCTAGTGGAGTTTGATCAAGTGCAATATAGCCCAGCGGAATTACTGAAAGCCGGATAAAGGTCAAACATGATAGGGGGCAAGAGGAAACTAAAAGGAAATAGAGGAAAGAACTAGGAGGCAAAGGGCACTTAGAGGGTTTAAATACAGGCATGTACATAGGCAAATATATTTATATATAATTATAGGGACATAGATTTATGACTTAAGGATTAAGACAGCAGACAGACATTGGGACTCTACTCAAGTACTTCCTCAATGAAAGAACCCTTTGTTCTAATAACCTGTTGTTCTGTGATGCTCACCTTCCCTACCAGATTGCTGAGGACAAAATGGGTGCATAAACAAATGTAGTGAAGAAAGCTGATGGTGCCCGGCTATTAGAAGATATAGTGTCTTTGGTCTTAAAAGCTTGAAGTTAAACAAGTGACCATCTAGTAGGGAAGCAACACAGCTCAAATGGAAGAAACACACCAGCCTGTGTGATCATGAGGTGTTGACAGGATCAGGTATCAGGCATCAGAAGACTCAAAACAAACAATCATATTGATGTGGAGGGGGTCAGAGTGGAGACCCAAAACCCATCTGTAGACAATAGGACATCCCTTCACAGAAGGGTCACAAGAAAGGAACAAGTCAGCCAAGATGCAGAATAGCACGGATGAAACACATAACATTCCTCTAGTTCTTTAATGCTCCCCCCACGGCCCCTGCCCACAATCATGAACCCAGTGCTACCTCACAAATCCAGCTAGACCAGAGCATGTACATGGGTACAGATAAGGGCTTTCAACACATGGAATCCAGGACACATGAACCCCTCAGGAACAATAATGGGAATAGCAATACCATGAGGGTAGGGTAAAGGTGGGGGGGGGGGACTGATTGCACTGATCGATGTATACCTCCTCCCCAACTTAAGGTGACAAACAACAGAAACATGGGTGAAGGGAGACAGCTGACAATGTAAGATACAAAAATAATAATAATTTATACTAAGGGTTGGAGGGTGGAGGGGAGGAAAAAATAAGGAGCTGATATCAAGGGCTCAAGTAGAAAGAAAATGTTTTGAAAAGGATGATGGCAACATATGTACAAATGTGCTTGACACAATGGATGGATGGATTGTTGTAAGAACTGTAAGAGCCCCCAGTAAAATTATTAAAAATAAATCAGTAAATAAAATGCTGTCAACTGGTCTATTAGAATTACAAAATCAGTGAAGTCATTCTAGGACTTTGATTCTCTAACACATGATACGCCTACTGCTGTCGATAATAAAATAGCCACTTCAAACAGTGTGAGGCTATTGATGCAGCCACAGACTTCGTACAACTAGTTAATGCACTAGCTGCAACTCCGGTTAGACGTAAGTATTAGGATCTGCTCTTTCCTTGGGTGGCTTCTTACTTATCTAGGACTGCTCTCCTAGAAATTCCACAAGTGAACATTGATTCTGTCCCAGTGTTGGAGAAGAGACATTAAAATCTGGGACACCAGCACTGGGGGAGGCTTTCTCCCTCTGTAGGTTCTGGCTGAAGGTCCTTGTTTCATTTTACCATCTGTGGGTCTGGCATGTCTTGAGATCAGAATGTGTCTTCTCCTTCATCTAGGGCAGCGGTTCTCAACCTGTGAGTCGTGACCCCTGTGGGGTTCGAACAACCCTTTCACAGGGGTCGCCTAACACCCTCGGAAAACACATATTTCTGGTGGTCTTAGGAACCAAGACACTGCTCTTCTATTGTCTCCAGGGGGGTCTGCCCACATGCAGATACACCCACATATGAGTACCTGATGTGAAGGCTGTTACCCATGCTACACCATGCCTCAAGACAAAATTTCATTTATTTGTAATTAGAAATAAATATTTCACAATATATACTTACATATAGTTTTGGTGATTCATCACTATGCTTTAATTATGTTCAATTTGTAACAAGTGGGAAGAGAATGCTCTGAAAATGATGATGGCGGCATATGTGCAAATGTGCTTGACACACTGGATGAATGTATGGATTGTGATAAGAGATGTAGGAGACCCCAATAAAAGTATTTAATAAGTAAATAAACAAAAAGGAAATTCAAGAATCACCTTAAAATATCACTGCATAATTAAAATCACTTGAAAATGAAAAAAATACATCTTGCATATCAGATGTTTATATTACGATTCATAACAGTAGAAAAATTACAGTTATGAAGTAGCAACGAAAATAATTTTATGGCTGAGTGTCACCACAACATGAGGAACTGTATTAAAGGGTTGCGGCATTAGGAAGGTTGAGAACCACTGATCTAGGATGTTCTCAGCACAAGGATACTGGCCCACATGATGCACTCTGCTTAAGCTCATCGATTTTCTTCCCCTGGGATCTCTGCTCATTTGTTTAATCCTCTCATATTTCTAAAGAAATTGACTGCAGATACAACAAAATCCTGTACATTGCACCCTGATTTATTATCATAACTAGTTCCAATTCTGCCTTCAGAGTGTATACAGACTTAGATGGAGGATATATCAAGAACCAATAGCTCTCCATATTGTTTTATTTCTGTTTCATTAAATTTTCCATGAATTTGTCACAATGGTTTTGACTTACCCTGATCTACACTGTGCTCTTTACCCTGGCTAGTGTAAAGAATGTGTATATTGATACATTTTCCATTGAAATATTTGTGAGAAGAGGAATAATTTTGGTTATGATCCAGGAAAGGCTAAGGATAGTCCTGAAGTACATACATCATTTTTCAAAACCTAAGATTTGATCACAGTCATCAAGACTGCCCTCCTCCGGATCAAGAAGAATTTCTATTTTCTGAAGAGCATAATGACAGTCAGAGTGAGTGACAGTGTGCACGTGAGAGTGTGAGAATGAGGTCCATAGAACAAATTGGATGGGTTGAGGATTTTATTTGGGATTTACTGGGTGGTGCAAGTGGTTAGTGATCTGGGCTGCCAACAGAAAGATTAGAGGTCAAGTCTACCAGAGATACCTTACAAGAAAGACATTGTGACCTATTTCAGAGTTCTGCTATTACACACATGAGGCCACTAAGAATCAGAACAGACTCCAGGGTAACTTGTTAAAGATCTTTTTTATCAGAACAAAAACAGCATCGACATCCATTTGTCATTCGGGTCCAATCTCAAAGTCTAGCGTTCCATGGGAACATATTTAATACTGCACTAGTGTTTCCTATATTGCACTAAAATAAAATACCATAAGTAAGGCCACAATCATTAAGATGGTGTTACTTCTAATATATATATGTATATATATATGCATATATCTCCATTAGTCTGGTTTTAACACATTAGAAACTATACCCATTATAAGAATTTATTGCTCAGTTAAAAGTCATTGGATAGCAAGTCAGAGTGCTGCCCTTATTGATGAAGGGTAAGATAAATCTCTCAGTTCCTAAGTTGTCTAGCTAATGAATATGAAGTATCTCCATTTGTCAACATACCTGGTTTCATGGTATATTGCTTTGCTGGCAAGGCCACATTCTCATTCAATAGGCCACATGTGTAAACCATGTTTGCATCTTATAAACACTCTTTAAATTCGCTCTAAATCTCCTTTTTGTCCTAAGCTCCATTTAACCCCAAATCCCTAAAAGTCTCCCACTGGAGGTGGGTGGGATGGGAGGAAGGGTAGGTGTTCTTCTGCTAAGTAAACAAAATACACACACATATGTGTTTGTATATATGTATACCATTTAACTCACCTATTTGGCCTGTAAAGAAACTAGATGGATCCTGGAGAATGACAGTGGATTTTCTTAAACTTAACCAGGTGGAGATTCCAATTGCAGCTGCCATTCCAGATGTGATTTCATTGCTTCAGCAAATTAACACTTCTCCTGGTACTTGGTATGCAGCTATTGATCTAGCCAATGCCTTCTTCTCAATGCCAGTCTTGAAGGACCACCAGAAGCAGTTTGCATTCAGCTGGCAGGGGCAACAATACACTTTCACAACTGTTAAAGTATGAGAAGGAACTCCCCAGAAGGCCATGGGTGCAGACTGGGAGAAGGAAGGTAATGTGACAGGAGTGGAGACTGTGGGCATTTGGGCCACTTCTTCATGAAACTTACTTGTACCTTCAGGTCCTGCTTTGGCCTGATCTCATTTATACCACTTCCATTTAACAATGGAGTGTTGCTGTGCACGTCAAACGTTATGATTCTGTGGGTCAGACAATACCCAGTTCATGATAGGTAGTTCAGGCCTCATGGTGACTTGGTGGCCCATGGTGAGGCATTCAGTCTCCACTAAGGCCCAGTAACAGGCCAACATCTGTTTTTCAAAGGGGAAGTAGTTGTCTGCAGAGGATGGCAGGACTTTACTCCAAAATCCCACCGGTCTACGCTGTGATTCACCAATAGGGGTCTGCCAAAGACTCCACACTGCATCTCTAGCTACAACTGACACTTCCATAACCCCCCACTCTGACTGGCAGGCCTTCAAAACACCTTGGTTCTCCTAGAATTAGTGTCAGTTAAGAGCCAGTGTTCAGTAATCAGGTTCAATCACACCACTCAGCACAGTGACACCCTTCTTGACTTGTTGATCCAAAGGCATGAGAAGCCCAAAGTGGCCAGGGGGCATTCTCAGCTGCCAGGTTCAGTGGAATCCATGCTGTGTTTCCGGGTGGGAGAGTCCTTCCTTTGGGACCAGGACCTCCAGGCCTGAGGAACACAGGGTTGCTGGGACAGGAAGCAAAAATGCTGCAAGTGGATCACTAGGAGTAATAGTGAGTGGTGCCACTGCAGCTTCCACCCCTTGGTTCCTGGACCCATGAATTCTGGCTATTGGAGACACAGCACCATATATTGGCCGCTGGTTTAGAGCATATACAGCTTCCTGGAGAACATTGCCCCAGCCCCGCAAGTTGTTGCCACCTAATTGGCGCTGTAATTGTGCCTTTAGGAGCCCATTCCATTGCTCTATCAAGCCAGCAGCTTCAGGATGATGAGGAACATGATACGACCAGTGGATTCCATGGGAATGGGCCCATCACCGCACTGCATTTGCTGTGAAGTGAGTTCCTTGATCTGAAGCAATGCTATGTAGGATGCCTTGCCGGTGGATGAGGCATTCTGTAAGTCCACGAATAGTAGTTTTGGCAGAAGCATTGCGTGCAGGGAAGGCAAATCCATATCCAGAGTAGGTGTCTATTCCAGTAAGAACAAAACGCTGCCCCCTCCATGATGGAAGTGGCCCAAATACCCACAGTCTCCTCTCCTGTCACTTTACCTTCCTTCTCCCAGTCTGCACCTATGGCCTCCTTGGGAGTTCCTTATCATACGTTAATTGCTGTCCACTTACAAGTGGCACCTGCATATTGTGCAGAGCCATCCATAAACCAAGCATGACTTTTTTGTTCTTCAGTTAATTAATTTCTAAAGCAGTACAAATGGTTCAGTGCAACTCACTCCTGTGAGACAGTTGTGAGACACTGGCAGTCCTTCAAGTCTTGAGGGCCTCCAGATAGTCCATTGTAGAGCAGTTCAGGCTCTCCGGGCACAGGCAGCAAACAGCAAAGCAGGTCACCAACAGTCAGCCAGATGACAGGGTCCGACAGTCCCCAGTTCAAGTGATGTATACTCCAGTAGCGTGGCGAAGCAGGTCTTGAAGGAACCTCAAACTACAGCGACACAGACCATAGGTTAAGTGTCCCACAGGTAGTGTTGCTTGCAAACTGAGGCACAGAACAAGCAAGGCAGCCGCACACTGGTCTGATGATCAAAGAGCAAGAGACAAGAAAGGCGAGGCTCGCCGAGCCATTTATCTCTCCACCCTTCAATTAATCCCACATGTGTCCATTGGCGAGGTTGGCATAATAAACTTACCTATCACAATCCACCCCTCGCCAACTTGGCACCTATACACAATTCTTTGGCCATATATAATTTCCAGACATTAATGAAATCACACTTATATTTAGCATTAAATTTCTATCATACATATAAATGAAAACACACTGAGTCCAATTATATACAATATATCATATATGAACAAAGGAAAGATATTCAATAAACACATACAAAGAAAATAAACTAACAATCACAAACCTTGCTTTTGCAATTGATCACATGGTCGTAACTGATAAGTAGAACTACCTTCTTCTACTACCCATTCTGTATTACCTTTGCCCTCGGTAAGCACCTCAGCTGGCTGTGGTCTTTTGCATGGTGGGGTGCCCCAGACCTCCATTCCTGAGGGGTCTGGGTCATTAGCTGTCCTGTCAGGATTGGGTTGCTGTAACTTACCATTTACTTTAATCACAGGGCATGGTAGTCAGCCTATGGGATCTCCTGATTTCCAGACATACTCTTCTTTACCTCCATTATGTAGCACCAGTCCAATTTCTCCTTTGTAATCATCTCAACCTCACCTTTAGGAGCTTTCTGAGTCTTAATTTACAAGCTACACTCCCTGTGGGACACCTAACCCATGGACTATGTCGCTGTAGTTTGAGGTTCCTTCAAGACCTGCTTTGCACACTACTGGAGTATACATTGCTTGTGCTGGGGACTGTCAGACCCTGTCATCTGGCTGAGTGTTGGTGACCTGCCTTGCTGTTTGCTGCCTGTGCCCTGATAGCCTGAATTTCTCTACAGAGGACTGCCCGGTGGTCCTCAAGACTTGAAGGACTGCCAGTGTGTTAGCTGTCTCACAAAAGTGAGTTGCACTGAGCCATTTGTACTTCTCCATAATTAACTGAAGAACAATATATATATATATATATACATATACATATATATATATAGAGAGAGACTCAATCAAAGATTACCCTTTTCTTATTCCTGACTTAAATGGGAACATCATAATACTGTACTGTGTAAAATGATGATTATGGCTGATAGTTTGAGATAAAATTCTTCAACATGGTAGGAAAGAATCTTTTAATTACAGGTTTCTAAGATTTAAGGAATGTATGTTGAATTTATCAAGTGCTACTTTAGCATTTCTTATGTTTTTCTCATTTAATTTATTGATGAGATACATTCTATAAGTATTTTCTAATATTCATTTCATGTTCTTAGAATAGAGCCTACTTTATAGTCATGTATTATTTCTTTAATAAATCACTGTGACTTTATTTGCTAATATTTTATTTAGCTTTTTTCTTATCTATGTTTATAGATGAGGTTCATTACCCACATTTATCTGATGCTTCCTTTCTTCTTTTTTTTAGTCTCCAAATTGTGTCTGGGTTTTCTATTTTTTTAATGAATAGTTTAAGAATAAAGTCCCTAGGTGCTGCAATTAAGCACGCCTTCTAGCAGAAAGGCTGTAAAGTTGTCCATTTGAACCCACCCAGAGTCACCTTGACAGCCTGACAACAACCTTCCAAAAGATCACAGCCTTGACTGATTGCAGCTCAGAGTAACAATAAGTCGAAGCATTGTCGAGAGAAAATTGCTTCTAGAATATGCCCATAGGTATGCCTTAAAAGAAGCCGCTTTAAAAGAAAGAGAAGTTCGTTTGTACCAAAGGGAAGAAATGTGTGTGTGTGAGGAGAGTGGCTGATAACCAAATACCATCCCCTGGTCTCTTCTGTGTCTTTCCATCAATATTTTACAGTTTTAATGATATATTTCCCTTTGATCTTACAGACTTCCTATTAAGGTCATAATAAAGGGTCCTCAAAAGCACTTCTTAATCCCAGCCTTGTTGTCTGCCAGACATCTAATGTGATGTCCTAAACAGAGGAATGCCAGGCCTGTGCTCTTCTTTGTACTTGTGGAGCCAGTTGTTCAAATCTCATGTCCTCTCTCCTTTTCCAAAATTTCCTACAAAAGATTTTGACGTCACTAGAGACAGATTTCAGATTGATACTCAAGTAGGTTATAAAAGGAAACATCTGTCTTCCTTGACTGCACATAACCCTGATTAATGATAGCTCATAAAGAGGTTTTTATTGATCAAAGACAATTTTTGAAGTTGCATGTTTCTTCAAATTAAAACATCTTTTCTCCTTTAAAACATAGTGAAGGTAAACTTGTCCATGCCTCCCATTCTGCCATTCTTCTCTCTCCCTCTCTCTCGCTCTCTCACGTGGTGGTTATCTCCAATGAAATTTAAACTTCCATTAAAAATTTGAAAAGTGCTAAAGGAAAAATGAACCATAAGTGTCTATCTTTAAAGGACAAAAGGGAATGGAAGTTAAGGAAATAAGAAGGGTTTAGTATCTTACTTTATGACAACCAAAAATTATATGAGAGGAAAATGAAAATGAAATAAGGTATTTTTATGAAAATTGGTTAAAATTTTACATGTGAATTCCAACCTGTTATTAAAATTTTCTGAGCCAGACAGAAAATTGAATGCAGAACAGGAGCAGCACTCAATGGCAGTGACATTTCCTGACAGAGCAATTCTTTACATATCAGCAGTGCTAATTATATTCAATCTGACAGCAGCAGTTTAACCCATTCAGCAAGAAGAGTACTTCTTCCAAGACCAGTGATCTAAGCGTTCATTTGGGTGCCAATCCAGCTTGGCAATGCATATTTAAGATATACAATTAATTTTCAATGACTGGTATGTGAATGATAAGCATGGTGCTATTGCGTGGGTAGCACGTGTGTGTGAAAATGGGAGGTGTATTAATTTGGGATCCACACATTAAACTGCAATAAACAATCAAATATTCCCTGAGATACTTAAAATTTTATTTTAAAGACAAGCTTGTAATTATATGAATCTCAATGAGAATATACATACTATCAAGAATCATTATTGACAAACAGTCTCCTATCTAAAAACACAAAGCCAAGTAGCTATTATTCAGGTAGAAAATACATTTGTATTTTTTATGTAACTGAAAGCATCCATCACTGTGTGCTTTTAATGTTTACTCTTTTTTAACTACTTCCCATCAGATGAGTGCAGAAACACTCTTGTCACTCCATAGTTGACATACACATAGATGTCTTCCAGGGATCACGTTTACAGCTCAACGATTGTGGAGAACAGAACTTCTAGAAATTCTGTTTTACCTTGAACCTGGGGAAAATGAAAAGAGTACTTGTTTTTAAATGGGAAAACCGGGATCACTTGATCCTGGCCTGTCTCATAGTTGGTGAATCCAAACATTTATTTGTGAAGTGGTTATTATGCATGAGGCAGCGATCCCAGAGGTCTGAAATTCAAAATCACCAGTCTATGGGAGAAAGGAGGCTTTCTACTCCAGTAAAGACTAACAGGGCATGGCAGTTACACAATGTCCTGTCAACTTGAGAGTATTATGAGTGAAGGGGTGGGTGTTTAGCCCGTCAACCAGGCTGCAGCTTGATGACCTCATTTGGAGATGTGACAGAAATAAATGTCTCACTGGAGGCGGGGCATACCACATGGCTCTCTCTGGCTCCCCTTTCCTGCTGTTGAGACACTCAGAAAGCTGGAGGAGACATGTGGAGACGCGTGCCAGCATTGAGATGCTTCTACTGTCACTGAATCCACAAGACCTTCTAGCTACTGGCCTGTGATCTCTCTGCATTTAGCATCACTGCAAGTGCTGCGTTAGTCTAAAGAGGAATTTATGGACTAGTATTGGGCATATGGGCTAATATCAAACGTATGGACTTGATCTGGATTGGGCTGGGATGTTTTCTCAATAAGCAATGGCACTTTTATATAAAGCTGTTTCTTATACACAGATGAGTGTCTCTGGGTTTGTTTCTCTAGTCTACCCAGACTACGTGGAGGCAGTTCTACCCTGTTCTGGAGGGTCACTATGTGTCAGCATCAACTTGATGGCAGTGAGTTTGTTTTTTGTTTTTAAGTCCAAGGATTAATCAGACAGCTGACAAAAATAGTTTGAGGGACAAAAGATAAAGGGTATTTTCCTATTACTGATCAAGATTCTTCTTTCTGCTTTTTTTAGCCTCATTTATACTTATTTAATGCTCAGCAAAAATGGTAAAGGTCTCAGCACTTCCTCTTGGTTACATTCCCCTTGGTCAAGCCCTACCAGGCCTCCCACACCCTCCTCACCACCGATTTGGATCAGTTGTTGTTCCCTTGTCCCTGGGTTTGTTAATGCCACTACCTTTCCTCCCACCTCCCCTTCTCCCATATCCCCCCGGAACTTTCGGTCTTGTTGTTTTCTCCTCCAGATTGTTCATCCAGCCTATATTATTTAGACAGACCTGCGGAGATAATAACATGCACAAAAACAAGACAGAGCAAAACCAAGCAACAATATACAACAAAA
>NW_022103920.1:44824124-44849237 GCF_000313985.2 Echinops telfairi | reverse complement strand
AAATGAGGAGCTGATACCAGGGGCTTAAGTGGAGAGCAAATGTTTTGAGAATTATGAGGGCAATGAATGTACAAATGTGCTTGACACAATTGATGTATGTATGGATTGTGATAAGAGTTGTATGAGCCCCTAATAAAATGATTAAAAACAATGGTAAAGGTCAAGTCTGATAGGAGATCGCAGATGGCTTGAGCAGCTAAGCCCTAGACAGCTAATAGAAATGTTAGAGGTTCTAACCCACTCAGGGATCTTCGAAGAAAAGACTGAAGATCTGCTTCCAAGAGACCACGACCTTGACAAGTGCAGGGAGCTCAGATCTGCTCTGCAGCACAGAAGGCAAGTGTGTGGGACCAGTTCAACACATCTAGCAACAGCACAGCTACATTATTGATAGTACTGCTGACCCATGTTTACTTGGACTCACATAAGTATCTTGCTTAAAAATTTGATTCGTCTAAGATTAACTAAGCTTAGATTTTACATGCCATACTTGTTTTACTTGTATGTTCCCCTTAGCATTCTTTGTACTGACTATCAATTGAAGGTGTAATCAAATTAGGTCTCGCATTGGCATAGTCAAACAGCTGTTTCATTGTGGGCCTCATTTAGGGGAGGAAACATTTTGTTGAGCCTGAGTGACATAAACTACTATCGTGTCTGTGGTATCTCAGCAAGAGCCCACGAGTTCCAGTTGGTAGTGGGCCATAGCACAATTGACACCTTATTTAGATTAAGTGATTGGGTAAATATGAATTATTATTAATATGTTAATGTTTATTACATCCAGGTCAGTTGAGAACATCAAATTAACTTTGCCTGAAGTAGTATGATTTATATTTGGCAAGCACACATTAATCATGAACAAATTAGAAGATACAGCTATTGGGGCCTGGTAGCTTTGAAGGTGACACAGGCAAGGCTCCTTAGTCACATAAGACCCACATTATAAAAAAGCAGCCAGGAGAATTTTCTTGGACAGACTTCACCAGTATATGCATACACTAAAATTTTAATGCAATATTATGGGATTTATAATTTTTAAAAAAATCTTGGATGATCACCAGGAAAGTTTGCCAAAATTTGGAAGGCAAATGTTTCCACATTACTTTTCTTTCTTTTTCTTTATTTAGAGTTTTTGTTTTTATTTATTTATTTTAAATCATTTTATTGGGGGCTCATACAACTCTTATCACAATCCATACATATATTCATTGTGTCAAGCACATTCGTACATTCGTTGCCCTCTTCATTCTCAAAGCATTTCATCTCCACTTAAGCTCTTGGCATCAGCTCCTCATTTTTCCCCTCCATCCCCGCTCCTCACTCCTTCATGAACATTGATAATTTATAAATTATTGTTATTTTGTCATGTCTTACACTGTCCTACGTCACCCTCCCTTCACCCACTTTTATGTTGTTAATCCCCCTGGGAGGAGGTTATATGTAGATCCTTGTAATCGGTTCCCCTTTTCTACCCTACCTTCCCTCTCCACCCTCCAGTATCACCACTCACACACTAGTCCTAAAGGGATCATCTGCCCTGGATTCCCTGTGTTTCCAATTCCTATCTGTACCAGTGTACATCCTCTGGTCTAGCCAGGTTTGTAAGGTAGATTGGGATCATGATAGTGATAGTGGGGGGGAGGAAGCATTTTCATCTTAAGTTAAAGATATTTTTATTCAGGGCTAGAAAAACGTAAGAGTCTATGTTGCAACGTTTGGAAGTTCTCTTGTGTTTGTTTTAGTGATTGATTTTGACAGCCTATTCATTACAGGTCAGAGATGTTTCAAATGGTGGTGCCTCCACAGGCCTTTCAGTTCTTCCCATCATCTGAAGGCGGCCTTCACGGTGACCGCAGCAGTGGGGGTAAGGTCCAGGGACCCCTCGCTATTGTGTTCATGCAGGAGGCCAGGGCCCCATGCCCACAGCTCATCTTTTCATTGTGGTTTTTGTGGAAGAAGGAACAACTGTACTTGGCAGGTCAGCTCATGTCACTCTTCACCATTTACCAGAAGGAGACACCAAAGCGGGTCCCATGTTCCCCGCTCCCATTCGATCCCAACTTTCTGGTGCATTTGGCCACCTTGCCGCAAACGAGCTCCAAGCCAGAGAGGTTGTCTTTGGGCATATACAAAAAAACTTTTAACATCCCTTCTCAGGGAGGTTACAATTAAGTTTAAGATCTGGGATTTCAATATGTTTTAGCTAGATGAAAATAATGCGCAAAATGGTTTTATTTCAGATAAGTAATAATTATGATGCATGTATAAATAAGTGATGATGATGCATGCCGTGCAGAAGAACACAATGGAATTCTGGAGTCCTCACAGTCATACTCTTGCCCTGTTTTCCTGTTTATATGTAAAATGTTGCCCTTTGTGTGCTTGGTTTATTTTCATTTGGAGTGAAAGAAGCCAGTAAGGACAAAGCTTACTTTTAGCTCAACAGTTCTCTTGACAATGGTTATCTGTAGCCATGCATTCTAAAAGAATAAACACTGATTGATCATAACAAAAATAAATGTTTTTTGCTTCAAAAGTACAATTGGAGCATTGGTGAGTAATAACATTTAGTCATTCAGAACAACTCTCTAGTGGGAGCAAAAATAATGTCATTCTTTTATCTAATGTTTAATGTTTTCAAAGATTCCTTTCTCATATGTTCTCTTGTTTTAGGTTATAAACCTAGAAAGATGCACGCCAATGAGAATTATTTTAATTTTATGCAAACAAACAATATAGCCAAAACGTGGAAGAGATGCTTGGTGAGTGGCCAGTTGAGGATTGGAAGCCGGATGCTTTCATAGAGTCTAGTGTCCATTGATTATTCTTACAAGTTAGTATAGGATGGTCAAGGTTATCTACAAGTGCATGTGACTAGTAGGAGGAAATCACATTTAAAGATGAAAACCTAGATACATAATGAAAAGTCAATGCAGAAAAGGTCCTCTAATCTTTCAGAATGTGCAAAGGAAGAAAATCCAGAGTAAAGATTATGTAAACTTTTAAAGGAAACAAGTATTTCTAGGTCTGTTTGGGAGGGAACAAACACCACCACCCAGCCCCTGCCACCCATCAGCAAATCAATGACAGATACTGAGATAACAAAGATCAAGAAGCACTATTCAATTGCAGAGGCTGTACGTTTTTTTGGACCTGACAAATGGAACCCCTCTACACAGGACTGAGACTATATAGGTCCCCACCCAGGCTCTGTGTACCCTTTTTTGTTCATACTGCAGAATTATTGACCATACAGTTCCACATACAGAGGTGTAACATTTAAGCCACTTCCCTGGGTTCGATTTCCCTGGTATAGCTACTTACAGGTGGGAGGACTTGTGGACAGATCTTAAGTGAGTGGTTTTCAGTGATTCTGGACATGTTTATGGGGAACTGTCTGGTACAGATAAATCTTGGGTGGGAAGAGGGCCTACAATTCACTGGGACTTAGAAATTCTAAGTTGATCCTTGATTTTCAGGATGCTTTCAAGGTTTATTTGCAAAGGTAGGAGGATTAATAGAGCACAGTAATAGTCTGTTTGCTTCATTTAACAGGAGATGAGACTTGTAGTTTACTAAACCAAAATCCAAACTCACTACCATGGGGTCGATTCTAACACATAAAGACCCTATATATAGACTCCACAATTTAAATCTTGTACCAGTGTCCAAAATTACTAGGAGTGTGTCTATCCAAAGCATATGCTTCTTAAAATAAAGATTAAATTACAGCTGTGAATGTGGCTGCATAAGCCAATATTCACTTTCTAGCAATCAGGCAAACAAAGAGGTGGTAGTAGTGTAAACTGGGAAAAGAGTTTGCTGGTCCTGTAGAAGAAAAGGTGAGTGTCCAAAACTCCAGCCAGTTCCTGGACTTTGGAGGTAACCTTGGTTAACCTATTAAACAGATGCTTTAAAGCACTCAGGGGGAGGGGGGATAGAAAGGGGGAACCAATTACAAGGATCTACATATATCCTCCTCCTTGGGGGATGGACAACAAAAAAGAAGGTGAAGGGAGGCATCAGGCAGTGTAAGATATAAAATAATAATTTATAAATTATCAAGGGTTAATGAGGGAGGGAGGAGTGGTGAGGGAGGGGTAAAAAAAAGAAAAATGAGGAGCTGATTCCAAGAGCCCAAGCAGAAAGCCAATGTTTTGAGAATGCTGAGGGCAGTGAATGTTTACGTGTGCTTTACACAATTGATGCATGTATGGATTGTGATGAGAGTTGTATGAGCCCCAACAAAATGATTTAAAAAAAATTTTTTTAAAGCACTCAGTCAAAAGAAACTTGTAAATGAAATTTATTTCAGTCCTGTGTTATCTAAAATGATTCATGTAACCTAAATTCAACAAGGTATTGTTGTTGCTTGGTGCCATGGAGTTGGCTCCGACTACTATTGACCCTACGAACTACCGAAGGGCACACTGCCCGGTCCTGTGACAGCTTCACGGTGGTTTTCATGTTTGAGCCATTGATGCGGCCCCTGTGTCAGTCCGTCTCCTTGGGGCCTTTCCCCTCCCCCACTGCCCCTCCACTGTAGGAAGTGTGATGTGTTCTTCTCCAGGGACTAGTCCACCAATAACCTGTGCAAAGTCCACGAGACCAAATCTCACCAAATTTGCCTCTCAGGAACATTCTGACTTTATTTCTTCCAAGGCATTGCTGTTGTGCCTTTGGCAGTTCACGGTACTTTCAATATTCTCTGCCAGCACCAAGGTTCAAATGCATCCGTTTTCTTAGGTCTTCCTTATTCGGCTCTAACTTTCACATGTATATGAGTTGATTGAAAATACCATAGCTTGAGTCAGGTGCACTTTAGTCCTGAAAGTCACACCTTTGCTTTTGAACACTTTAAAGGGATCTGGTGTAGCATATTTACCAATGCAATGCATGGTTTGATCTCTTGACTTCTGCTTCCGTAAATATTGATTAAAGATCCAAGCAAGATGAAAGCCTTGACAACTTCAATTTTTCTCTGTTTATCATGATTCAGCAAGACACTTAGTGCAATATCTTAGGGGTAGTTCTCTTGGCGTAGTGTTTGCATGTGGGGCCGTAAGGTAAGCAATTCGAAGCTACCAGCTGCCCCACTGGAGAAAGTTGAAGTTTTCTATTCTCATAAAGATTCATAGCCTCAGAAGTCCACAGCGGGACTCCACCCTGCCCTATAGGGTTGGCATGAATTAGACTTGCTTGCTGGCAGTGAATGTGTGAGTGAATGGGTGCCTGTCCTGGATAAGCTTGTTGAAAAATATATATGATGACAGTAGAAATAAGAGGATTTGTTGTGTCTGCTTGAAAACCCCAATTGATAGTGGATGATTAAACTCAGAAATTTAATCTGATATACAGTGTAATTGACAGCATGAAAGGAAACATAGACTTTGCATAACAAGCTGATGGTTGATCCCAAATAGAAATGATCAGCTATATGATTGAAGGTTAATCAGAGTAGAATGATGAACTAAAATTGCAAATATGAAATTGAACTCTGGACCAAAGTGACTGGATGGGTCTGATATAGTATAAAATTAGTGCTTTATGTGTACAATTTACTTTTGCTTTTCAACTTTGCCAAATAAACTTGAAGTTTAGCTATTTTGTTATAATTCAGTACATTTCAACTTGAGATGCCGTTGGGGATTTTTTTCCTCCTAAAAATGAATGGCGGTGGTTTGGCTCCTGGTGTCTGGAGTGGAGACAGCAAATGAGGACAGAAGAGCAGGTAACCTCCAGCTGCTTTATGGGAACAGGCCAGAACCCAGAAAGAGAGGGAGGAAGCGGAAGTTGGAAGGGTCCTTGATTTAAATAAATATAGCTTTCTTTCTTTTCTGATACTAAAACTTCTATCCACCCATCAGAAAGCCAAACGATAATGCTATGCCCAAAGAATAAAGTGAAGAATAAATCTCCTGAAACTCTTTACATAGCGATAACCATGCATGAATAATATTTTATGACTAGCCTTCTAGACATCACCCTGCGTATATTATGTGAATGTCCTACTGTCCATGCTTTTCAGAAACCTAGGTCACAAAGAAAGGCCCCCGTGAACGGTCGGAGCGGTGCTATTCTAAGGCTGGGTTCCTGCATTTCTAAATGGAGGGGAGCAGTGAGCACCCATGGGCTCGCTGCCTGGGTTCTCAAGCACTCCTAGAATAGAAGAAGCATAAGCAGGTGCTTTTAACAATCAGACAAGCTTGCTCTTTGGAAAAATGCAAGTCCAAATCCAGGTCTCCAGTTATAGGGAAAAAGTTTTCTCTCTGAGAAGTTGAGGAGAAGGTTATCCCTGTGCCTGGTTATCAATCTCCTAGTGGGTCTAAGAGGTTCTCAGCACAGAGACCCTGGTCAAAAAGGCATGTTCTAATCCCAATTCTTTCTTGGTGGCAAGGAGGTCCCTCCTTCTTTCCTCGTCTATCTTTCTTTCTATCTTTCGTAACATAAAAGGTAGCAATATAGGCTACAGCCTAGGGAAATACCCCTTACACAAAAATCAGGCTGCTATAGAGTGGGGGTGTTGCATCTCACTCCAATTCCTTGTAACTGATTAGCTGATCACATCAAATAATATTATGAAGGTGACTACAGCATCACATAACAACAAATTATGTCACAATGTAACTACCCAAATGATGAAAATCATGGCCCAGCCAAATTGATACGTATTTTGGCAGAACACAATTTAGTCCATAAAGGCTACTAGCATAAAGGACGGTGACTTGAGGCCGTGCGGAGGCAACTGGGAAGAAAGTCCTGGCCATCGACTGACTTCCGTAGAATTAGCCGTTGAAGCCGTTCTGCTCTGACACACAAATGTCACTGTGAGTAAGAATTACTGGACAGCAATCGCCTTTTGAATAAATTAGAGGTCAAATTAAGAAATTTGTACACAACGCAGCTACCCTTTGCTTGTCAGAGAAGGTATAAGAAAATGGTTTGTATTTATATTTGAATTCTCAGAAAGTTCAAGTAAAAAAAAGATATTCCTAGGAAGCCAATTATTCTCAGAGAATATAATCAAATTTACTTTCTCGCTCTCTTACTCTCTCTTTTCACACACACACACACACACACACACACACACACACACACACAGTTCAAAGAATCTTATATTTTCAACCATATGTGTATGTATATATATATATATATATTGTGAACATTGAATGCATATGTGTTGTTGTTGTTGCTGTTATGTGACATTGAGTCAGCTATGACCCATAACAACCCAATGCACAACAGAACACAACATGGCCCAGGCCTGTGCCAGCCTCCCAATTGCTCCTATGCCTGAGCCCATTGAGGCAGCCATTGTCTCAGTCTGTCTCGTTGAGGATCTTCCTCTTTCCTTCCCCCCTTCCACTTTACCAAATGTAATGTCTTCTCCAGGGACTGGTCTATCCTGGTAACATGTCCAAAGTATGTAAGATGAAGTCTTTCCGTCCTGGCCTTTAAGGAGCACTCTGGCCTTCCTTCTTCTGATATAGATCGGTTTGTCCTTTTAGCAGTCCATGGTACTTTCAATAGATAGAGAGAGAGAGAGAGGTTGCCCCTTCGAATTTGGGTTTTAACCAAATGAACATTTAAATGAAAGCACCAATTCAACTTCTTTGGCATGGATGCATATCAAATCGTTATTGCTATATAATTTAAATAATGATTGCACTTAGATGAAATGCTTAAAAACTAATTTATTTACTTAAAGTCACATCCTTTATGCAAGTTTAAATTTATTTATTGGGATTTCCTTTGGGGAGCTCTAGAGGCATATAGAGACCTAGAGCTGGACCCCTAACAGAATGGTCAGTTGTTGGAGCCACCAGTTGCTACAAGGGAGAAAGATGAGGTTTTCTGCATGGTACCGGTTTACAGGCTGGGAAACCCGCCTGGGTAGTTCTGTTCTAGAGGCTTGCTATGGGTCAGAACCAACTCGGTGGCCGTGAGTTTGGTTTAGTTGTCATTTATTATCTTCCCTTGGCTTTGAAAGCACCACCGACCGTTCAAATGGGTTTTGTCCATAGTTCTGATATTTTCAATGACCTCCTAGGCATGTGAGTGCTGGGCATTGAAGAAGGGAGACTGTAGAAGAATTTGGCATTCAGTTGTGGCGTTGCTGGCAAAACATACTGAGCACACCACAGGCTGCCAGACAGCTCTGCCTTAGAAGAACACAGCCAGAATGCTCCTTAAAAGCAATTAGAGCAAGACGTGGTCTCGCGTGCTCTGGGCGTATTCTCAGGAGAGACTGGGCCCTGCAAAATGGACATCAGGCGTGGTCAAGGAGAAGGGCAATGCCAAGGAGAGAAGCCCTCGAGGAAATGGAGTAGCGCCCTGCAACAGTGCGCTCACACCTAACATCCTTTCTGCTTGACATTGGGTTGCTCTGCGTCATTACTGACTCCTGGGGGCCTTAACAACACAAAAACCAAATGCAAACGTAAAAGAGACCTTTTTTTACAGCTGCCTGCTGCTTCGGATCTTTCATGGTCCTTGACGGCCTACTAATTTGACCCTCCTGAGAAGCTCGACGTTCTTGTTCTGATTGCTAGGGTTAGTTCTCAGAGAGCGTGCGCTAGCAAGTGGGAGAATGCTCCGTTCTCCCATGTGTTATGGTTAGTGACTGTTTTGCTGTTTGAAAATGGCAGGTTCATGCTGCTGCTGAGACTACAGAAAAGATTCTGCTGAGAAGGAAAGCCATTTTCAGTAGCTAAGAGTTGGAAACAAAATGTTTTCCAAGATATTTGTTACACCTTTACAAGGAAAATCAAGGTTTACTTCAAATTGAGATAGGTGTGTGGATCTTTTGGATTATATAAGCATTGTAAGGGTTTATCCATGGCCTGAGGTGAATAGTCATTCCCTATGCTCAAAATGATATTTTGTCTTCATTTTGAAGTTTGGAATGTAAGCACAATTTTAGAAGAAAATGGCATTTTATATGATATATTAGTATTCCACATTACAAATATTAATACTAAAATGAACACATTTATTGTTTCTACCAAGGAACAGATTGCGAAACTCAGAAGCATGAAATGATATCACTCTAACATTAACTTGTGCTTTCCTTGCATATATTAATAATAGAAAGAATAAGAGGGATAATGATATTTGAGGATAGTTAAACACTTAATTTTCATAAGTAATTTAGCTTCCTTCAGACTCAACAGATATTTTGCTAGTGATAACGTATGTGAGCAATTTGCTTTAATCCTGAGTGAATGACTCCTGAATCGGTAACAAGCTGAAGTTTCAAAGCCGTGTGCTTTGTGCTTCACAGCCCCTGAAACAGCAGAAGCTGCTTGCGGCTCAGCGCCCACCCGAGCAGTACAGAGGACTGGGTTTTCCCATGGGCAGTCAGCTCACCAGAAGTCATCAAAGCCAAAATGACTACCAACCAGAAGTTTTGGACTAGTTCTCCCCGCACGCGCCCCCACCTCACCCCCTCCCAAACATCTCTTTGTCTAAGGAAATAAAAACCTGATCCTACCATTTGAAATTGTGTCAACTGTACAAGTAAAACTTGTAATCAACAATATCGAGACTCTAAGACCAGAAGCGATGGAGCGTGTCAAAAGGAAGGACACTTAACTTGACCTAGAAACAACACAAAACTGGATGCATGATTTAAATTTGGCTTTACAAGGACGCTATGATTGAAATATCCCATTACGCCATTTCCTATGGGAGGAAACCTGGGGAATACAAGGGCAAACAGCTGATTTCACTTCTAGTCTGTTCAAGCCTTGAGCTGTTCTCTTTCTGAACTATCCTGTAAATTTTCCTTAACTTTCAGTGATATATATATTTTTTGCGGTGATGATTGTACAATTCTTCTTTTTTTTAATTAAATACTTTTATTGAGGGCTTTTACATCTCTTATCACAATCCATACATTTATCCAGTGTGTCAAGCATGTTTGCACATATGCCGCCATCAAGCATTCTCTTCCCACTTGAGCCCCTGATATCAGCTCCCCATTTCTTTCCCCTCTGTCCCCCACCCACCCTCCCTCACAAACGCTTGATAAGTTATAGATGATTATTTTCATATCTTACATCGTCCTCCGTTGCCCCGCACCCAGTTTTCCATTGTTCGTCCTCCTGGGAGGGGGTTCTAGGTTGATCCTTGAGATTGATTTCCCCTTTCTCCCCCCACCCTCCCCTAATTCTCCTGGTATTTCTACTCTCATTGTTGATATTTGATCAGTTTGGAGTAATTAGGATCAAGAATGAGGTTTAGTATTTTTGATCCTGGACAACAAGTGTACACTTATACTTCTTATCCTAGGTACAAATATCCATCCTTACCATGAATGTGTTAGACCAGGTTGACTAGAGAAACAAATCCAGGGACACTTACATGTATGGAAGAGAGAGACCTTTACATCAAGAAGAGAAATACAATCAAGAAAACATCCCAGCCCAGTCCACATCAAGTCCAGAAGTCTGATATTAGCCCACACGTCCAATACTAGTCTATAAATCTCTCCTCAGACTCATGCAGCACATGCAGTGATGCAGAATGCAGGAAGATCACAGGCTGCTGGGTGAAAGTTTTGTGGACCCAATAGTGTCAGAAGCAGCACAGGGCTGGTGCAGGTTTCTGCCTCATGGCTCCCTCAGGGCTCAGCTTGGCTCCACAGGCTTGTCAACAGGAAGGCGAAGCAGGGAGAAAAAGGCTCTTGCAGGGCTCAGCAAGTCTCCACAGGGCTCAGCAAGTCTCCTCATGGCTTGTCAACAGGAAAACCAAGACGAGAGATGACATTCTCAGATGCTTCCTGAGAAGGCCATGCCCACCAGGAGGCATAATCTGGCTGTAACCTGATTGACAGGCTATATGCCACCCCTTCACTCCTAACATCCTCAAGTTGACAGGGGATTGGGTAACTACCACAATGACTCATTATAGTTAGTTCCTTCTGTCAAAACAAAGCTCCAATTTTGTTTGCTAATCTGTTTATTAAAGATGATGTGGGGTAAAAATAGAAGGAAAGTCAGTTCCTTGGACCTGGGTAACTGGGTAAATGAATCTCCATTCTTTTTCCAAGCCAAATCCACTTATATTTGTCCCAGGGGACAACTCTGGGAGTGTTCCCACTGTCTGATAGTACTGGAGAGCGTGTTCTTGTACTGCATAGAGAGTTGTTTCATAACTAGAGCTCATATTACCCAGAGATTTTTGTTGTTTTTTGTTCGTTTTATTTTTCTAACACTCATTTCTTAATGTTGCTCAAAG
Source organism: Echinops telfairi (assembly GCF_000313985.2). Lineage (NCBI taxonomy): Eukaryota > Metazoa > Chordata > Mammalia > Afrosoricida > Tenrecidae > Echinops > Echinops telfairi. The sequence continues at coordinate 44,837,993 of NW_022103920.1, read as the reverse complement.
TATGGTCCACAGATCATTTGCATCAGAATGTTGCTAGCTCAATTAAGATATAGCAGATCTATTACTATATTAAGGGAATTAAAATTGTTTCAATTGAGTAGTTATTAAAATTGAGGATTTCATCCCCTTCCATGATGGCTGTTTTAATTTGGAAATATTCCTTTCCATAAATCATGCAGATAATTTTGAACAAGAAGCCATTTCATTAATATTTGGAATCTCTAAAACATTTTCTTCTTTTCTTTCCTTCCTCACTGCCATTATTTTTCTTCTTTTCTTTCTTCTTTCACATTCCCTCATCTTTTTGTAACTCACATTTATAAGCTCTCTTCATAACACAACCCATGGCGTCATGCTAAGGGTGGTGGTGTTGGTTACTGTTGAGTACATCCCAGCTCAGAGCGACCCGTGTGAGGACCAGAACCACGGACCCAGCGCCCTGTCAGGTGCCATTCTCTCAGGTAGTGCCATATTTTGAGCTCATTGTTGCAGCCACTGTGTCAATCCATCGCATGCAGAGTCTTTTTGTTTTTTACCAACCCTCTCTTTTACCAAGGATGATGTCCTTCTCCTGGATCCGATCCCTCCTGGTAACATGTACTTGGATCTTGTCATTCTCGCTTGCAAGGAGCTTTCTGACTGCACTTACACCAAGACTGAATGGTTCGGTTTTTGGTAGTCCGTGGTTCATTTAGTATCACTCACCAAGTCCATAATTCAAAGGCCTTGCTTTTCCCAGGTCTCCTGTTTGCTGTCCAGTTTTCACATGCATACGAGGTCATCAAAGAGGCTGTGGTGTGGGGCAGACACTTTACTCTTCAAAGTAACCTATTTGCTTCGTCACACTTTAAAGAGGTCTATTGGAGATATTTGTCTAATCCAACACGGTATTTAATTTTGCAAAGAGAAATTAAATATATTACACTAATGTTAGCAAAAATATATATATAAAAGAGATTTTACTTCTTAATTTGTTTGGGCACTGATTTTATGTTAGTTTCTTCATGCAAAAACCAATAAGGTGTGGGTTGTGTCTGTGACTAAAATATAATGTGATGGGATGAATTTTATAATAGCATTATGACAATAGTGCTGTGGGAATTCAGAAGAAGTAATGAATGTGGCCTGTGAAATTTGAGAAAGCCTTCACAAAGGCATTTGAATGTGCATTAATTACAATGGCTGCTTCCCACTCAACATTCTGTACTTTTATAAAAATATAAAGTGGTTACATTATTATAGATCAAGGAATATTTGGATAAATTATGGTTTTCATAAATTTGCACATTTCACGTACATAGATACTGTCACCTTATTTTGTAAAAAACAGAGTTCTTTAGTAGTCACACCTGTTACTTATAAAATTCACAATTAATGTTTGTGTTGCACACCCAGATTGCTTTAAAGGTTCTCTTCAAATCCCGAGTAGCCACCAGAATATTGGGATGAGAATTCAACACAGTGGACACTATCACTCAATGAGTGTTTTGTCTTTTTAGCTTGATCAAGTCACAGTGCTGTCAATTGTGGAAGCGATTTTAGTGACATGGAGACAGCAGGCAGCATATAACATGAAAAGTTCCACGAAGAGATGCTCCCCTCTAGCTCAAAAATTGTCGAGGTGGAGAGGAAAATGCTTTCATCCGTGCTCTCCCACAGCACCACCGGCAAGAGACCCAGAGCACGTTCCCGGACCGTTTTCTGCTCCACTGCCAGCAGCCCTGGTGGCAGAGTGATTGCGCATTGGGCTGCTAACCACAAGGTCAGCAGTTAGAAACCGCCAGTTACTCTGAGGGAGAAAGAGGGCTTTCTGTTCTCCGACAGAGTTAGAGTTTCAGAAACCCACAGAGGCGGTTCTACCCTGCCTTTTAAGGTCCCTATAAATCAGAATAAGAAGCTCAATGGCAGTCGGTTTGCATAAAGCCCAGGACAAAATTCCCCATTTGATCATCCCAAAAGGATGATAGTCAAACGAGAGGATGCCAACTCAGAAATGTTTCTCTTCAGATCTACCGCTTGTTTCAACTCTTAGCCATCAAGGGAGGTGCAGTGCTTGGTTTGAAAGCCCCAAGGTGCTAGGAGGGAGGGACAGGGTGGGCGTAGCCCTTTGGACTATATCCTAAGGTCGGCCTCTTCTCAAAGTCTAAATATGTATATGCAGAGTTTATTAACTGGCCTGCTCCCTTTAAAGAAACCAATTAAAAGATATATTAAATATTTAATAAAAAGTTTGACTTAAAAATAAACAGATGATTCTGTTTTATTTCTTCTACTGTATAGATGGTTTCCATGGAGCAAATTTAGGAAAGTTTTTTTTTTTAAATAGAAGCATATTATTAGGTTTTATTAACTAACTGCAACTAACAGTTTAATCTTCAGAAACTGTAGATGAATTTCAAATAAGGCATCCCAGCTGCTAAATATATTTCTGTTATTTTGATTGAAATTGTAAAGGGGAAGAAGGGAGAAGAGATGGAGGCAAATCATCATATTTCAGGTTAATTTTTTTACTTCTTACCAGTCAACCTGCCTATCTTGCCTCTACGTTTCCTTCAGTCATGACCCCGTGGACAACGCTGTAACCCAACACATTCCTGCTCATGTCTAGATGTTTCACTGTGCCTGCCCTCCCTTTTAGTCTGTCAGATTGCAGTGCCAGTGTAGGTCTAAGTTATCCGCCGGAATTGCTGCCATCACAGAGGATAGTTGTCGAAGTCAGTGAAGAGCCATGGTTCCTGACCAACTAATGTAACTTCTTTACCTGTCTGATTATTCCTACTGCATACACCATTCACAGGAAATATGGCAATCAAAGGAAAAGGAGCCACTGGCTTGTTGAAGACACTTCAGTGCTGGTAATGAAAGAGAATACAGCATCAAAGCCAGATTCTGTATATTTCAGAATGCTTTACCCAGGAGGGTTGGCCTTACACTGGTGTTCTGAAACAGAGCAGAGAACAAAAACCTCATAAAACTTTCTGTGCAGGAAATGTTGCCCTGTAGAACTGGTAAGATTGTGGATATGAAGAACAACTAATCTTTCCCTAAAAGACTAATAAAATAACTTCAACCCACACAGAAGGAGAAACCTAGTATCAACTCCTTCTGTCTCCAAGGATGGTGGTTGTAGGATCCACCTCCATCCTTGATTCAGCCGGTGCTGAATCCGTGACCTTTGCTCTGCATCTTCCCCTCTAAAATGACTGTGCTTTTATTTTTTGCTTTTGTTTATCTCACCCTGTAAACTGCCCAGGTATCAGCACGGTCATATGTGACAGACTCTTCCTGAAAAGATTATTAAATGGACAGCTGATCCAAGCAGCTAACTTAACTTGACTATGAGACATCACTATTCCAAAATTCTGTACAACGTTCCTATTCCTCTGGAAGAATTTGCTTTTGGCCAGATCTCTTTTTTATATATTTTATAGAAACAGTTTTATTGGGACATCATCCATGGGTCATAAAATTCAATAATTTAGTAATTCAATCACATAAAGAAGAATTGTGCAATTGCTACCATAATCAGTTTCAGAACACGTTCCTCTTTCTTGTACGCCTTGTTATTACAGATCTCTTTGCCTTCTTGAGATTAACTGATCTACGTCAATGCTTCTGTCTTTTCTCGATGCCAGCCTTCAACATTGGATGCCTTACTTTCTTAAAAGAACCATTGAGTTTTCAATATTTTATCCTTTCCCCATATTAAGCCTAAGGACTAGTTATGCGTTCTGTATTTCATTAAGCTGTTTACATGAACAAAAGTCCATCGATATACATAGTCTTCCCTCATCATAGCACAAAGTCAGCAGATGGTTTGAAATTAAAATTTTCTCTTTAAAGTGAAAAATTTCCTAAGCTGATCTTCCTGTTGAACAAGTCTTAAAAGAAAAACAGAATCAGTATAAAAAGATCATTGCTTTTCTATGCTTTAGGAGATGGATGTTAGAAATAAAAATATGTATTATTTGTCTTATTTCCCCCTTTCATATACATGTTAAGGAGATAATAAGCAATTTTGGTAGTAGCTAATTAATATATGTGGTCACATGCTTCAAGGAATATTGAATTATCAATGATGCAAATGTTATATGCTAATATAACTAACTCTCAGAGGTTATTTTTTAATATTAAATTGAAGTTTTAGATCAAATATTTCATTGAAAGACTACATGGTAAATTTATTTTAAGATTCACTGAAACCTATGTTAGCTCCAGAATTTTGTATCATCCTTCATGAAGGATATTGTGCTTTGATTTTCTAGTATGAGTTTTGCTTGATTTCAGGATCAGGGTAATGTTGGCTTAATAGTATGAGTTGGGAAGGGTCCCCTCATCTTCAAGTTTCTATATTACACAAGAAATTGTGTAACATGGTTATCATTTGTTTCTTACATTAGTCATGAAGGCATCTGTGCCTATGTTAAACTACAAATGCAATTTATTTAATAAATATCGGTTATCAGTTTCTTTTTGAGTAAATTTTGGTAATTTGTCTCTTTGAAAACATGTATCCATTTCATCACGGTTATAACGCTTAAGGAAATTCATTTCTCTAACCGCCCCCTCCCCCCCCTCCCAAGTCTGCTTTCAGCATCTGTAGAACGCGTGGTGTTATCATTTTTCTCTTTCTGGATATCGGTGGGGAGTGTCTCTCCCTTTTCTCCTGTCAGTCTGGCCAGTGCTTTATCAATTTGACTGATCGCAAAGGAACAGCTTTAATAGCATTGAATTACTGATATTATTGATACTATACTTATTGATTGCTACTATTATCTTTATTATATTTTTGTTCTTTTATTTTGGACTTAGTTTGTTATTTTTAATTCATTTCTCAGAGTGGAGCTGTGCTCACTGGTCTGAGAATTATTTTCTTATATAACACAATTCTTCAGGTGCATAGATTTGTCCATAAGCATCCTTGAGCTACTGCCCATCATTGTCTATATGTGGCTTATTTTAACACTATTACTATGAAATAATAAAAACTCTTATTAGACAAAAAAATTAAACTTTGAAACTGCTGTTTCATGACATATTCTTTATATCTAGGTCTAAATATCTCACAACTGGACCAATAGTTCATGATGAATGTAGAAAAGATTGAGTGTCAAGGATTTCTTTTTACTTGGGTCCATAATCAATGCTTCTAGAAGCAGAATCCAACTCCACCACTACCCCAAATTATTTATTGCATTGGGCAAATCTGCTACAATAGTTTTCTTTAAAGTATTAAAGAGCCAAGGTGTGGCATTGAGCACTACAGCGTGCCTTACTTAAGCCATGCTATTTTCAATCAGTCCATGCGCAGGAAGAAGCTGTCCAAAGAATAAGGAAGACTGCATTTTAAATATGGTGTTGGATACTGAAAGTACGTGCACTACCAAAAGACCAAGGAAACCTGTCTTAGATTCCTTGCAAGACTTTTCCTCATGTACTTTGGACATGTTATCAAGAACGACCAATCCCTAGAAAATGATACTGTGTTTTCTAAAGTAGATCATCAGCAAAAGAGAATGATTCTCAATGAGATGGGTTGACACAGTCACCGTCCCAATGGCTCAAGCAGAATGACAGCCAGGATGCCCGGGCCAGGCAGGGTTTTATTGGGCTGCATGTGGAGTCCTGTGAACCCTGACAACAACCACCCTTGGCACAAGGAGTTGTGGACCATTTGATTGACACCGCATCAAAACAGTAATTTTAACATCCTTATGGGATTAAAATTACATTTTCATTGCTCTTTGAATTTGGGGAGCAAAAAGAGGTACGAAGAGGAATGATCAGGATTGATGGCATAAGACCTTATTGATTGTTGCTGTTAGATGTCTTCTAGCTGGTTCCAACACCTAGCAAGCAACAGGGAGGTCCAGCCCCACGTCCAGATGGGTTCTAAGAGGCGCTTGTGTAATTAAGGGGTAAATTAAAGACACAAGGCATGCAAGGGCTCACCTCTTCCAAGGAGACTGGAACCAGGAGGCAGTAATGTATTCTCTCACAGGCTTCTATAATCTCGGGCATGCAAACCAAGGTAAGCACATACGTATCAGGGAGGGGTTGTATTAGAGGCATACTCATAACAGGAGGGGGACATGCAATAGGAAGGGGAGTCACTAGAGGCATACATATGACAGGCATACAGGCTCTAGAGTCTAGATGGCAGCCTAACCTTGGTTATCTCGGAGCCGGCTTGACCATAAATGCCCCTGAGCTCTTCTCCAAAGGGACTCTTTGTGATGCTTATCAGAAGGGAGTGGGCCCTACTTAGGGTGAGACAGACAATAATGTCTGATTGCTTTTGATGGCAGACAACCTGCTGGCAGGTAGCCTTCAGGCAGTTGACCTTCAAGCTTATGTAATAACAACCATGTGTTTGCAAGTAGCACCTTAAAATTGACATTGTTATGGGGGGCATCATGGGGAGTAACTTCTACTTAGGAGGACATGACTGGAATGCCAATCCAACCTAGGAACTTGAAGGTCTCCCTCCATGGGAGCCCCAGTCTCCCAGACACCTTAACTTATGAACGTAGAGAATATACTCTTTCCGGTTCTCTTTCCCACAAGCAACCTTATGTACAATAGAACAAAACAGTCCTGCACCAGCCTCACAATTGTTGTTATGCTTGAAGCCATTGCTGGAGCCATGGGGTCAATCCATCTTCACGATGCCCTTCGTCTTTCTTACTGCCCGTCTCACGTACCAAGCTTGATGCCCTTTCCCAGGTTTTCCCCGATAACATACAAAGGCTCACCAACTTTGCTTCTAAGGAGCATTCTGACTGTACTTCTTCCTAGAGAGTTTTGTTTGTTCTTTCAGTAATGCATAATACTTTCAATATTCTTCTCCAGCACCACAATTCAAAAGCATCAGTTCTTTTTCTGTCTTCTTTATACAGGCAGCGTCCAACTTCCACATGCAGATGAGGCTATGGGGTACTTTTGCTGGGGCAGGCACACTTTAGTCCTCAAAGTAACCTGCTTGCTTTTAAAAACTTTCAAGTGGTCTTGTGCAGCAGATTTACCCAATGTCCCAATGTGGTGTGTCATTTGCTTTACTTCTATGAGCACTGATGGTGAATCCAAGCAAGATTTCATCTTTAATCTTTTCTCTATTTATCATGCTGTTTCCTACTAGTCCATTTGTGAGATTTTTGTTTGCATTATAGTAAGTTGTCATCCATACTGAAGGCTGCAATCCTTGATCTTCATCAGCAAGTGCTTCAAGTCCTCCTCACTTTCAGCAAGCAAAGTTGTGCCATTGCCACATCACAGGCAGTTGATAAGCCTTCCTCCCATCCTGATGCCACACTCTTCTTCATATCATCCAGCTTCTCTGATGATTTGCTCAGCACACAGATCGGATAAGAATGTGGAGAGAACACAACCCTGACACACACCTCTCCTGATTTTAAACCACGCAGCATGTGCTTATTCTGTTTAAACAACTGCCTCTTGGTCCACGTACAAGTTCCCCATGAGCACAATGAAATGTTCTAGAATTTCAATCCTTTGAAAAGCTATCCATAGTTTGTTTTGATCACTTAGTCTCATGTATTGCAGAGTCAATAAAACACATGTAAACATCTTTCAGCTATTCTCTATTTTCAGTCAATATCCGTCTGATATCAGTAATGATATCCTTTGTTTTAACTCCTCTTCTAAATTCAGTCTGAATTTCTGACAGCTCCTTGCCAATGTACTGCTGCAACCATTGCTCATTAACCTTCAGAAAACTTTTATTGCATGTGATATTATGGCATTGTTCTATAAATTACACATTCTGCTGGGTGACCTGATTGACAGGCTACACTATACCCCTACACTTCTATATATTATGTAACCCACACACCTCTTGTGTTTTCAGTTTCATTCAATTTTTCTAATTTGTATTTTGATTTTTATCTTTAATTATGGGTTACTTGGAAATTTCCTGCATAGTTTTCTAGTTAGTTGATGATTTCAGATATCTTTTTTATTGATTTCTATTTGATTTGAATATGGTCAGAGTTTTTTTTTAATATTTTGAATGATTTAATTGTTTTTGTTGTTTCATGACCATGGAGTTGGTTTTGTCTCATAAGGACCCTATGAATAACAGAACAAAACACTGGCTGACCCGACACCATCTTCACTAGTGTTATGTTTGAGCCCATTGCTGCAAGCAGTATGTCACGGTCAATCCAGCTTCTCTCTGGTCTTCCTCCTTTTGGCTGCCCCTCTACTTTATCAAGCACGATGTCCTTTTCCAAAGACCGGTCTCTCTCTTGACATGTCCAAAGTTCATGAGAGCACTCTAAGGAGCACTGTGGCTGTACTTCTTCCAAGACAGGTTTGTTTGCTCCTTCGGCAGTCTGTGGTCCTTTCAGGGTTCTTCGCCAGCTTCATAACGCAAATGCATCAATTCTTCGGCACTCTTCCATATTCAATGTCAATTTCACATTCATGTAAGATGATTCAAAATACCATGGCTTGGGTCAGGCACACCTTAGTACTCAAAGGGATAGCTTTCCTTTTTGACACTTTAAAGAGAACTCTGTCCACCACGCTGTTGTCCGCTAGTCACTTCTCCAGCAGCACTGATGCTGCCCTGCCCACTGTATCCTCTGACCTGGGACCAATGTACTTGATTATCTATTTCACGCCAACTCTAGGTTCTGACCTTTCATCACACCGTTGAACTTTATTTATCCTCCTATCTACCTTTCCCTATCACTTGAGTTTTTATTTGCTTTTGTAATTTGCACCTTGTACTCAAGAATTTTTGTAGAACCCTGGGTTTATTGAGACAATTGCTAACTATAATTGACTTAACCTGTTAATCTGTCCAATAAACCTGACATTGTGGAAAGACACAAGCAAGCGTACTTGAAGAATCATTACATCAGTGATTCCCTTGGGGTACTCATGAAACACTGTTAATTTCCAAAATGTCCTTTAGCCAAGCCCAGAACCCCCTGAAGTCTTCTTCACTGCAGGTGAGCTGCACCGGGGCCTGGATGACCTCACGGACGGTGCACTGTCACCAGCAGACTCGGAGCAAGCAGGCAGGGAGACGGGATTGAGCTCCAGAGCATCTTCAGCCCAGACAGGCTTTGCCAGAATCCAAGGAACTGGAAATCACCCCGGCGTCTCGCTTAGATGACGTAAAGCTAGCTAAAAATGGCATACCTATGGATTGCTTGACAATTTCTCATGGTCAGATTGGTGGCCCTGGGAGGAATAATGTCAAGTTAATTTCAATATTGAAGTCAGGTTCCCTGTGGCAATGGATTGCAGAAATCTCACTGTAGAAGATTGCCATTGCACATAAAAATATGATCAAGCGGGCAGGAGAGTTGAAACTCACCTCTGAATATAGCTGCTTAATTCTGGGAACTGGAAAAATGTCTATAGGAAATTTACGACAGATCACCAAGGCCAGCCAGACCCCAAAAGACTTATCAGAAGAAGATACTGTATTTGGGAACATCAGGGTAAAAAACAAAAATTGGGAGAAAACTGAGTTAAAATAAAAAAAGTAAAAGAAGTCTGCCATCAAGACAAGCTAAAGGGTAGATAACAACTGAGCTCACCCTCAGCAGCCAGCAAAGACCCATCTCAATGCATTCCTTTAACAGCATCAGCTGACTTCTAGCTTTCTTTCTCTTGTTAACACTTGTCTGTGGCATTGGAGCTGCCACAAGAATGTTCTATTGGCATGAAGGTTGCAGGTGCTGTCTCTAAAAATCCATATAGCCAATCATCATGGTGTCAAAACTTAATTAGCCATCTAATGCATTAGCTACAATACAATTTTTAAATTAAAAAAAGCCTATCTTTATATTACATAGATCTGAAAATTGAACCTTCTCTGGGTTCCCAAGGAACACGGTATTCCTCAGAGCACCCATAAGAGTGGATGACATTGATATTGTATTAATTTTCGTTCCCTGGGCCCTAGCGTAGGTCTACAGATCTCCTTCTAAATGGTTAAGAGAGTTTGTTAAATGGACAAATGGTTTTTAAAAGTTCAGTTAACAAGCAATCACACTGGAAAATCATTTCTAAATAAAGAAAAGTTAACCATGATACTTTATTATTATGCTTCCTGCTTTTGTTGGATCATTTTCTTGCTTTGTAAAAGATAAAATAATATATAACACACTATTTGGGTTCTATTCTTAACCAAAGATAGAAAAGAGGCAATAAAGAAAACACAAAATTATCATTTTTAAACTTTATATGTTAAGCAATGTTATTGCTTTTTCCTACAAGGCATTTTAAAAAGAAGATTTCTATTCATGTTATATTCATACTGAGTATTAAATTCAAGCAAAAAGGTTTTTTTTTTCTGCTAAAATAATTTCTTAGGGAAAAATAGAATTCAATCTCAGCCTATGAGTAGTTGGGTCATGGGCTTGGTCCTTTTGGTCTGAAGTCTTTGTGATCATCATGTCAAAATGTCAGAATCAGTCAGTGTTTGGATCATAGTTTAGAGTCACCCTGGACTTGACAGTACTGGCCTGCTGCACAGGGAAAAGTTCACTGAAAACAAAGCCCAGATTCTCAATCTAGCTTCTGAGAAGAGTGGGAAGTGGCTTGGGCAATGATAAATTATTATCCCCATATCCCCAAAGCCTTTAATATCACAAGGAAATTAGCATGAAAACCCTTAGGCCACACTGACAGATTGCTTTATAACCAGATTGTGTATTACTGAACGACACAAAACAGCCCTGTTCTTGCGATAACAGAGGTGGGTAAGTGTCCGATGTTGGATTCTGCAAAACGTATGGCAAAAACAACAAGTAATCATGTGCATCCACTGTTAATTATTATAATTCCATTGTGATAGTTACATAATTTCATGTGAATTGAAAAGATACAAGTATAGGGGTGGACTCTAGCCTGACAATCAGGTCACAGCCTGATGGTGCCTCCTTGTGGGTGTGGCCTTCTCATAAGGAGGGTCTTGGAACCTGTCCCTTTCACTCTGCCTTTGCCTTCCTGCTGGGGAGACACGCTGAGACCTCCCAGAGCCCTGTGATGCTTCCACCACTGTTGGATCAGCAAGACTTTTCACCCACCGGCCTGTGATTTTCCTGCATTTTGCATCAGCATATTCCATTATGGCAAAGTATTATGAAAACACACCAAAGCCACCCCTACTGCCATCAAGTTATTTCTGGCTCATTTGTAAGAGAAAGCAGAATAGCCCCAGAGAGTTTCCAAGACTGTAATCTTTCTGGAAGCAAGTGGCCACATCTTTCTCCCTGCAGAGAAGCTGGTGCGTTTTAACGGTGGACCCTTTGGCTGGAAGTCGTGTGTTTCAACCACTGCACCACTAAAGCTCTTTAAGTGATTATAGGAAGTAGATATAGATACTTATATACACACATGTACACACATTTTTTTAATCATATGTGTGTGTGGTTTGAGATCTGGTTGAAGTTGTTGATGCAAAATTGATTTGGATCCCATGTGGGCAGAGCAGCCCTGCTCCATGGAGGCCTGAGGCTATGGTCTCCAGAGCGGACCACCAGGCGTGTCTTCAGAGGTGCTCCTGGGTGAAGTTCAAACCACCAACCATGTGGTTACCACTCAAATACTTAATTGTTTGCACCACCCAGGGGAAATATATATGTGGATATATGATGAATTTATTATTATGGTTGAGTGTGAGTGAGTCAATTCCAACTTACATCAACCCCATGTCAGAGTCTTGTTTTCACTGTAATCTTCTCACACTCCAGTAACCTGTTCCTTCTCCCATGTTGGGTGGGTTTGAACACACAATCTTTTGGTTAGTAGTTAGGTGTGTAACAATTTCAGCCACCAGGGCTCGCTCTGTCTCTCTCTCTCTGTGATGTGTATGTATTATACTCAAGCAAAACCACACTGCCATGGCATGGACACTGACTCATAGGGACCCTGTAGGACAGGGTGGCGTTTCCCCTGTGAGTTTTTGAGACTGTATTTTTCAGAAGAATAGAAAGCCCTGTCTTTCTTCCTTAGAGAGACTGGTGATTTCGAACTGTGGACCTTTCAGATTACAGCCCAGCCTGTAACCATTTTGCAACCAGGTCTCCTACAAGCGTTATAAATCAGTGAAATTTTTAGCAGATTACTCAATCTCTTTTAACTTTTGTTTTATCAGCAATAAAAATGACACATAGGGAACTCTTACAGAACACTCCCTAAGGTAGTCATCCTGTCCTTGCAGTAACTTTGCCATCTCATTAAAAATTACAGTGGATCCATTTTTTTAAAGTAATTCATGTGTAGAACAAACACCTAAATTGTGTATCTTATAAGGTTATGTATCATGGTAAACATTTTATTCACTTTTGATCATGATTGACCAACTATTTATTGACTATCTGCTCTAAGTGAGGGCTGGGGCACAGTAAGTTACTTGTTGGGCTTACTATAATGTCTACTCCAAGTCAAGCACAAAATGTGAACAAAATTTGATCATCTTCAGAGTTACTTATAGTTCAAGAACAAGTCAATATGAAGTGTTCAATGCTGAATTTTAGTGTAGGGTTATTGTGTTTTTTTAAAGAAAGGAATTCACTCTAGTATAAGTCTATCCCTTGCTACGGAAAGGTTAAAAGAAGCAGAATGGCAGCACTTCGATTTACCACTCCCAAAGTTCGTTTCTGAAACATTTCCTTAAATACGGTATCGATCTTAGATACAGAACTTCCTCTTAAATGTAAGTTTTACATTTTGATTGATTTATATGACTAGTGATTTGACAATGGTTGAAGAACATCTTTTCAGTCATATCTTTAACACAACTGCATTTAAATACCGAGCATAGATGGGCTCTTAAAGATCCAGTCTCGCCTCTTCCCTAACTACTTCTTCCTCTGTTTCCCACTCTCACCATAAATATTTTTTTCAAATCATTTTGTTGGGGGCTCATACAACTCTTGTCACAATCCATACATACATCAATTGTGTCAAGCATATTTGTCCATTCGTTGCCCTCATCATTCTCAAAACATTTGCTTTCTACTTGAGCCCTGGGTATCAACTCCTCATTTCTCCTCTCTCCCAACCCTTGATAATTTATAAATTATAAATTATTATTATTTTGTCATATCTTACACTGTCCAACGTCTCCCTTCACCCACTTTTCTGTTGTTAGAGAGGAGGTTATATGTAGATCCTTAAAATCAGTTCTCCCAAGCCATTTTCTTGATATAAATCTCTCTTTACATATACATATATAAACTTCTCTAGTTTTGCTTCTCTAGAAAACCCAGTCTGTGGCAAGGTGGTCTGGAAAAACATTCTGAAGAGGTGATATTAGTGATAGAGTACAATATAAATCAGAAATTTGTTATGTTTTCAATTTATTCCCAGTATTATATGCTCTAACTATCCTTGGCAAAAGAGAAGACAGTTTCATGAAAGTTGTTCAGATACTTGCTCAGAAGTTGGCATTACCAAGATTTGTCAATAGTTTATTTAGAAGACCGTGTCATAATATGAAGGAGCCCTACTGGCACAGTGGGCTAAATGCTTGTTAGGTGCCATCAAGTCCCATCCAACCCACAGCAAACCTGTGCACAACAGAAGGAAGCATGGTCTGGTCCTATGCCATCCTCACAGCTGTGCTTGGTCCCATAGTTGCAACCATGTGTCAGTCCATCTCATTAAGAGTCTTCCTCTCAATTGCTGAAACCCTGGTGGGGACTGAGCAAGGTAGCGGGACAGGAGGAAAGTCAAGGGAAATAGAGGAAAGAGCTGGGAGGTAAAGGGCATTTATACAGGTCTAGATAAAGACATGTACATATGCAAATATATCTATATATGAGGATGGGGAAATAGATCTATGTGCCTATATTTATAGGTTTAGTATTAAGGTAGCAGAAG
>NW_022103920.1:44787376-44823280 GCF_000313985.2 Echinops telfairi | reverse complement strand
TTTTGAGAATGATGAGGGCAATGAATGTACAAAAGTGCTTTACACAATTGATGTATGTATGGATTGTGATAAGAGTCATATGAGCCCCTAATAAAACGATTAAAAAAAAAGAGTCTTCCTCTCTTTCGCTGCCTCTGCACTTTACCAAGCATAATGTCCTGCTCCAGAGACTGGCTTCTCCCGACATGTCCGAAGGACATAAGCCCAAGTCTTGCTATCCTTGTCTCTAAGAAGCACGCTGACTATCCTTCTTCCAACACAAGCCCGTTTGTCCTTTCAGCAGTCCCTGATACTTTCAATGTTCTTCTCCAGCACCACAATTCAAATGCATTGATTCTTTTAAAGTCTTCCTTATTCAACATCCGACTTTCACGTGCATATGAGGCAAGTGAATATGCCATGGCTTCAGTTAGGCACACCTGAGTCCTCAAAGCAACATCCTTGCTTTTCATTGTGCTAGCGAGTTCTTGTACAGCAGATTTTACCTGATGCAGTGTGTCCTTTGATCTCTTGACTGCTGCTTCCATGGGCATTGATTGTGGATCTATGTAAGATAAAGTCCTTGACAAGGTCAATGTTTTGTTCATTTACCATGATGTTATTTACTGGGCCAGTTGTGAGGATTTGGGCTTTCTTTACATTGAGTTATAATCCATACTGAAAGCTGCAATCTTTGCTTTCATCAGCAAGTGTACCAAGTCCTCCTCACTTAGCCAAGTGAGGTTGTGTCATTTGAATATTGCAGGTTGTTACTAAACCTTATGCCACATTCCTCACATATAAGCCAGCTTCTCTGATGATTTGTTCAGCGTATAGATTGACTAAATATGTTGAGAGGATGCAACTGTTTGAAGTCTTCCCTGATTTTTCCCCCATATGTTTGACAGGGACTTGTATCTCACTGAAGACTCCAAATCCCCTTCAATTTTACTTTTCCTCCTACTTTAGCTACTCAGACCAATATTTAGATCTGAGGGCTAAGGGTTCTAGAGGGTCCCCCTTTTTATTCATGGTTTTAAACCATGAATTAGTCCCCTGTTCTGTTTGCATAGAAGCCTCTTGATCCATATACGCTTCCACATATGAACAATTAGGTATTCTGGAATTCCAGTCATCTCAAGGTTATGCATAGTTTGTCATGAGCCACGCAGTCAAATGTCTTGGCATAGTCAATAAAACACAACTCAATATCTTTCTCTGCTTTGAGCCAAGATCCGTCTGACATCAGTCATGATATCCATTGCTGCACATCCACCTGAACCTCTCTGACAGATCCCTGTTCATGTACTGCTGCAGGTATTGTTTGATAATCTTCAGCAAAATGTTACTTGCTTGTGATAGCACTGATATTGTTCTATAATCTGAGCATACTATTGGGTCACCTTTCTTTGGGATGAACACAAATCTAGATCTCTTCTGGTCAGTTGACCAAGTAGCTATATTCCAAATCTTCTGTTTTAAACAAGTAAGTGCTTCCAGTGCTTCATCAGCTTGTTGAAACATTTCAATTGATATTCCATCAATTCCTGGCATCTTGTTTTTGGCAAGGAGCCCCAGTGTGGCCTAGTGGATATGTGTTGGGCTGTGATCCAAATGGTCGGCAGTTTGAAACCACCAGCCACAGCTCTTTCAGAGAATGATTGGACTTTTTAGTCTCTTGAACAGTTACAGTCTCAGAAACCCACGGGGCATCCCTATGAGTCAGCACTGACTTGATAACAGTGGGTTTGGCTAATGCTTTCAGCGCAGCTTGAACTTCTTCCTTCAGCATCAATTGTCCTTATTCATAGACTACCTCCTGAAATGGTGGAATGTCAACTAGTTCTTTCGGTACACTGACTCCGTATAGTAGTGGGTTAAAGAGTACACTACTAACTGAAGAAATGACAGTTCAAACCTAGCAGCCACACTGTGTAAGAAAGATGAAGCCCTTGCTGTCAATAAAAAGGAATAGCCTTAGAAACCCTATGGAGCCGAGCTCACCAGGTTCACAGGTTCATTATGAGCCCAAATCAATTGGCCAGCAATAGATGTGCTTTGGATTTGGCTGTGGTCATATGAGTTCAAGCTAGGAGTAGAACTTTACAAAACTAGAAAGCAGTAATTGATCATCTACACATATGAATTGAGTCTTACTCTACAAAATAACCCTTAATTTATTAATCTCTCCTTGGAATTTTCATTGTGTCATTTCATTACTTTTCTCAAGACATTAGAACCTCTTTGCTTATATAATAGCTATTTGTATACATTTTTGAATGATATTCTTGGACTGAAGTCTCCATGGAAGCAAAATACACCTTAGACATTTTTGATAATAAAGCATTGAGAATAGTACCTAGCATATGACAGTTACTCGGTGAATGAATGATTGAACTATATACAGTCTTTGATTTTTTTTTCTTTTTTAAAATCATTTTATTGGGGGCTCATACAACTCTTATCACAATCCATACATACATACATTGTGTCAAGTACATTTGTACATATGTTGCCATCATCATTCTGAAAACATTTGCTTTCTACTTGAGGCCTGGGTAGCAGCTCCTCATTTTTTCCTCATTTTTCCTTTGATTATTTTAAGTAACAGACTATATTTAGATTTAAGTTTGTTCAACATAGCCAGTTATTTGGACAGAAGCCATTATTTATTCTTTTCAAAAATTAAAATTAAAAATATGGAACAACTTGTGAATGACTTGTAATCCACTCTGTATAGTGTCTTTATGAGGTAGAATTGGTTGAAGGAATAAAGTGACAATAATGACCATCGTTCATCTGTAACAAGATAAGCTATCAAACAAGGAGGTGTTTCAACAAAATATTTCTGAAAGATTCTTGAGGAGGTGGGCATAGGGCCTAAGTTCCACTCACTAGATTTCTAGGAGTATTGATGCTCCTGTTCTCTGTAAACACCTCTCATAACTAAAATAAAAATTCAAAAAAATAAGGAAAGAAAGGGACAAGGAAGCTTGTAACACATGCTCTTGAAATGAGCTACCCCTAACCAACTGTACTTCCTGCGTCACTGCTGCTGATAGAAACATTGTCAGTCACTCAAGTGCTTTAGGTCTGGAAACAAATGTTGCTATGCCCTACTGTAAATTATAGCTAAATCACTGAATTGTTTTCCCCTGTAGAGTTATCATTAGTGCCAGGTGGCAGTTTAATAAACAGTGGTACTACGATAAATAAGCTGTATGAATTTTATTAAATTACCACTGCCAAAGAAGCATTTCTTAGAGCCCAGTAATAGGTCAAGTGCATTTTACCGTGCTCTCTTAGAAACATCAGTGTTATCGTCACAAGATACACTGTTTCTAGAACAATAGACATTATCTATTACAATTAATAGCTGCTAAACTGGGAGCCAACAGGGTGCAGCCAGGTGAGTGCAAAGACAGCCACACTATTTGCATTCTCTAACTCTCAAAACAGTTTGCTGATATAAATACTCACGCATTCGACATAACTAGACCACATGCACACTGTATTTAAACTTCAGGATAGAAAGTTTAGGATTATGTTGAAAGTAAAATAAATTCTGTCCATTTTGCAAACCAATATTTGTTCACAGCATTTCTCAACATTTCTCCCGGATTCCCACTCTGAACTGTGTGGTCAATAGAGGACTTGTACTTTCCTTAAACTTTTTTTCTTTTCATGATCAGTTTGATGTTACTTTTCCACATTCAATGGCTGGGGCAGAGGGCTGCAAATATAAGCACATAACAGTACCTTGATAAAGTAACTTATTGTCTTAAAGATTGTTGTTCCCAACACTTCGATACACCAATGTTATGGCATACTAATGAAATATTTCATATTACTCATAACTCTAAGGATTTCATCTCAGTATCTTTGCTTTTGTTGCTTTTCCATAAGCCACTGGATGTCTCAGTTGTCACATTTGCCTATCTGGAAACCTTCAAACAAGGTCATCCTCACCTCTGAGCAGATGCCTCCTTAAATGTCAGGAGGAATGTTTTACCAAATGAATCCTTTCTTGTATGGATAAGTGCCCTTTAGGCTGTGAAAAATTAAAATCAAGGACTATGTCAGTGAAAAGCCCTTTGAAGCCTCTTCATACGCTGTGTTCAATACCAGGTGTCAACGATGTTTCTAACTATGCTCATTGAAGTGGAACTACAGTAAAGTTTTTTTCAACAAGATATCAGTGTGATTTCTCAATTGGGTAAGAAGACAGAGATAGGCCTTATGCTTTATTTTACATGCTGGAAAATGTAGGATGTTACTTGTTTTCTCACATTTTAAACACATTGTGGAGTTTTTTAGCGGGTCATCTGGATGATTTAAAAATCAAATTAATTTTATATTTTCCTAAAACCTTTTACTGAAAGGGGGTTAGTAATTGTTCTGCTCTATGCTTAAAGCTGACCTCCTTTATTTATTAACATGATATAACTACTATTGAGTCAAGTGTTGATAAATTCTGGCAATGGAGAGGTTTGGATCCTGACCAGTAGCCAGAATCATTTTAGGAGATGATTCAGTCATTCGATTTGTCAGTTTCAAACTTTAGCTCCTGCTTTCTGAGTATGCTCAAAGATTGGCGGTCATTCCACTCGCCTAGATACCAGGTCATCTGAGCCTATTCTTCTAGCAATTGGAAGGTGATGCTATAAATAGAACTTTATCCGAAGTTAAGTTTATGGTTAAAACCATGATGTTGTTGAATAATTTCTTACAGAAAGAATAATAGCTTGTTACAACTGGATTTATTAGTATTTTTTTAAATAGTCATTTCTACACATATTAATTCTATAGGGCAGATTAGAATTGCCCAAAGTGTTTCCAAGGCTGTAATCTTTTAAGAAAATAGATGGCCACACCCTTCTCCTGTGAAGCAACTTGTGGGCTAGAACCAGTGGTCTTTTAACCAACAGCTCAGCACTGTTCCATGGGCCACCAGAGCTCCTTTTACAGATGAAACCGAAAATGTCTTCCAACCACTTTACTCTAAAACTAACCCTAGAATTTTTTCCAAACATTGTTTTACTTAATTCAGGAATAAGTTCCCAGCTTCATTATTAACTGGAGTTTTCTTTATATATAGGAGGGGGCATGCAAAATAAAACAAGCAAACCAAAATAAAAAATGGATTTTTTTTCAAGCAATGTATTTAAATTTTTTTTACAAATCAACCTTATCACCTTCCAAGTACTCTCCATTATACATAATACATTTGTCAAGTCTGAGATTCTGTTCTTGGAAATATTTTTTTCAAACTCATCTGTTTGGATGGCTGACAGCACTGCCCTTGATTTTTTCCTCACCTCTTCTAAGTCGTCAAATTGCTGTCCTTTTCATTAATAAAGGTCTAAATATAGACATCCACACCAGCCTGTGTGACCATGAGGTGCCAACGGGATCAGTTATCAGGCATCAAATAACCAAAAAATCATATCATTGTGAATGAGGGTGAAGGTGGAGTGGGGATCCAAAGCCCATCTGTAGGCAACTGGACATCCCCTTACAGAAGGGTCATGGAGAGGAGAAGAACCAGTCAGGGTGCAGTGTAGCAACAATGAAACATTCGACTTTCCTCTAGTTCTTTAATGCTTCCTCCCCTCCACTATCATGATCTTAAATCTATCTTACAAATCTGGCTAGACCAGAGGAGGTACACTGGACAGAAAGGAACTGGAAACACAGGGAATCCAGGACAGATGAATCCCAGTGGTGAGAGTGGTGATACCAGGAGGGAGGTGGGGAGGTGGGGTAGAATGGGGGAACTGATCACAAGGGTCTACATATAACACCCCACCCGAGGGATGGAAAACAGAAAAGTGGGTGAAGGGAGACATGACAAAGTAATAAAAATTTAAAAATTATCAAGGGTTCGTGGGGGGGGGGCTGGGGATGGAGGGCAAAAAATGAGGAGCTAATACTAAGGGCTCAAGTTTAAGTAGAAAGAAAATGTTTTCAGAATTATGATGGCAACAAATGTACAAATGTACTTGACACAGTGGATATATGTATGGATTCTGATAAGAGTTGTAGTTGTACGAGCCCCCAATAAAAGGTTTTTTTAAAAATCCCATCCTTTCATGTCCCTCTTCATTCATGGAAACAAAAAAAAGTTGCATGGAGCAAGGTCAGATGTATGGGGCAAGAGAGGATACTGTTTTTTGCCCAAAAAATGGACGCACTGATGGCTGTGTAAGCAGGTGAATTTTCATGGTGGCAAGACCAGTCCCCCATCTGCCATAAATCAGGTCTTTTTTATCAGATACTGTTATGCAATCTTTTTAGAACCCCTAAATAGAAAGCTTGATTAACAATCTGAACAAGGGGAATGAACTCCAAATGCTCTATGAGTTGACATTTTCATGTGTTCGGGAAGCTAACAGATGTCCTGAACCTGGTTTGCATCAATCAACATTTCATCTTTTTTGAAATGAGGAAACTATTCATACACTTGAGCTTTTCCCATAATGCTGTCTATGTAAGCTGCATTCAACATCACGAGTTTCTGCGGCATTTTTTTACTGAGCAGAAAACAGAATTTCACAGCAGCATATTCTTCTCTTAAATTGGCCATCGCAACAAAGGAGGCTCAAGTGAAACTTTCTTCACAAAAAATTCACTGTGACCAGAGAGAACCTTCCCAGGTGATGCCACTGGGTGCAAAAACTCAGAGAGAGTTGTTTGATGCACTTCCCTAGACAGAAAAATGCATAGTAGAAAAGCTCCACTCTACCCAGTGCAATCCTGGATTTTTTGGAGTACCCCATCATATATTTATTATGTATATTTTTCCTACTTATTAAGCATAGATATTTATGTAACCTATTGTGGGATGAGTTATAGAGGGATTATTCTTTTTGCCTGCTTTTTCTCTTGTGATATAAGGTACATGCCATGCCATTACTCCATTCAAGTGTACAATGCAGTGCTTTTTACCAGATTCACCACACTGTGCCACCATCACTACTATGTAAATCCAGATTATCATTATATCAAATATAAATCTTGTATCCATTAGTAGAATCCATTCCTGCCTTCCCCATCTCCTGGGAACTGTAACCTTACATCTGTCTTTGTGAATTTGCCTTTCATAGACATTTCACATAAATGGGATCATACACGTGGCCTTTCATGTCTGGTTCATTTTATTTACATGACATTTTTAAGGCTCACATTGCTGTAGCTTGCATCAGCACTTCACTCCTATCTATTGCTGAGTCTGCATCACATGCATAGACACATACTGTATTATATTCACCCTTCATCGGTTCATAAACGATTGAGTATTTCCTCTTTTACACTATTATAAACAATGTGGCTATGAATATTCATGTACAAGTTTTTGTTCAGGCATATTTCTCTAGGAGTGAAGAGATGGATTAACTATACTCTCCAGTTTCAAGTAAAAAAGAGAGTAAATTGTCATTCAATATTTATGCAGTGATTGGAAAAGTATATTTAGCTAATTATTTAATTAAGAAAATACTAGCTTTTGTGTCATCTCTAAAAGATTTGTGAATAGCATCCAGAAGAACATTTTTACAATCTGTTTGGCTGTAAAGACAGAGAAAAAATGTCTGATTTAAAGGCAATGTGGTTATGTGTGTATTTCCTTCTAGACCTTCTGTCACCTTATATGCATATTGTTATTTTTCATATAACTTCAATCCGGAATAAGGTCAAAAGAACTATTACAAAAATGTAAGGAAACAAAACCACAGCCATTGAGTTTTTCTGATCCACAGTGACCTTCAATAGCGTTTCTGAGACTGTAAATCTGTAATGGAGCAGGAGGAGCTGCTGGCAGATTTGAGCCACAACCATGACCTACAGTGCCACCAAAGCCCATAACAAACCAAACCAAACCAAACCGAATCACTGGGTCCAGTTGATACCAACTCATAGCAACCCTATAAACCATAATATAGCAGCCATGGTGAGTCTCTAAGACTAACTCTTTAGGAGTTTATAAAGCCTCATCGTTCTTCCACAGAGGGACCTCTGGTTTCCACCTACCGACCTTGTAGTTAACAGCCCAATGCTGCTAGGGGAAGGTAACTCAAAGAAATAGGTTTTCCCAGCCATCATAAAATGGTTATGTATTGAAATAGTTTTTTATGCTTCCAGTAGATATTTGTCGTATTATTGGAAAAATGCTGGAAAAAGTACCCAAGAACAAGGGCAGATTAATAAATCTTCTTTGCTACTAATTGCATGTAAAAAGACAAAATATTGTTTCAAATAATATTTAATGACATACAAATGTACACAATGTATTGTTAGGTATAATAGAAAAACACTCTATAAACAAAAAGAAAATTATATACAGCACTTTCCCAATTTTATATAGGATATACCATATATACTCGAGTATAAGCCAACCCCACTATCAGCCGAGGCACCTAATTTTACCACAAACACTGCATTAAAATGTGCTGAAAAACTTGGCCTATACACGAGTATATATGGTATATGTCTCTCTCTCTCTACACACACACACACACACACACACACACACACACACACACATATCCCTACTGACAACACAAATATTTCAAAATGCTACAAGCTGTTGTCCATGATAATTTTTACATTCTCTTTATAATTTACTGTTTTTAAATTTTTATGATTATTGTGGCTTACAGATATAATTTTTAAAAATTGCTATTTTGAAATTATTCTTATTGGACAGTTTTTTTCAAATATTTGACAGCACGACAACCAGTCAATTCAACTAAACCTCAGTCAGAATTTGAAAAGTATTTATCATTTGGGTACTCAGATGCACACAGATAGAAGATCTCACTAAGAATTCTACTTGATATCTCTTAACACACATTAGGGGCAACCAACTGTTTAAGAAAGGATGGAATGAATGCTGTATTTCAAAACTGACCCCTCAGAGAGCTAGAACATACAAGGTGACTTTGTGTGGGAACACACACAAAAAAACCAACCCGGAATTCTGCTGGACTGGGCAGAGCAGAGCTTTCATAGTACGCATATGTCCCACTAGGTGAGCATCAAGCAACTGGTTCTGAGTTAGTGCACCCAGTGGTGTTTCCTTGGAAGGTTATCTCTGGTCACAGTGAATTTTTTTGTAAACACTGTTTTCCTCGAACCTGCTCATTGAACACAGCTTACAAGGACAGCGTTATAGGAAAAACTCAAGTGTATAAGTGGTTTTCTCATTTCAAAAAAGGTGAAATGTTGTTTGATGACAACGCTTATTCTGGATATCTGTCAAATTCCCAAACAGATTACAATGTCAACTCACAGTGCATTTGGAGTTCATTCCACCAGGTCAAGCTGTTAAACAAGCTTTCTATTTAGGTGTTCTGAAAAGATTGCGTAACAGTGTGTGACAAAAATGGCCTGATTTGTAGCAAACTGGGGACTAGTTTTACCACCACGACAATGCACTTGTTCACATAGTCATCATAGAGCACCATTTTTTTTGCAAAATACAGCATGCCTCTCTTGCCCCATGCACTTTACTCGTTACTCACCTAACCTCGCTCCATCCGACTTCTTTTTTGTTTCCCCAAATGAAGAGGGACATGAAAAGACAGCAATTTGGTGATGTAGAAGAGGTGAAGAAAAAAACAAGAGAGGTGCTGTCGCCCATCCAAAGAGATGAGTTTGAAAAATGTTTCCATGAATGGAATTGCAGATTTGACAAATGTATTATATGTAATGGAGAATACTGGGAAGGTGATAAGGTTGTTTCATTAAAAAATATTGTCTTTATTTTTTTTTGTTACACCCTTGTATATAAAGGGGCTTCTGAAAAATTTTTACTATGTGCCAAATTTTCTGTGGCAGATAGTGTCTGCTCCTATAAATAATCATTCACAGCCTCAGAAACCAGTGGGTCACTGTGAGTTGGAATTGACTTAATAGTAGTGGGCTTTAAGTTACCGTCTTTTTATGAAATGAAGATTCTGTGTCTCCTACAACAAGGAAAACGAGCCAGTAAACTTCGTTATTTGTTGTTCCAACAATCACTATCAGATTCTGTTGCTCTGTCACAGTGAAAAATGGGCTTCCACCAGTTTTCCTTTAAAGTGCTCATGCTTCAGCTTTGATGCTTGATTCAAAATGAATGTTATAAATAAAAATAAACAAATGAAAAGATATCATGAAAGACTGTCTGATGCTTAGAAATCAAATGTCATAACATAGTACTGTATATTTTGAAAAACCTTTCATCTCTAACGTTATAATTAAAAGTTGTTTTTATCCTTTGCATTCACAAAATCTTTAAGAATCATATCACTGTTAAGCTGTTGACCAGTATCTCCCCCCAAACATACAAAGGAGAATGAGTCAAGGACCAACCGTATCATGAGCCATATGACTATAGTGCCCTGGACCCTTTTTATGTGGTAGACAAGAGAACTGATGTGAGGATATACACCATTGGTCTAAAGTCAAAGAATTCTTATCATATACAAAAGGCATAAAATATGTTTTATTTCATTTTTATATTGAGAACTCCCAAACTCAGACATATGTACATAACTGATGTAACAATAACACCACTTCTCACAAGGACGTTTGTTTTATAAGTCATAGCAATATCATAAATGTCTTAAAGGAAAGTCATTCTTAAGGGAGTAGAAAATAAAATACATTTATATAATTTTATTATCTAAATATTCATTTATTTCCTCTGAGAATGTTTAATTTTCTTATACAGAGATAGTTAAACTTTTTGATAAAATATAAATGTAGTATTATGATAGAGGGCCCTTGTTATTTTCTTAAAAGTCAAATTTAGAAACCCACTCCTTGTTGCAAAACAGAAACATATTTTGGACAATAAATAAATATAGAATTTTATATCCTTTTAATGCTCCTAATGCCTCACTTATTGACATATGTAGATAAAACCAAGTACTTTGCACTATACAGCAGTCAATAAAAAAACCAAAACTCAATTGATACATAAATTAATTTTTAATTAGATAAATACTAATATTTATAGTACTGAGGACTGTTAATATTAATATTATATTAAAATACTACCCATACTAATATTGCATGAAATATATGCTAGATGCATTTATATATATGTCAACTTATTTTAAAGTTTAAGTCATAAATGTCATTATTTACAAAACTTAATTACAAAATATAACTCTTTACATAAATGTTATGCAGTTAAAAAGTGACTTCATTGAAGGCATTGCAATGGTTGACTTATTTGAGTTCCCTTGCTTTAATACCTTGTCTGGGACTTGAGTTCCTATTTGTTGTTTACCAGGACATGCTCAAGAGCAGACACTTGTGTTTGTATCATGGCAAAAGTCATTGGTGACCCTCCTCAGTGGAATTTCTGAATCAATACACATGGATGTTTAAAATGGATCAGATCCCTGTTATCTGTTAATAAAATCCTTTCTGGTCCAGTAACCTCCATCCTGAATCCAGTTGCCTATTGGGTGAATGTAGCAAGAGTCACACTCAAAGCCTACGACCACCTCTTCATTAGAAGGAAATAATATATCTCCAAGAGATCTGACAAGATAAAGGGTTTCAGTTATGCAAGAGGGGACTTTAAGAGACAGATGTCAACAAAGGTACTGAAGTTGTAGGGGCCTTGTAGCTTAAACAACCTTGTGCACGGGCACTCTCATGACCCTGCATGAACTGTACTGTCAGTCAGCAAATTTTAATGCACTGGAGTTGGTATCAATTTCATGTAAGACTGCTGGTTCCCTTGTACTGCGGCACTTGCTTGTTTTGTTGATGCCCTAAGCATGTACTTACCTTGCTTAATGGATCATCTATCCTTTGTTGGCACAGTTAGTATTGGTTGAATACCTGGATTATTTTGAAAAAGAGAATCAAATCGTTTTTTAAAATACCTACTAGGTGTCACATGCCCAACTGTGTACTTACGGTTCCTCAACTAATGAGCAATCAGCCCGGTCCTCCCTGAAGCTAATGGGGTGACGTGGGAGAGAGCCAGATCCCTAGCATCGATTAGGTGCAGGTCTCTAGAGGAATGCATAGGGGGGGCTACTGGGTATCCAGGAAAGGCTCCTGAGAAAGTAATGCCTAAGCTTTGGCCTGAAACGGAAATAGAATTCTTCCAGATGAAGAAAGAGCAAAGAATGTTCCAGACAGGGAAACTTCTGGGTGACAATATTGGCAACTAGATGTATGGGATTGCCCACCATCACTTTGAGGGATACAGGAAAGATAGAAGCACATGCTGGGCATATCCTAAATTTGGGTTTTATGTGACTTAGTTCTGGATATCAAGGTATCAATGTACAGTTGGAAGTCAGATGGCTATAAACTTAGAAGGGAAGTCTGTGCTAGAGATGTGGGTTTGAGAAGTTTCAAAGTAGAAAGATGGGACTAAGTGACCGGAGTGAACATGAGATTGCCCAGAGACAGCATAAAGAGAAGTGAGAAGTAAGGGCCAGCTGTGGAAGAAGATCTATGGAAGAATGAGGGAAGGTAAGAGAAGTCACCATTGCTAATGGCCAGGCAGGCGAGTGTCAAGGCTGAGTGAGTGGGGACAATGACATTCACCATGGGCTTTAAGCCACATGCTTTGGATGCATCCAGCAGGAAAAGATGGATTTGACATTTAAGACATCATTTTTCTTTTTTCAGTGGTAGAGACAGTATTCCAGCTGTGGTGTGGAATGAGGGATTAAAGACTATGGGCCTAGAGACAGTGAGTATAGCCACCTCTTCTCAAAAGTTAGTTGTGAGGGACAGGGAAAGCCAGCAGATATATAGGGCCACAATGGCCATTGCCAAAATGGAAGAAGTATATCTTTTGGCTTAGAGATAGAGCTAATGACGATGACCAAGTTGAAAACGTAGGGCAAATTGAGGGCATAGCAACTAGAATGAGACCCAAAAAGGTATCAGGAAAGTGCTTTATAGAGTTCATAGGCATTCACTTGTGTCTACTTGTTAAATGCTTACAACAACTCCTTCATATAAGCGCCCTATTATTCCTACCTTATAAATGAAAAAAAAGAGAGAGATTCAGAAAGTTTTACCAATTCCTTTGAGGGTTCACAGCTAATAAATGCTAAGAGCTGAGATTTTAAGTCTCATCTATTACCAAATCCCATGTTCTTTCCTATACAGTGGAGAAGTTGACTATACAAGTTAACTATGCCTCAATTAATTTTTTTATTATTTTGAAGTCAAGAGCTAGCTTATGGAACTCAAAAAGGGCTCAGAATTAATAGGATTATCAGCACAATCTGAATTTCATATGTTGACAGGTATACGGAATGGTTTTTAAAGAAGATAATTCATTTGTTGGAAATTCCAAACAACCACTATTTCATTTGAAGAAAACATAGTCAATATTTAATATATTTTGTGGGATTCACAAACTGTATCACAATATACAGTATTTGTCCTTTTCAACATACAAGGGTTCTGTAGAATGTTCATGGAAATTTTTCATTTTCTTTTCATTCCATTTTTCCACTGTCTTTTAAAAAACCTTTATAGTTGGCTCAGAGTATCGATTCACCACCGTTTTAAACTAGGTCTGTGAACAATGCGTGGTAGAGTTCTTCGAGGTTCTATGTGTTCCTTGGTGTGATTCAGTAGGTTGTATTTGGGCTTGGGATTACTTGAAGAAATCCCCGTGTCTCTGAGACTTGCTTTTTTTTGGTGATATACTATTTTGACTTACAAAACATTTCATAAGAATACATTCGGAGAGTTGTGGAAGACAGAGAGCGAGAGAGAGAGAGAGAGAGAGAGAGAGAGAGAGAGAGAGAGAGAGAGAGAGAGAGAACACCCATATCCACACGTTTAATCTTGCCTTTCTTAAAAATGTTAAAAGTATGTGAAAGTTTGTGATAAATTATAATTCCACGCATCAAGGATGAGTTAATTATTCATTATTAATTTGACTCCAGTGTAAACACACAATAAGGAGCTGAGTATAGTTTCGATGAAAATAGCTTGTGCTCATACTGCTTGCGCTCAACTCTGAATGCTGACTTGATAGATTCCAGTATAGGGACCAGCAGATTGAATGTTTGATGATACAGGCTATAGTGGGCTTGAGCTTCCAAACTGACAATATCAGAAAAATACCACAATCTTTACTCACTACATTGATTGTAGAACTTTTTTTATTATTATTAGTTGGCATGTACATCATTAGATTGAAAAGCAAATGTGCTTCAAAGGAACAAAATTGATCACAAATATATACAAAGCAGTATGTTGAAATAATGTTATAGTACTCTACATTATTTCCTTTTGCTCTCCATTTCTGTTCATCTGAACTCTGCTTTAGTGTCTGTGATGTTTGGGCAAAAGAGAGCCCTCTGAGCAGTTCTTTATTTTTTATGCTAATGCTGTAGACACGGGGAATAAAATGGCATTGGCAATACTTGGAGTTTTGGAAACTGGTCTTAATTTAGTCCCTCTAACTAGAGGAGAAATAACATTGCAATGACTGACTTTTGAACCTCCCTGAGAATGTACCCTACAGCAATCACCAAGGTAAGCATTCAAAAGCCTGGTTCAACTCTCAGCTTCCCACTAACTAAGACCGACTTTCGATAAATTCTTTAACTTCTGGGTGCCTTAGGATTTGGATTGTTTTGTAAGGCAGGTGGAGCTGAGCAAACGGGGTTCACTTGCCCCATATCGGAAATATACCCTGCTGCTGAGCATCATATCAATCACGGGGCCGTAGGAATGAGTGGCCAGCACAGCAAGTAAGCATAACATGAACTGCCTTCTGCTGATACGGTGCCTGCAGAAAGAGAGACATCTATTTCAGCACCATTGCTTGGCCTCTCACCAGAGTGTGGTGATTTCTTATTAGGAAATGATGAAGTCAAGATATGGAGAAAATCAAGATTTGTGGGTGCTGCTGCACTGTGGAAGGAAGTCTATTAAACAGCCGGGCAGATAATATTGAGTCGACACCTTTCTGAGGAAAAGCAATTATAGTCCCCGTTGTGTGGTTCGGACCAACAAATATTTGTAGGAAATTATCTCTGTATGTAATATGCAATTATTTTTTTTAAATAGAGTGCTTTGAATAATGTGGAGCATCTAAGAAAATGCTAAGCTCAAAGTATGTGATGGGCTTGTTCCAGCTGACGTTGAACAGGCTCACATGAATACAAGTGAGAGGAAACTTTGTTCTAACATTTTGCAAACTCATTTAGAGCATCCGGGCCTTTCACAATGCCAGCAGCACTCGTGGCCATAGACAAACTTGGGAGGCTTTGCTCTGAGTCAAGGGACTGTTGTTGCTGGACTAGCTCATCATCATCTGTTGAGGAGGGAAACGGCCTCATGGGGTTGACAAAGCTGGGGCTTTACAGATGTAGACTGCTTTACATTTGTCCCTTGGAAGGGCACCTGGGTTTAAGGCACAGAGCTTTGGGTTTGTAGACAAAGCTTTAACCATTGTCTGCCAGGGCTTCTGTAGAGGAATATCACTCGTATGGTCTTCTTCACTGTTGTATCAAGTGGGCTTGGCCACACCAGAGCTTTAATTTAAAATAATATATTTTTCATGAATTTTATTCCAATAATTTTATGTAAAGAATGTCATGTTATTTTTCTAAATTCGAGTAAATAAAATTGGGTTCCCTTTTGCCTGAAGTGTAAAATTAAGTTCGTGATATGGATCAAGTCTTCACCATTTTTGAATATCCCTGGTGGTGCTGTTGGACTTCTAAACCTCATGGTCAATGGTTCGAACTCAGTAGGTGCTCCATGGGATAGAGGTGAGGCAGTCTGCTCCCGTAAAGATTTACAGTCTCTGGAAACCTATAGAGGGTCGCCATGAGTTAGATGGCAATAATTTGGGGTTCTTTTTGGGTGCTCAGGGTTACGCAGGGATCCAGGAATCTTATGTCATGTCTCTCCAGTGGATCCCTTGGAAGAAGAACAGCCAGCATGCTCCTTAGACACAAGGACGGAGAGATTTGTCTCACGTACTTTGGACATGTTGTCGGGAGGGACCAGCCCCTGGAAAAGGACAGCAATCAATCAAGTGGAAGCAAAAAAGAGGAAGGCCCCTGACAAGACCCATTGACACAGCGGCTGCACAATGGGCTCAAACATGAGAACAATCCTGAGGGTGGCGCAGGCCTGGGCAGTGTTTCTCTGCTTCACACAGGGTCACTTTGAGGCGGAACCAACCTGATGTCATCTAGCAGTAACAACACACAGAGAATCCTGTCCTTTTGGTCTCTGGTTTCCCGGGCCGTCCTGATAGTTCCCTTAGGGAAAAATCCGGCGTTCCACTGCAGAGGGGTGGGCCCATCCTCCAAGTGCCATCCTAGTTCCTTCTGGTTCAGGTAATTTTGCAGTTCCCTCCTGGCACTTCATCTCTATGACTGATTTTTCAAACTTGAGATATAATTTACATACTATCTCATCCTACTTATAATTTTCAGAATAGGTGAAAGGAATTTTGGCTATGGTGTAGAGAAAAACACTTTCACTTTTCAATTGTATGGCATTATTAATTACGTAAACAATAATGTCAGAGAACGATTTCCTTTTGCTAAAACGGAATTTTTTTCATAAAAAAACTTCCATCTCCATGTGTGTTTTTTCCCATTCTCCATATCTTCAAGGAAACCGAGGGCACACTCAAGTTCAGATCTTGTGCAGAGTAGAGAGCAGTAACAAGGGATACCATAGAGCCATGGGGCGGGGAGGAGTGTGGTTCTACTAGATAATCTCTCTTGCCAGGCATGGAGATCTGTGCTCAGTGACATATCCAAGCCCAGTCTGGAATCAGTCAGAGGAATCTAAGAGACTACATCCACCCACCTTACTCTCCCAGCTCCTGCCTATTGATCGAGGCCATGCTAGGGCTACCCAGCAATCCAAGCCAACTGCAAAGCAGATCTGGTAGATGTCATTGCAATGTCCTCTTGTCAGACTTCAGGGAAACAAAGGAGAACGAAGAATAGTAGATTCTGGAGTTACAGGGACACCTGGAGTTATTTCACCTGATTTCACAATTAGTACACTGGGCTTATTGTTTTCCATTTCTTTCATGTTTAATAGACAAAAATCTCCAAAAGGAAAGATTGAGATTATATATTTGTTTCCCCACACTGCTTTAAAAACTAAATAGTAGATATGTGCATTCCATGAATGCTAGTTGAATACAAAAGGGTGGAAACTGATGATAGTATTAGCTTTTCTTCCTTAGTAGTCAGATATTATACATATAACTTATATGTTGTGTTAATTTGCCGAATTCTTGTCCATAAGAGATGTGAAATAGAAAATGATATTCAGCTTTCTTCACTTCTAAAGACACTTGGAACAAGACTAGGTAGGCTTGTTTGTGCTTCTGGTCTAGATTCATTTTATTTAATAAATAGCAAAAGAAAGAAAGAAAGGCTACTTCTGAAAAGCATTTTGAAAGGTTATGTACCACTCATTCATGGTGAGGCACTGGTTCACTCTTTCTGCAGGTAATGACAGCCTAAAAATGTCACCAATTCATAGGCTGCCAAAAGGACCCTTCCTTTTAAAGTTCAGTTGTGAAAATAACCACCGATATGAATACATTATACAGGAAAATTACAACTCTCTCCCTTTTAAAATGTTTGACTCTCTTGACCACATTCTGGCAATTAAAACAATTTATCCTGCTATATACTAAAGGCGGAGATGTAAGCACACTGGAACTTTTCAGAAGAAAAAAAGAATGCAGATTGATATTTCAAAGAAGTGCATGTTTTTAAGATGTTAATTGAAATAGTGTAGAAAGGAGAGAAGCAGAAAGATTGCTGTTTTATTAAACCAAGTCTGAGGGACTGGCACACAAGATTGTGTACTCAACCGACTCTTGGCTGCAGTGATTTTTGCACAGTGAAAACCGTTAGCCATTGGACGGACCCTCACAGCGCGTGAAGTCCAGCAATGATATTGTGGTTTGGTTGATAATCTGTGGGCTTTATGTTCCAGTTGTTCCTGGTATTAATGGGGTATTTTCCGGGCTCATGTCCCTGTTGTGGATTTTGGGGGGAGAAATCAATAGAATATAATGAGAAATGGAGGTGCCTACTTCAAACAAAATGTTATACTGAAAATTATGCCAAAAAAAAAAAAAGAGAGAAAGGAATGTGTCACTTTGTCCTACCGCTGCCACATTCTTTCTTAAAATCAATGAGGGGGGCAAACCCTTTATCCTACATACCTAACGCCTTTGCTCTACGTACAATCTTCAAGACTCAGACAAGTGTGACTGTTATTCCTATGGGGTCGTAGACCACTGAGTAAAGCCACAGGCTGACTAGATGGCCAACTGTTCCTGTGAGGCTCCAGGGAGACACTGAACTCTATTTCTCGTGGGTTTCTGTGGCTGGTGGACCTCGAGCCTCCTTTCACTTTGCTGCTGCCAGACTTGTCTGAACCACGCTACAAGTGGGAAGCTGGACTTCACCCCCGTTCTCAACTTTGTAATGTGTTCATTTGAATATTTTATGCAGATAGTCTTAGGTGTATAAACCATCACTGGTTATTAAATTTAAATGCATATCATTTTAATCAACGCATCAGTAAATTGTTTCTAGTTTTGAAAGTAGGAACAATTTTAAAATTCAAGACAAAGGCAATATTATTGATGTCGAATGCAATGGTAATGGATTGGCTAGTGCTAACTAGGAGAGTCAAGAAAAGGGAGAGTAGAGGTGCATATACACGTGGAAAATCACCAAGAATGGCAACTGCAGTTTGTTGAGGCACAGCAACATGAAAAAGCTGCGTGTTTGCTGTAGTTAAAAAAAAATTTTTTAAAGATAATAAAGTGATCATCACTGTGAGAGAGTATCAAAAAATGTATAGTGAATTTAATGAGCAGTTTTCCCTCTCTAGTGACAAAAGAATCAATAGGATCAGTTGCTATTTGTAAAAAATTAAATGCTCCATAAAATTGCTCAATTATTTTTTAACAAGATCTGAGTTTATAAATATAGAGTTATAAAACACTTTGGATTATTGCACAAAGAAGAAAACAATTAAATTTTTTTATTAAAATATCATTTTATTGGGGGCTCTTACAAATGTTATACCAATCCATACATCAATTGTATCAACATATTTGTCCATATGTTGTCATTATTCTTTTCTAGACATTCACTTTCTTTTGAGCCCTTGGTATCAGCTCCTCTTTTTTTCCCTCCCTCCCCCCTTGTGATCCCTTGATAAATTATAAATTATGATTATTTTCATATCTTACACCAACCACTGTCTCCCTTCCCCCATGGTGTTTGTTGTTCATCCCTCTGGAGGAGGTGTGTGGTTATGCGTTAATCACTAAGATCGGTTCCCCTTTCCTCCCTGCCTCTCCCCACCCTCCCCCTGCCCTTGTGGTACCGCTAGTGCCATTCCTGTTGCTGGATTTCGTGTTGTGAGCTCTTATCTCTTATCTGTACCTGTGTGCATGCTCTGGTCTAGTCCATGGTGGAAGGCAGCCCTGGGGTCATGATAGTGGAGGGTGAGGCATCCTCAAGGAACCAGAGGGATGCTGTGTTTCATGGGTGCTTTACTGTACCCTGGTTGACTAATCCCTTCCCCGTGACCCCTCTGTGGGTCCCATTGTCTACAGATGGGCTCTGGGTCTCTGTCCCGAACCCCATCACTTTCTCAACAATGCAGTAAGAAAGTCATTTTTGATGGGAAGATTGTTTTAAAGAGATTTCTATTATGGACAATTGGGGAGAAAACATTACAGGAAATAACTTACAAAAGTGAAATTTCTTCAATTAAATTTAGCACAGTATACAACAGTATACAAAAAAATTATAAAACAACAAATATACTTTGATTGAAGTTTAAAGTTTTTTCAGACTTTTCTTTACCTTTAGATGAGCCATGGAATCAATAGAGGA
Source organism: Echinops telfairi (assembly GCF_000313985.2). Taxonomy (NCBI): domain Eukaryota; kingdom Metazoa; phylum Chordata; class Mammalia; order Afrosoricida; family Tenrecidae; genus Echinops; species Echinops telfairi. The sequence continues at coordinate 44,803,403 of NW_022103920.1, read as the reverse complement.
GACACTACCCAATCAATATTTTGGGCGCTTTTCATGAAAAAACATTCATATTTATAAAGAAGTGATAATTCATGGGGAAAAAATCAAAGTTTGGATGGTTTTTTTTACCTTTTACTATCCAAGAATAATTTCAGCTAGATATAAAAAACTTAGCTTCCTTCACAATGATTACTGCTCCAAGAATATATTAAGTAAAAAGTGTGGAGTTATTGGAGGTTTTTTTTGTTTTGGGATTTTGGTGTTTTTTTTTAAGGAATTGGTATATTTTATGGCTTTATTTCACCATTTGATGCTGGAAATATCTTTGTTGCATTTTCTAAAGCAGACTCAATGGAAAATACCATGGATAAAGTGTTAAAATTGTTTAATATACATGTATAAATGGCATGCATGAGTCATTGACAGCTTAAGGAACTATTGAAACAAAATTGTCCTTAGGTGCCAGAGTTTGTGCCAACTCACAGAGACCTCACAGACGACAAAGTGAAACATTGCCCCGCCTTGCGTGCTCCTCCCAACTGTTGTTATGTGCGAGCCCCTGTGGCAGGCCCCACCAGTCCAGTTCACTGAGGAGCGGCCTCTTTCCCCAGCACGCTGTCCTCTTCTAGGATCGGATCTCTCCAGAACCAATCCAAAGTACTTCAGAGAACATGGTCATTTCCAGGGAGTATTCTGGCTGTACTTCTTCCGGGATAGATGAGTTTGGTTTTCCAGAACTCCTTGGTCGTTTCAGTATCTTCCCCAACACCATAATTCAAATGCATCCATCCTTCTTCGGTCTTTTTTCTTTATTCGTTGTCCAGATTGTACATTCCTATGAAGCGATTGAGAACCCACTGTACACCTTACTCTTTACAGTGACATCTTTTCCAATTACTCTTCTCCTCCTCCTCCTCCTCCTGGTTCTTCTACTTCTACTGCCCAATGCAGCAAGTCATTTGATTTCTGGACTGCTGCTTTCATGAGTGCTGATTGTGGATCAATGAAGTCCTTGACATCATCGGTCTATTCTCCGTTTATGTGATGCTGTCTTATGGGCCAAGCACGAGGATTCTAGTTTTCTTTACGTTGAACTTTAATCCACGTCAGTGGTTTTAATATTCATCAGCAAAGTCCTCAAGTCCTCCTTGCTTTTAGCCAGCAGAATTGTGTTAGCTCCACATCCCGGCTATACTTGAACCATCTTCCAAATGTGCTGCACTGTTCTTCTTCATATCCACCTGGCTGCTAACTGAACGTTTGGAAGTCCAACTTCACCAAGCGTCACTTTAAAAGAAATGCTTGGTGATCCACTCTCTCGGGAGCATTCATTGAAGCCCTGTGGTGCACAGGTCGACTCTGATACTCGTGGCGGTACCACGAGTGAATGGTGACTCAATGAGAATTGGTTGGTTTGGGTTATTTTTTACTTTCTGGTAATATAAAATAGTATTAATTTACTCCCCTGGTACTAGAATTTCTCCAAGGAATCTTTGTTACTACTTTTATTAGAGAATGATATAAAAAACAAGATCTCTAAGTATGATTGTTGCTACAGAGGTGCTATTGTTGCTATTGGCTCTAAGCCGTCTCAGTAGACAGAACAAAAAATATGTTTGTATAACAACCATGTATGTATACATTCTAGACACATTTTATGAGTAACCATCTGTAACTATATTATGTTAAATGTAAGTTCACAATGAAACTGTTTAGGACAAGAAAACCTTCAGTTTTGCATATTTTGCTGAATCTTAGCTAAAAGCAGACAATAGATTTGTGTTGAATCTCCCCAATTGCTCCAAAATTGGGTATGATTTAGCTTTTGGATCTAATTAAGTTAATTTATTTTTATTATTTAATATTTTGGACATATCCATTATTAAGAGAATGTGTGAAAATCCAACAAACACCTTGCTTTTATCTTTTGAAAATGTTCTCAACCTATGACTTAGCACTAAATTATATGGGAAGACACATTCTTCAATGCAGCCCTTGTATCCAACACAATTGTTTGGAAAGAAAGAAAAGAAAAACCAGCCTGAGAAACTTCAATCAAACTTAGTCTTTTTAATTTAAAATGAACCGTGTATGTGTGGGTCCAAACAAGTTGCAATTGAATTGATTCCAACTCATGGAAATCTCACCCATATCAAAGTCAATTGTGCTGCGCAGGGTTTTAGAATGGTTGGTTTTCTGGAACTATATCACCAGGTCTCTCGTAGCTGATTCTTCTGGGTCACTCAAAACGGTAACCTTTGACTAGGAGCTGGCCACATTAGCCACTGGCACCACCCAAGAGCTCCCTGTGTTGATAGCCCTATGTCACTTATTTCCCTTCTGACGCATTGTGATCCAGTAGAACTACCCCATCTGGTTTCTACACTGTCATTTGTAGGGAAGCGGACTGTGCCAGCTTCCTCCTGAGTAGGCTGGGATCCCTGATCCTCTGTCTCGTCGCTTGAGTACTTGACCATTGCGTCACCAAGATCTCATGTGTGTGTGCATAGATCAAAACCATTCAAGAGTGGATGGCAATGCTAGTAACTCTGAGTAATTATTAGGCAACAATAATCCCTATTAGGAAAAAGCCAGGAACATTTCCCAACTTTTCTTGAGATATACTAAATGTTTGATCTTTTATTCCTGATGTAACAACTTTGCCTTTATTTTTTTGGATCTAATCATCTCAATCCCTCTGTCTGACTTCGCTCCTTTTTGTCCTTACTACATAATTACCATCTAAAAATGACAAGTTTGTACATATTTCAAACTGATTTTCAGGAGTAGCAATCACTGCTCTTGATTCCAATTACATACTTCTCAAGGGGTACCAGTTTTATTTGGTAATTACAAAGAAGTAATCTAAGTGCTGTGGACTTATCTGGTTGTTTTTTTTTTTTTTTTTTTAAACAGTCCTTTGAGTTGACAGATAGATAGCCTTTGTGAAATTGGCTGACAATTTAAGTACTAAAATAAACTAAGAGTTCTGATTAATGAGGCACATTTTGTTAGCTGGTCTTGCTCTTCCTCAATCCTCAATGAAGGACTGACGGCTGCCTTGGCATCAGGTAATTATTTTACAGAATCTGCAATAAAAAGTTATTTGAACAGTAAGGATATTTGTATTGGCCTGAGTAGTGTCCACATTTGGTTAGCAAGATTGTATTTGGAAAAGAATTCAAATAATATCTAAGTGCTGTTAGCTTTCCAGGAGCTCACATAGTAAATAGAACTTTTGGTCTCACAAAGTTAAAAGAAAACTTTTCATTTGTATTCACGTACATCAAATCTGATTTTAATAGCTTTTGTTCTTGTTCACTGAACACTTCAGGCGTACAGTCTGTTTCTTTTTTTATATAAAAGAAGCAGGCAATAGAAAGGGATGTGACAACGATGCCTACCTTTAAATTGTCATTGTATTTTCTTCCTGGAAAAAAGTTAATTATATATGTTGAGCATATGCCTGTGAAACTTTAGAAAATGTGTTTTAAAATTGTTAAACAATACAGTTGAAGATAGGAGAGAAGGAAAAAGAAGAAAATGAAGGCAGAAATAAGAGAAAACACCACCCCCACACACAACATCTACTTCAGAAGAGCAATAACAATATACAACGTAACAATCTGGAAATACTGTTTCATAGTAAATTTGCTGCACCTTACACAGTACTGGAAGGAACCAAAACTGACTTGAACTGTCATTCTTTCCACATTATAACTTCATGTTATTAGAAAGAATACTGAAAAGACCTCAGTTGAAAATTCCTATTCCATTGCTGTACAGCTTATGAAGCTGATTTTTTAAATGTTGCATTATTGATCTTTATACGTCATTGTGATAATTTCTTTACAAACATAAATGAGTTATATATGACTATATAATAATAATGATAGAGTTCTATGTATTACTATATAATGATCATTATGTATTATGATATAATAATCTATTGTTATATAACAATATTATAACACCATGGATACTATTATATATATATTACTATCTAATGATTACTATTAATGTGGTTGTGACTGAATAATAATTTAGTCTATGTTCATTAAAATAGAACCATGGGAACCGTGGCACTGTCCTGAGAGAGTCAAATAGCAAACCAAGTGTCTCATTCATGCTTAGTTCTTTTAAAAACATCAACTCATGTTTTATATCCATCAGTTGTAAAATACACATGTCAATAGATACGGATAACTTAGAATATCTATTGTTGCTGACAAACTACATCTTTCCCTCTCTCTCTCCAGAAAACCCTGCCGCACCCATTCAAAAAATGCTCACCCGGATCTCTCACTGTCATATTAACATGTGATTATTTAAATACTTTGCTAATAGGAGTAACACACCTAGGATATATTTGGTGAATTTTTTTCTAATTGCATTGACTAGACTGTCAAATTCCCAATTAAGCAGAATAACTTCCTGGTATTTATTCTACTTAAAAAAATTAATACTTAAGGACTTATTATATATTTCTATATAGCAATAGTATAACACTTAACATACTATAACATTTTATAATAGATTACGTTGTAACAATACATAGAACATAGTAAAACAATTCCTAAAACATAGTATAACAATGCATATTATAATGTGTAAGAACTTAGCTATATACATGCCAGTATATGCATTCAATTTTCACACGAAGGCCTCATATATTTATTTTATAATACGAAAATTTTGCAGGTGTTTTAAATTTGACTAAAATAGGTAGTAGATAGAATATGTTTGCATCTGTAGGCTTTACTTCCCATACACATATAACACATGTTTTTGTTTACTCTGTTTCTAAAATAACACTTCTTTTTCCATGCCCTGCCTTGTTTCTGTTTTCGTCCTGATAATTACTAACATGTTATCAAATTACATGTTTATTTTGTAATTGCTGTTGTTGGTCCCTCATTAAAATATATTTCATGAGAATTTTCTAATTTCACTTGGTTCTTTATCTTCAACGTATCCCAAAGTGCATGGGATATAATAGGTATTAATGATTACTTATTGGATAATTGTTACTCATATAGAATGAATTATGTTCATATCAGATTTTCATAGCATATTTATCATTTTTTAACTGAAAAAGAGAGGCTCTGAGTGGTACCTAACTTGATCAAGGCCTTCCAGCTAAAGATAACGTTCCTGAAGTGAATGACTTCCTTATGCTAGGCAGACTCTTCTAGTGTTAGCCTCACCGACAGCACATGGCATTCCTCTGCGTTTCTTCCTCTTAATATTGTATTCATGTCCACGTTTTATAAATTTTAATTGACAGTCCTCTATTATGAAATGAAGACCTGTGTTGCTTTCGAATTTTGAATATTAATTAAGTATATTTATATTTTCACCAGAAAAAACATGTATAATATTACCATAGGTTGCCTAGTGGTTCTTACTTTTATAGCCTAGACCAAAGTGTGACCATTAGCTTATGCTCTTTTCTAACATAAATTAATCACATTGTCTTAAACAACTCACCAATATTTCTTTGGAAGTGCTTATCACTGAAAACAAGAGATAATTTCAATTTAATTAGCACAGGAGAAGTGATTTTGGAAGAGCTTTGGTGAAGTAGCATACCATCATTATTATTTCTTTATTCTTGAGGTCTTTTGGGGTGAACATGATTTTCACATTTCAATTACCCTTTAATATTTCTTCAGAAAGTGTTCTATTGAAGCATACTATATTGTCCCAGGTTTAAAATAAGAAAAAAATCATCAGTATAATAACGTAGAATTTTATAACTTCCTAAAATCCTTAGTCCCTCTTCTCATCTATTAATGTCTATTTTTTCCTTTTAAAACATTTTTTCAGGTTTCTAACTGTTGTTCCCACATTTCCAACATTTAACCTTTCATTTTCTTCTCTTATTGATGAACTCATGATTCTTACGGCTATAATTACATATTCGTATATCTTCCCACATTTTCTTTCTTTTTTTTGCTAAGATCTCCAGCTTCCTGATCAAATGAATTCATTATTTTAATGCTCTGCTATATTAAAAAGATAATTAAAAGGTAACTTTTAATTAACTATTTAAATAATTAAAAGGTAACTTCCCACAGCAATTTTAAAAATCTCTATTGTGTCCATAATATTCAGTGACATTATTGTATTCACACTCTCGAGGACCAGTTTATAAAGTTGGCGATGTATTCCATTTATCTGATAAAAACCTTTAACAAGTTTCAGCAAAACTTTCCCATATTCCTGCCTATATTGAATGACTCACCTGAAAACTAGATTCATTGTACATCTTGATGGGGTAGTAAAATGGTGTCCTTGTTAGTACCTATGAATTTATGCATTGTTGCTATAAAATATGTCCTTAGGCAATTAAGAAAACAATATAGTATACTATTATATGAAAAATTAAATCTTTGTCTCAGTCCCTAAATAGCCACCTACCTACCCATAGTTGCACATCAAAGAGGAAGCTATCTTTAGCCTTGATTTTTTTGTTTCTTTCTTCTTGCAATTACTAGTGAACATGAGTGCAACAATCATCTTATAATTGTTTTGTCTGTTCAGGCAAAGCGTATTAGTGAAAGGGAACATTGTTGCACTTCTGTCAAACTTTCATACCCATGCACTTCCTGTCAAGTACAATCAACACTACTGGTTACACTTACAATCTTACATAATGTGCTTCCGACTGGAGTCTACTTCAATGCTTCCCTTCGTGATCGAAGACAGAGGTTCTGCAGTACCGCAGGATGGTTTTCTTGTGGTGGGAGGGGAAGTTTAGACCCTTCAGTTATCGCACATACTCCTTTTATCCTCAGCTCTCCCTGGTGATTTTTGTTAAGGGTGCTGTAGTTTTTGCACTGCTTTGCTTTCTAATATTGTGTGCAACTTTGTGACTATGTAAATATTATTCCCCATAGATTCTACAGGTGAGATAGAACCACAGGACCAAAAGGAACAAAAGTCCTCCTATTGCTTCCCATTCCCCATAGAGTGAACCATACTTTTCACAGCATCACAACTTGGATCTCATATTTCATTATTACTTAACATTGATTTGTTGCTCTAGTTAATTATTCAATGGAACACAAATTTATTATTTTCTCACCTTAAAATCTTGCCTAATTCTGTCTGTCTTTATACACAATTTTACTCATTTTTCAAATATTTAGTGTCAGAGAATGTGTAAAGTATAGAATCGGAGCTATCTTGCATAGACTTTGCCTGCATCTCCCTTTGAGTTACATATTTCTGTCACCTACCAATGCAGTCTTCTATCTTCATGGTCTTCCTGTATGATTATAGCACCGAACAAGCCAGGAAGAGCACTGTACCCACAAGATATTTCTAGCCCCACTCTAGTTGTTTATCTTTGTATAAAATAAGGCTACTGTATTTTACCATGAATTAGAGAGTGTCCTATCTGTGACTCCCATGACCTTTTCATCTACATGAGTTCTAATTTTTAAAAAGCCTTATAAAGCTTTGTATATACAGAATAAAAACGTAGAATTGTTAAGATCTTTCACCTATTGACTTATGGGGTCAAGTACCAGATGCTGTGGGACCTTTGTGAAGTCTTTGTGGTAGACACTTAGTGTTGGCTGGTTTAGAAATGAAAACGAAATAGAGACAATATGTATTTGACATAAACAAATTTATGAACATGCGTACAGTTGTTCATTCTCTTCCTCACTCCCCCCTGCATCTCTCACAAACACACATCTATGCATCTCCTTTCTCTTTTACTCTCTTCTCTGTCTCTATCTCTCTTTACACACATACAAATCTTTATTTTTAATGTATCAGAAAATTTGAGGTGTCTAACAAAATGCATGGATTGCAATAGTTCCACAATAAATAGTGAGATAATCAGGATAGGAAGGATTAAGAGAATAGATAATCTAGGGAAAGGTTAAGATATCAATTCTATACCCTTCAGACACCACCAAGTATTGGTGGTAGGTTGTAAGTCTGACTCTGAGCTTCTTTAGCTACCAGGCAATGAAGGAGACAAATTCAGCTACAAGAGTCACAGTATCCAACAGATAAAAACAAGAGATGTTTCTTGAGTCTCTGACCTGTGAGAAATTTCTCCTGTGGGTCCACATTAAAGGAGCACTGTGTGAGGTAGGAGATCATTTTATATATCCCTGCAATACATGCAACCAACAGTTTATGAAACAGAAAATCAATTTTGAAGGAATTCAAATCAATGTGGTCTGAGTATGCAGGTCTCTGGTGGTCTGGGTGAATCTAACAATGAATCTTTTCCCAAACTTCCAGTATGAGAGATTTTAAATGTTCAACAAAACTAGGAGGGAAGTACAGTAAATAACCATGTCTGATTTGAACAAATGTGAACCTTTCCCCATAGTTCCATCATCTACTTATCTCTGTATCTATCTATCTTGGGCCATTTGAAGTTAAATAAGTTAAATATATTTTTTAAATTTTTTATTCTGAGGGACAACAAAATAATACCTTCGTATACAGTGAAACATGTTTCTGAGTATGAAGGTTTTAGCAACTAAACTTCCAAGAAAATGCTTTCGGGAATAATACCCACAAAAGAGTATGTAAGATTTGGGGGAAAAGAAATAAAAACCTGTAAATAGAGATGGCAACAAATGTACAAATGTGCTCAACACAATGGATGTATGTATGGATTGTGATAAGAATTGTACGAGCCCCCAATAAAATGATTAATTAAAAAAAAGAGTATGTAAGATTTGAAGAAAGGGAAGCCAAGAAATCAAAAGAATACTCTTTAATCAGGAAGGGCGTGCAGCTATTTTACCTTCACCAACAATGTTAAATCCATAGTCTACAAACATCTACAAAATACCGGTGATGTAGACTTACAGCGAGAGAAACCATTTTCTCTTTTGTTCTTTCTGACTTCAAGAATCATTTCTGTGATAAGAGGAAGATAGAATTGAGGTTGGCAATATAATATGATCAATATAAATGAGGTCAAATGACTTTATTAAATTTCTTAACCCTTTTAAATCTTCCCCTCACATAAAGCGGATGAGGAACAATTATTTCAGCCCCGTCTTCGGCTTTCCCTCTCAGTGACCCCTTCGGCAGTTCACTTTCAGAGAGCTGTGATGAAGCGCTAGTTGCTGACTGAAAAGTCAGCCATTGCAACTCGCCAGCCTGCTCCACACACAAAAAGGGTGCCATCTGCTTACATGACCACCCTGCAAACCCGAGGGGCAGCTCTTCACTGTAGGATTGCAGTTAGACTCCACGGGTGGCAGTCCTTCCTGAATGCTGTAGTGAGAATGGAGAACCTCCTGTGAGCCGTCCCAAGTGAGACAGCCATTCACACTTCTCATTCATTCCCCCTTGCAAGAGAATGAATGGAACTTAGTCTGTTTTAAAGAGGAAGTATGATGTCAAATCAAGCCTTCAGTCTCGGCTACATGTTAAGTGTCTGAAACACATAAAGAGGACTGCGCTTGCTAATACATCTCCGAAAGCAAACTTCACAGAGAGCTGGCCATTGTTTGGATCCTGATTTCCCTGCCAATGTTCATGACAGTTCAGAAAAAAAATGAAGCAATGTAGATGTATATGAATACGAAGATGGCACTGGATCTAGCATAGCTGTACTTTTTTTGATACAATGGAAAGCCATATGAAAATGAACCCTTAATAATAGTGTTACCCTCAAAGATATATGCTTCTGCTCAGCTAAGTCATTCTGCAAACCTGATTATTTACCATAAAATCATCAGGAATACCTACTTGGGAAAAAAAAAAGTATTGTGAAATCCTTTCACATTAAATAATCATTTTCAATAGTTCCATCTAGCTCTATACTGCCTTCGACTTGCCTCTGCATGACACACATGTAGCCGAACCGCTCCTTGAAGTGCAGAAGCATCGACCGTGCAGATTGCTGTTAAGAGGCAGGCTCCCTTCTGAGCCACTTATCCACAGACACTGGAAATGCAGAAGACTGACTTTCTGATAATTAGGGATGAAATCTACTGTTCAAACTCCTCAACTTATGAGAAAATTACTAACCAGCTATGTTGACTATTGATTTAAAAAAAAAACCTGAAAGGAAACGGCTAAGACAGGGAGAATTTCACATGGTCTTTACAAGGTTTGGCTGTGTCCTGAAAGCCCAGGGAATGTTTGCTTTGGTTTGGTTTCTAGTTCTGCTTGTTTTGATCATTTTAAAAAGTGAGTTCATGGAAATGTAGCCTGCTTTGCGGGAGAGAAGGGAAGCGTTGCTTTGTTTTGAGTTTGTTTGCGTCTTTGCTCTGACTCCTGGTGGCTCGGTGTGGGGAAAAGAACTCATCTGGGGGTTTTCCCGGTTGTGACCTGACAGAAGCCGATTTCCCAGCCTGCTCTCCAAGACACTGAAAGGGGTTTGACGGCAGACCTTTCAGTTCGTAGTCAAGTACTTACCTGTGTCCTTCAACATGGAACTTCATGACTTTTAAAAAATTAATTTTTTAAAAAGACTGCATCTCAGAAGGCTGATCCTGAGTCGTCCAGGTAAAAAATGGTAGAGATGGAAGAGATCGGTATAGACTCTGTCTTTTCAATGAAGTTGCCTGAAAATCTAACAAAGAAACAATGCTATTTCATTTTTAAATGCACTTAAAACTGAAGATATGGACCTGTGTCTAAGAAGCACAGAGACCTGTCAATGAATCACGAGTAATGGAACCAGCATCACACTGATAGAGAATACATTTTCTAGCTGTTAGCTCCTATCTTTCTTAATAGACACTAAGTCTAATCTACTCCAGTCTCCAAATGATTTGAGCTATCCATTTCCTCCTAATATGGGCATATAATCATATGCAGTCTTGATTTTTGGCATAAATGAAAATTGTTACACATAGATTTTAATGGTATTTCTGATGCCAAAATGAAGATGCTAGGTTCTAAAAATTCCATAGAGCATAAGTCATGTAGTTTTGTGGTAGCCTATAAGAAGATTAAGATCGCCTCTTCTCTATTTGGGTGGCCTTCCATTTTGCCTTCTGCACAACAGCTTCTAAATTTACTTTTTAATTTTACATTTCAAAAATTAAAAAATGTAAAATATGACTTTTTGATATGTAACTCTGGGAATTTTATCACACATGCGAATGTTTAAAACTACTGCTATCTTCAGCATACAGAATAGTGCTGTCACCCAAAAAACTTCCGTCACCGAGGCTCTCCCCGGGTCATGACAACGTTCCGCCTCGTTACTCTGGCAACTGCTGAGGCGGTCTCCATCCCTGTCGTTTTTTTCTTCCTGGGAAAGTCAGATCCCGAGGACAGGCGGGGAAACTTGTTAGACCAGCTTCTCTCACTCAGACAATACTTTGGAGATCCACCCAAGATGTTGTTCATATTAATAGTTTGTTCCTTTTATTGCTGTGTAGTATTTTATTGTTTGTATATACCAAAGGTCTTCTTGTTGTTGTTTTTAATCCATTTACCTACGTAAAGACATTTGGTTTGTCTCCAATTCTGGCTATACATATTTACATACATATACATATTTACATACAGGTCTTAGTGTGAACATAAGTTTTCATTTTCCCCAGGAAAATATTAATTTACATACAGGTCTTAGTGTGAACATAAGTTTTCATTTTCCCCAGGAAAATATTAATTACAAACAATTTTTTAGAATGGTTCATAATTTTTCATCCCCTTCAGAATTATATGAGACCTTCAGTTTTTCAATATCCTCATTAGCACTTCATATTGTTAAGAATTTATTTGAAAGTCTTTCTAAAAAGTTGACAGTGGTGTCTTATTAGGATTTTAATTTACATTTCCCAGAGGTCTAATGAAATTAATAGCGAGTTTATGTGTTTGTTTGCATTTCATATGTCCATACATTCTTTGATAGAGTGCCCTTTAGAGTCCTTTCATTTTTTAATTGAATTATTTCCATTGTTAATTTTGAGCTTTGAGATTTCTGTACATACTCTGGATACAAGCTCTTTGTCAGATGTGTCATTTGCAAACATTTTTTCCCCTAGTCTATAGCTATGTTTCCAGCGTATTTCACAGAGCTAATATCTTTTATTTTGATAAAGTTTAATGTTAAATTTATTCTTCGATTTTTAGTCATTTGGTGCCTAAAAACACTCCATCTAACCTAAGGTCATGTATATTTTCTCCTATTTTTCTCAAAGTTTTATAGTTTTTCATTTAGTTTTGCATTTACAGTACAATTTTGTTCATGCAATGAAGTTTAGATTCAGTTTTTACATGTATATCTAATTGTTCCAACATCTTTTCTTGAAAGGATGATTTTCATTCCATTAAGTTTGAAGTAAAATTTTGTTCATACTATGAGGTTCAGGTTCTGTTTTTACATGTATATCTAATTGTTCCAAAATCTTTGGTTGAAAGAATGACTTTCGTTCCATTAAGTAAGTCTTTGCACTTCTGTCAACCATCTATGGACTATATCTGTGTGTGTTTATTTCTGCTATTAAGTTCTACTGAGTTACACATCTCTTTTTTCACTCATACCGCACTGCCTTCATTACTGTAGCATTATAAGAAGTTTTCAAATCAGAAAGCATGACTTTTCTAAATTTATTTTTCTTTCATAAAATATTTCAGACTCCTAGTTCCATCACCCCCTTCTCATTATCCATTTTATTATTGATCTCTCCTATCTACATACAACTCTTAATGGGATTTTACTTCAAATTGCATTAAATCTGTAGAGCCAATTGTGGAGAATTGGCTTTACTAGACTGATTCTTTCAATCCCTAAATACAGTCCACAATTTAAATTGGGTCTTTTTAAATTTTCTTCATCAACATTTAGGAGTTTTTAGCATACAAATCCAGTATATGTTATATTGATGCCTAAGTATTTGAATTTTTATCTCCAATTGACCATTGCTAGACTATAGAAATATAAATTTTGTGTTAAACCTTGTATAAGTTTTTTTGTGCTGTGTAACAAATTTAAACAATATTAGTGGCTTATAATTATATGTGTTTATTTTTGCAATTTTTTATGTGTGAGAGTCAGGTATTTGAACTGTTTTAGGGGGGGAAATGGTCCTAAATTCAAACATAATTCATTAAGACCCATTTGTCAAGTCATAAAGAAAACAAAGGCAAAAACAAGTCATCCAATGGAGAGAGACCATCAGCATGAGGCCATAATGGTGCCCACGTCTTCATTCAATCATGTGGTCAGATTATAAAGCATAGAAAACCAAGGAAAAAGCGTCACAACGTCATGATTGGTCGCAGATAAGTTCATCACGGGCATAGGAAAGACTACGGAAGCTGCAAAGGGACCATTATGGAGTTGGTACTCTACAGGAGATTTGGAAACTTACAAGATTGTCCCTTGGCTGGAATGTGACTCATAATCATGTGACCCTAATGCCTCAATTTCCATCAAAGACACAGCCAGGCACGTTCATGAGACCCAAAGTGTCCCTCTTGGGCCTTTCAAACAGCACAGTTTGCCTGAGGGCTCAGCTTTTTACAACGCCATTCATTGGACAGAAAGAACTTAATAGAGGCGGAATCCATATGGAGACTCAATGTGGATTTAGAACTCTTACTGTCAACCTTTGCCTTCGACAAAACTAGTGCTCAGAATTTAGGCTCTAAAGCAAAACATGATTTAGCACGGTCCTCTGCAAGGTCCTCTGTCGCCCAGCTCTTGGTATCTAGAGATTCACCTGGGAAGTCATGTACTTCCAGCGTTCTTCCGCTTTATTTGTTTAGGTTTAGAATTCACAGTAGCTAGCTTCTTCAAAGCCGGCCAACAAGTGCTCCTAGAAAAGTCTGATAATAAGACAGGGTCTGAAATAGCATAGCGTAATCACAGGAGTGGCATCCTTTGTCGTATTTGACTAGCTATGAGGGAACCACAGGTCTGAGCCATAGACACAGGGGAGCATTTCACAACAGCATCAGCCCCAGAAGGTAGCCAGCACACAGCCTTTCCCTTTGAAAGTTGACCTAGCTGAACTCCCTTAGTTGTAGAAGTTTTCTTCCTCCCCTTCTTTCTTCCTCTTCCTCTTCCCCTTTCTTTTTCCCAAACCCATCCCATTCTCCTTTGATTCCTTGTTACTTTAAGTGATGGCACTCATCTTTTCCAAATTTACAGATACTTTTTCTTCCTCATAGCTATGCATGTTATTGCAGCAGCAGCAGCCAACTCCTCCATCATGGTGCAGAATGGAAATGAAAGGGCAGGCATCACGTGCCTCATGTTCAACCTTAGGGGAACTGTTATCTGTAGATGCTATATAGATGTTCTTTGTCAGATAAGGAAGTTCCCTCTGATGTCTACCTTGCTGTGAAAGTTTTAATAACGAATTACTGTTGAATTTTGTGAAATGTTCTTTTTGGCATCTATCATGTCATATGGTTATGGTATATTCGTCTTTTTATATTTTACCTCCGACACTTAATAATATTTTGGTGAGGAAGTCCGCATCTATGTTCATGGGTGATATTGAGCTGTGGCTTCCTTGTCCTGTCTTTGGTACTTTTGTGTTGTTCCTCCCTCATAAAATAGCACGAGAGTGTCCCAGCCTATTCTTTCTGGAAGAGATTGTGTAAATTAGCGTTATTTCCTCTTTAAGTGTTTGAGACAATTTGCCAAGGAAACCATCTGGAACATTCACTCTAATTCTCGGAGTCTGCAAACGCGATTTCATCCAGTCTTGGTTTGTGGCTGTGTTCAGTGAGTGAGAGATGATGGAATATGTCTGCTGTGCCTTACACACAGCAGAAATTGTAGCCTACATTTTTAGGATAATTTCATATATGTGTTTCTATTTCTAGCTGTGGAGTCCAGTCATTCTTCAAGAAGTTACCCAATAATCAAGTTAATTAATGGCTACACATGTGCTTTTATGTGGTTTGTTTCTATAAGCACATGCAAGCAATGTGCTCCTCAGCCTTGTTTAATCATACAGAGAGCCAAGATTTTCATATGAGATTTATTCATCTCGAATGCTCCTCATTATCATTATATAATATTACCCAACAATGCCGGATGACATAAAAACAAAATCATTGCTACTTTGAAGGTATCAGCTACAGCAGTTTCTGTTCCTCAAAGATTTCCGCTGGTCAGAAACAACAAAAACCTCTACATGTTACCATGTTTGACTACATTACTTTTGTTATTAAGAGTGCTAGCTACTAAAATTCTAAGCAAAATACAAATAGGTGGTATATTTAAAAGTTTCCATTTATTTTTTTCTATCTTTTCATTTGGAATATTTGGGAAAATGTAATGAGTCACCATCATCATTTCTGCAACTCTACCATTGGCACTCCCATCGACTTTGGCATGCGTTGAGTGTATTAAGAAATCATTATGGACTGTTCGTTTGGTAGTATAGGGTCACAAGTCAATAGTCCAGAGACGTCTGCTGCAGCTGAGTAGGCACTCCCTATGTGTCCTTGGGCACATTCCTCCACAACCAGAGCAATTGTGACGCTTCCAGGCCCTCCTGTCTAGTGGAATTGCTATCGTTTCTTGTTTGTTTGATTTTTTAAACAGTCTTATTGGCACTTCCTCCACATATCGTACAATTCAATAGTTCAACCATATCAGGAAGAGTTGCACATCTTTACCACAATCAGTTTTAGAACATTTTCTTTTTCCTTGTACTCATTGCTATTCATGTATTTTTTTTTTCAATTTTGGCAAAAATATACGCAACAAAGCATTTATCAATTCAACAAATTCTACCTGTATCACCCAGTGAACCGCTGTAGTTTCCAGGGTATGTGAACATTTCAATGCACTTGGCTTCAGAGGGTTTGCGCCTTGTGGCCCAGGTCACTACTGATAATAAAGAGAGGCCCAGAATGAGTCCCTTCAGTGGAAATGTCCCTGTCCAGCTTTTCCTGTACAGTAGTGCTGTTTGTTTAGGTCTATAAGCACCAGCATAGAATGAAATAATGTCGCTCAGATTGGCTCCAGGTCCTTTTTTTTTTTTTTTTTTTTTTGTCTCCAAGCATCTTTATTTAGAGCAGTGGTTCTCAACCTTCCTAATCATACAGTTCCTTGTGTTGTGGTGACCCCCCCCCC
>NW_022103920.1:44778385-44787276 GCF_000313985.2 Echinops telfairi | reverse complement strand
CCCCCCCCCAACCATAAAATTATTTTCGTTGCTACTTCATTCCTGTAATTTTGTTACCATTATGAATCGGGTGACCCTGTGAAAGACTTGTTTGACCCCCAAAGGGGTCATGACCCACAGGTTGCAAACCAGTGGTTTAGAGGGTCTCTGCAGTTGAGTAGACCACACAAATGACTACATTTTGATATGTCTTTACTATGAACCTAAAGAAAGCCTGTTTAAAACATTTGGTAGAGGGAAAAAAGTAAGTTTGCTGTTAATACTCAAAAGCCAGCACTACAGTTTAAGTGGGAGTCGTGTTGTCCTCCTCCATCGTGATAGAGAGAGGAGTGCATTCCCAGTCCAGTTTTCCCTCCGCTCACTGCCAGCAGGTTAACACTGACCCACGGCACCCCGACGAGACAGGGAGAGCTCGCTGTGGATCGTCCAGGCTGCCACTCTGCACAGGAGTTCCAAGCCATGTCTTTCCCCTGGAGAATGACTGGCGGTCTCTAATTTTCTCATTCTAGTATTAAGTTGCCAATTTCAAAACTCACAATTAAGAGTCAAATATTTCTTTGGGGAAAAAAAAAAGAAATCCATTGATTTATTACCACTAATATTGCCACTTCTTCCATACATTAAATGGGATTTTAATAATATAAGAGAAAAACCAACCTAGCAAATCTGGACTGATAAGACATGAAACAAACTTCGTGTTTAAGTTGGAAGTGGATTGTTTATAATACAATATTTTAACCCAACACATTGTGGGATCCAGCCCCACATCCTGATATTTGTCTGCATACACTCTTCCCAGTTCTATTTCCCACAGCAATACACAGATGTTGATTGTGGATGGTTTGGAATAGTAGTATCTGGTGTTAAATTTCCAGGGGAAAATATGATCCATAATATAATCTCCATTCTTGAATATTTAAAAATTGATCTGTCAGAAATACTTCCAATCATTTCAAAGAATACTCGATTTTCTGTTTTAAACAAATTTCATAAGATATGAGATATTGCATTGTCTTTGTAATGCTTGCACTTTATTCAGTGCAATCAATAGTCACGCATGCACAAAGGGGCAAGGGCGAAGCAGGAGCTCCTTTCTCCCCTCTCTGCACAGACTATTAGTGGAAATAACTCACACAGAAGAGGCTCCACTAAGCTACACGTTCAAAGCAAACACTAAGCAAAAGAGTCAATGCTAATCGTCTGCCATAGCTGCTGTGCCTGTCTTCCAAGGAAGATCTGTGTCTTACCAGGAAGGTTTTTGATTCTCGAAGCTGTGGTTCATGGCATTTCTTTTGCAGAGGGAAGGCTGCTAGGATGCCCCTTGGTCCCAAATGCTCAGTGGCCACCAAGTGCAAGAAGAAGCAAGCATTGTCCACCTTAGGGGGAGAATAATGTTTCGTGGTCTTTTCTGCTGCTTATAAATATCTTTAATAAGAGATTTAGAAGGTCCCTTCTAACATATGCACCTGGTTTAGTATTATGTTTGGGGTGTTTTTCCCCTTACACCTTAGGTCAGTGGTTCTCAACCTTCCTCATGCCGCGACCCTTTAATACAGTTCCTCATGTTGTGGTGACCCCCCAACCATAACATTATTTTTGTTACTACTTCATAACTAATTTTGTTACTGTTATGAATCGGGAAAGCCCTGTGAAAGGGTCACTCAATCTCCAAAGGGGTCACGACTCACAAGTTGAGAACCACTACCTTAGGTGGTGTCTGCTTTGCTTGGGTTAATACTTCTCTGTTCTTTTCAGTTTCAAAATCTAGTAAAATGTCTCATTTCTAATTCATGCTCATAGCACTTTCAAACACCAACAGTTGGAGTACTCACGAGAGCAAAAGAGAACAAAAACAATGTAAGAGTTTCATTACCTACTCTTTATTTCGCCCTTTTTTTGGTTTGGAGTTCTTGTTATTTTTTCCCCTTTTTTACTAAGAGATCATTTTATTGGGGGCTCTCACAGCTCTTATAACAATCCATACATCAATTGTGCCAAGCACATTTGTACGTATGTTGCCATCATGACTTATCCGTCCCTTTCATTGCAAAATAATTAGAGTAATGTCTAATTATTCATTTATGCTTACAGCACTTTCAAACACCTATATTTGGAGTACTTGTGAGAGAATACAATAATAAATAATAATAATAATAAACAATGTAATAATCCCATTACCTAGCCTTTCCTAAAAAAAATGACAACTATCACTTCAAGAAGCTCATCTTTCAGAATCCCATTTTAAACTGAGAGGAAACCTATATAATTTATTTTTAATAATGCACTTGAACTGAGAGAATTTGGGTTATGAAAAAAATTGAATTTTTTTGGAAACCTGGACTATTTAAGAAGATTTATATATCAGGATTTAGAACTTAATTTTTGAACAGTTTTCATAGGTCTCCATGGAAAATTAGGCAGTTTCTTACTCTTTATATGGGAAGGTATATCTCTGACAGTGTGCCAACCAATCTGTTTTACTAAGTCAAATATATTGGAGCCAACCTCGCATGATTATTTTGGAAATTGCTATTACTTGATTTTCATGATGTCTTGGGAAAAAAATCAATATATTTTTAGTCTTTAAGGGACTCAGCAAATAACATCCATTTTCCCTACCCCAAATCTGAAGCAACTAAGTAATAAGAAAAGGAAAGTGTAATGTAGCTGGGAAATCTGTATATTTTCTTTATTATACATACAGCTGATATTGGAGACTATGGCTTGTGTATCTACGTATGGGTATGAAGACTTCCTAGAATTCGATCGTATAAGCTCCAGCAAAATCCTGCTTCATGTGCCTGGGTGATTGCAAGAAAGATGGAAAGAGGGTTTTGGCTGCACATACACGGTTTCTCATTCCAGATTTCTAATTCGCGTCCAATCGCTCCTCCCTAATGTTTGGGTCATGGCTAACAAATACATGGAGTAGAGATTAAAGATTCTATCCAACACTGTCTTTTCTGAGTAAATCAACTATCACCTTGATATAGATCCTGTAGCAAATAATAACATGCTGTCCACTGTTTCTAATGTAAACGGAATTGCATCAACTACTTTAAGTGCGTGATTTCACGTGGTATCAGTGAAATAAACAGATCCAATGCTAGTTTTCAGCAGGAAACCTGGTAGGGCAGTGGTTATACTTGGGGCTGCTAGCTGCAGGGTCAGTAGGTTGAACCCCCTAGAAGCTCTGAGGGAGAAAGATGGGCCTTTATCTCTCCATAAAGAATGACAAGTCCCAGAAACGCAGTGGCAGTTCTCCCTGCCCTGTAAGGCCACTGGGAGTTGGTATTGACTCCGTGGCAGTGAGTTTGTTCTGCTTTAGGAGGACTAATTGAAAAGTAACTAATTAAAAATCCCTTCCATTTCCCCCCCCCCCCCCCCCCCCACTCACCTACCCTGGTAGATTTCGGTACCTTGCCATCAATATTAAGTTTGGCTTCATCCTTTTTAAGGTACTCACCATCAAAAAGCATCCCACCTCAGAGCATAAACGCATGTCGGGCCCCATTTAATTAACTGTAGGCATTGACACTGCTCCTGACAGAAATAAAGTTCATGGACTGAGAAAAAATATGCCAGCATGTTGCTAATTAAATGTTAGGGTCATATAGCTTTATCTCCCCATGGCTCCCGGCCCCCCATCTAGGTGAGGAACCTCCGCAGTAATAATGCTACCTCTATTTTCAATACCCAAAGAATTCCACACTCGGCCCGTCCATTTGAATTATTTTTTTCCTTAATTCGCCACACAAAGTTCCCGTCAATTCAAGTTATCCCCTACCTTATCCCACTGACTCAAATACCCAGCTCAGTGTCATTAAGTCAATTCCAGCTCATGGAGACCTAGGACAGAGCATCTCTTCCCCTTTCAGTTTCCAAGACTTGGAGGACTCATGAACTCAACTACAGCCATTAGAAGTAGCAGCCTCGTGTATAGCCCACTCCACCGCCAGGGGTCCTTTTATTTAGCTTCTCATTGTTGGTTTTGATTTGATTTTCCTTTCTGGTCTATCTTCTTCTCATGATCCGTAACTAATAGGCTACAATGATCTAACTCAAGTCGAGCCTTCTCCTTGAAAATATCCACTACTGCTCCAGGCTAGCCCCGCTGAACTGTTCACTACCAAGAAATCTTAAACATTTATTTGAGCCACGAATGCTACTTAATTATACAACATATATGTCCTAAGAATTACATCCTTGATTTTTAACATTTTAAGAGTTATTTTGTAGGAGATTTGCTCAATGCAATACAGTGTTTGATTGCATGACTGCTGCTCCCAGGGCATTGCTGTGGATCCCAGTCAAACGAAGTCCTAAGACGGCTTCAGTCATTTCTCCATTTATTGTGATGTGCTTTATTGGTCCCGTTGTCAAGATTTTTCATTTAATTTGTTTTGAAGTGTAATCCATCTGGAAGCCTGTAGCCTGGTCTCATCAGTAATTGCTTCAATTCTTCTTCATTTTCAGCAAGCATGGTTGTGTCATATGAATATCTCAGTTTGATAATGAGTCTTCCTCCAATACTGATGCCATATTTTCCATAATATACTCCATTTTCTCAGATCATTTGTGCATCATAAATAAGCAGGGTTGAAAAAATACTATGCGGATGCACACTGTTCCTGATTTTAAACCAGGAATTTATCTAAACCTGTTCTGTGAAAATGACTACTTTGTAGTCTATGTACGGGTTCTGCATGAGGACAATTAAGTGTTCTTGAATTCCTATATTTCACAATAGTTTGTGGAACTTAACAAATGTTATAATTTGATATCATCCACAGAGTCACGTATCGTTTCCTAGACAATAAAATATATGTAAACTTCTTGTTGGTATTTCCTGCTTTCAGCCCAGGGCCATCTTCTGATTTCTTTCTTTAATATATACATCATCTTATTGGAGGCTTTTACAGCTCTTATAACAATGCATACATCAATTGTATCAAGCACATTTGTACATATGTTGCCATCATCATTTCCAAAACATTTTCTTTCTACTGGAGCCCTTGGCATCAGCTCCTCTTTTTTCCCCTCCCTCCCACCCTTGTAAACCCTTAATAAATGATAAATTATTATTGTTTTCATATCTTACACCATCTACTGTCTCCCTTCGCCCACATTTCTGTTGTTTGTCCCCCTGGGGAGCATTATATGTTGATCCTTGTGATTGGGTCTCCCTTTCTCCCCCTTCTCCCTCTACCTTCCCCCTACCCTCATGGTATCGCTACTCCCATTACTGTTTTTGGGGGTGGGAGGGGGTATCTGTCCTGGATTCCATGTGTCAAGAGCTCTTATCTGTACCCGTGTACATGTTCTGGTCTAGTAAGGTAGAACTGGAGTAATGATAGTGGTGGGGTGGAAACAATGAATTAGAGGAATGTGTGTTTCATTGGTGCTATACTGCACTCTGGCTGATTTATCCCTTCTTTGTGACCCTTCTGTGAGAGGATGTCCAATTTTCTACAGATGGACTTTGAGTCTTCACTCCAACCCCCATCATTCACATTGGTATGGTTGCTTTGGGTCTTTTGATGCCTGACACCTGACACCTGGTCCTGTCGACACCGCATGATCACACAGGCTGATGTGCTTCATCCATGTGGGCTTTGTTGCTTCCCTGCTAGATGGTCACATGTTTAACTTCAAGCCTTCAAGACCCCAGATGCTATATCTTTTAATAATCAGGCACCATCAGATTTCTTCACCACATTTGCTTATGCACCTACTTTGTCTTCAGCAAGTGTCAGGAAGGTGAGTATCACAGAATGCCGGATTGTTAGAACAAAGTGTTCTTTCATTGAAGGAGTACTTGAGAATAGGCCCAATGTCCATCTGCTTCCTTAATACTTAATATGTAAATATATGTACATAGGCCTATATCCCTATCATAATATATTATTATATTTACATATGTACATGCCTACATTTATACCTCTACAAATGTCTTTTACCTCCTATTTCTTTTCTCTATTTCAACCAAAGTCTTATATCAGCAATGATATTGCTCATTATGTGTCCTCTTCGGTATCTGTTTTGGAATTCCATCAGTTCACTGTATATACTGCTACAACAATTTAAAAATTATCTTCAGTAAAGTTTTACTTGCGTGGAATACTAGCAATATCGTTCATTAATTTCCATATTATGTTGGGTCACCTTTCTTTGGAATGGGCCAAGAGAGGAATCTCTTCCCGTCAGCTGACCTGGTAGCTGTCTTTTGATTTTCACTGGCATAGACAAGTGGGCACCTTCATGACTGTTTTTGTTTCTTGATGCATTTCAGTTGGTATTCCTTCAGTTTCTGTATGTTTATTTTCTGCCAATGTTTCAGTGAAGCTTTGACTTCTTCCTTCAATAATAACATTTTTTTATCATGCGCTACCTCCTGAAATAATTGGTCATCCTTGGATTCGTTGTTCATATAGTGGTTCATGCATTCCTTCTTCTACCTTCTTTCAGTGCTTTCTGCATTGCTTGATGTTTTGCCCACAGAAGTCCTCGATATTGCAGCTTGAAGTTAGAATTTTTCTTCAGTTTTTTCAGCTTGAGAAATGCTGAGTGTGTCCTTCTTTGTGAATTTTCTATGCTAGGTCTTTGAACATCTCGTAATGACCCCTTATGTTATCTTCTCCAGCTGCTCTTTGAAATCTTCCGTTCAGTTCTTTTACTTCCTTTTTGTCCTCTTTCTTTAGCTAGTCTATATTCAACTGCAAGTTTTAGTTGCATTAACTATTTTTGTTTTTCTTTCATCTTACCTTTTAAATGACTTTTTAAAATTTTCTATTCTAATGCCTGTTATATATTCTCACCATTCATGTGGTTTTCAATAATTAGTGTTTGTGATAGTTAAGGTTTATTGTGCCAACCTGGCCAATAAACACATGTGAGATTAATTGAAGGGCAGTTTAATTGAAGAGCGGAGAGATAAATGGCTTGGTAAGCTTCTCCTTTCTACTTCTCGGGTCTCTTGCTTTCTGATGGTCAGACCTGTTGTGGCTGTCTTAGCCAGTTCCCTGCTTCAGCTTGCAAGGCTCACTTCCTGCAAGACATCCCCAAGGAGAAGCCACATGGACCTACCCCAATGCAGCCCTGGGTGCTGGAGCAGCCGTGCAGAGACCCCTGCCAGCGCTCAGATGCTGATGCATTCACTGATTCGGCTTTCCTCCTGCATTCTGTGAGGTTGAGGAGGACTTTGTAGATTCATGTCGGACATATGGGCTAATGTCGGACTTATGGGCTTGTACAGCACTGGGTTGGGATGCTTAATGTAAAATTACCCTTTATTTAAAACTCTCATACATATATGAGTTTCTGTGGATTTCTTTCCCATTTACCCAAACTAACATAGTGTTCAATGCATCAAAATGATTCTTGAGATGATCTTTAAAATCAGATGGGATATACTGAAGGTACATCTTTGGGCTTTTATGGACACATTTTAATTTTCTTCAGCTTCAACTGGAATATATGAGCAATTGGTGCTCTGTTCCTCATTTGGCCTCTAGACTTGTTCTGATATTTTCCATTGTCCTTTACCACAGATGTAGTCAATTTGATTCTTCTATATACCCTCTGGCACGGTCTACATGCATAAATGCTGTTTGTGTTATTGAAAATGGGCATTTCCAATGACGAAATCATCGGTCCTACAAAAGTCTGTCATACCATCTCCAGTGTCACGCACATCACCAAGGCCATATGTTTAAACCCTGATTCTTCTTCGTTTCTAACGTTTACCTCCAATCACCATTCCTTATCCGTGCATCTGGGCTGCATGTTTGATCAATTTCAAACTGCAGAGGTTTGTAAAAATCTCCAATGGTCTCATCGTTCACGTTAGTATTTGGTGCATGTATTTTAATAATGGTTGTTAACAGGGCTTCCTGATAGGCACGTGGATATTATCCTGCTTCGAACAAATCAGTACTTGAGGACAGGTCTTTCAATGTTCTCTTTAACAATGAAAGTCATGCCATTCCTCTTCAATTTGCAGTTCCCAGCCTCGTTGACCGTATGATTGATTCAAACTTATACCTGTCCATTTCACTCACTCATGCCTCGGATACTAATGTCTGCTCCCTGCCCATTCGTACTCACTCATGCCTACAATAGTGATCTTTATGGTTTCCATTTCATTTTAGACGTTAACAGCTGTTTCTTCTCATTTGGAGTTATGCTGTGAAAGGTCTTGAAACTTTGGTTCTCTGTGTCATTAAGGCTGCCTCTGCTTTGAGGAGGCAGCGCTTCCTTGTTCATATTTTCAGTGCCTTCCAATCTGAAGGACATTTTATTGGACAGTGTTCATTGCTATTCATAAGGTTTTCCATGGCTAATATTTCAGAGGTGGCTCACTCCTTTCTTTTCCTAGCCGCTCTTAATCTGGAAGCTCTGATGAAACCCCTTCTCCCTGGATAACACTAGTGGCATTTGAAATACTAGTGTACTAGCTCTCAGCATCACAGATACACAGAAGCCCTCGCAGTAGGGCACAGTGACAGATAAGTGGTTATTGAGCTGGATTAAAAAAATTACAGAAAGAAAGAAAAAGAGGGTTGGGGGGCAGAGTGAAATAAGTCTTGAATGGACTGAGACTTAATTTCCAGCTTTGTGATTTACTTACCTATAAGACATTGATATTTATACTTACCTTGCAGGATTCCGTGAACAATTACCACGTGATAAGTATTTAAAAAATTAGTCCTGTGGCCTTCATTTCAAAAGAATCTTGTAGTATTGTTAGATCTCTCTGGAGCTAGATTTATACCTCGGTCCTTGGCTCCGCGCAATAAAGAATTCACGCGAAGCCTGGTTCGTGATCGAAGTGAGTTTTATGAAAGTTAGAAGAAGTTTCAGGTTTACACGGCACCCAAGGGGCTCCTCCC
>NW_022103920.1:44748682-44778065 GCF_000313985.2 Echinops telfairi | reverse complement strand
CTCCTTTGTTTCCCTAGCTTGGCCCTCTGGGCACGCGTTAATGGACATCCCCTAGTCCTATGCTGGCCTACCTAACATTATCTTGACTTATTCTATGGAAAATTCAAGATGAAGTATATCAGCATATATATTTAATATATTTACTTCAAAAAATTTTATTAACACCTCCTCCAGCCCCTGCCCAAATATCTTGAGGAGGAGGACCAAGAAATTGGGTGATTTATTAATTTTAAAAAGCATTTAAAATTTTTCACATACCAGTTTACCCAGGGCTTGTAGAAATATAGTAAGATATAATCCTCTATAAGTTTTATAATGTGAATGAGAACTAAGATATTTTCTTTATTCTTATTTTAATGTGTTTCTATGCTATTACAAAATGATAGCACATCTCTGTTTATGCTATTATATCACAGAGAACAGGAAAATATGACTTTTCCAATTAGAGGTCATTTTCCTTCTGTATTACCACTGATGCAGATTGCATTGAAAAATATAGTATTTATCTATGTACATTTGTTCTTCTAAAGAATGAATTTAATACATTACCTTAATGAAAATCAATTAGTTGCTATTATAAAGGGTTTAGAATGCAATGAGAAATGCAATATAAATATGAAATCATTACTGAGTTCAGCATATACATGAGCACCATTTATACAATTTTAGTTCAATCTGTCCCGTGACCCTGGTGGCTGGACAGGACATCCCTGAAGCTTGATGGCGAGCATGGCTTTCTTAGGCCATGTCCGGGCTGTCACAATCTCAATAGTAAATGGTTGTCACTTCTCATTATCTCAGGTTTTTTTCTCGATGATCCAAAGCCACATGCTATTGAGTTGATTCTGAGGCTACAGAGCAGAAAAGAACTGCTCCTTAGGGTTTCTAAGGCTCTGCCTCTGTATGAAAGCAACTAGTCTTGTCTTTCTCTTGTGGAGCCTCTCAGAAATTTGAAAGGCAAACTTTGTGGTCAGCAGCTCGATGCTCAGCCCACAGCGCCCCTGGGCTCCTCTCGCGGACCACCTGAAGAAAGAGGTCCAAGTGTGTTAAACACCTGCAAATGTTTCCGTTTTCTTTGCTTTTGGTATTCAATAGTAATTTTCTTTTTCACTTGAGTTGAAATTACTGAGGATGTGCGTCACGTGCATAAATATAAGCAATGAATATTACTCAGCATTTCCTTTCCCACTCAGCCTGATGTGTCATTAGTGACAGTTTTCAAATCAAATCTCACTAATCCTTGGTTCAGCCTCCAAACAGGAAATCGTTCAGTGAGCAGGGATCTGAACAACAAAAGAACAGCTCACTGACAGCATGCTTTGGAATACCTGGCTCATTGAAAAAAAAATGCAAGCTTCCAGATCTTCCTGACCTTAATGCTCTGAATTTTCAGTTTGCTTTTCCTGTGAGTGAAAACGTTTGAAACAGCATATAATCCTTCGATGTAGTTTTATACAACATCAAAGTATTTTTATGGCTTTGATAGTTTTCTTCCCTTAATTGCGTTAGCCCAAGATATGTTGTGTTTAATACTTTTTTCATGACCTGCTCTTATTAGCACTTAACATTTAATACAGACCTTATCTAGAATTCCTGACATCTGTTACTGCAACCTTATTTTGACTGATCAGTATGGCCGTGTTTAATTTAGGGCAAGAGGAGAATAAATATTCAAATGTCACATATAAATGGAAGATTATTTCTTCTGGGTAGCTATATGTATCTATAATGAACAGCTATAAGTCTATGAAAAATGGCGTGGCTTTGAGTGGAAAAGAGAACTACAAGATAATCAGGCATCTTAGTCTTTTTCGAAAGTCAGAATAATGTTTTCGTTTACCAAAAAAGCGGCGGCAGCAGCAGCAGCTGCTGCTAGATTGAAAAATAGAAAGACAGAAAATTCAAAGGCAACTAGGATTACAGCAGCTAGAAATGATCTTAAAGAGTAAATCGAACATTTCACTTCCCAGCTAAAACGCATGCCATACATTCCCTGTGCAATGAGAACAGAACACGACCCTTTGAACATAGATGACTTGACTCTTGACCTCATGGAGATTATGCTCAATCTGAGAAGACAAGCATTAGAAATCTTCCTGAGTATATAGTCGTAAATTATGGCAAATGGCTTGAGGGAGAATGAAATGTGACTAAGGGGAGGGTTAACTCGAGAAACTTAAATTAGACTCATAGATCACGGGAATTGCTCTGAGAAAATGATATTTAAGTTTAAATCTGTGTTATGGAAGTCCCAAGAAGAGAGAAGAGCGTGCCAAATGAGGTGAGCGTGAGCACGAACAGGCTGATGAGCTGAAGGCCAGAATGCAGTAAAATGACGTGATGAGCTCAGGTAGAAATCTTTTTTATATACTTCAGTGTTTACTCTGGCTTGCAAAAGAAAAAACTCACTGCCATTGACTAGCTAGTTCTTAGTATATATTAGGTGACCAGTAAGCATTTCATGAATAAGTACATAAGCAAGTCTAATGAGGAATCATACCAGCTAACATGGGAGAGCAGAAAACAGGGGTTCTAATCATAGTTTTTTACATCACAAGACAGTGAGGAATAAAGGAAGGCTGCATATAAAGTGCTGATATCAGGCCTTGACTCATAGCTTGATAAACGGTAGATTAAAAAATTGAAGGAAATGATTAGCCCCAAAGATGAATGAAGGACGCAGATCCCAGCCTCCACGACTCTGAGACCAAAGGAACTGAATGGTGCTTGGGTGCCACTGTTGCCTGCTTTGAAAGGCATCACAATAGCAGGTCCTTTGTGGCGTGGGAGAGAACTGTGGAATAAAACCCCAAATCAGGAAAAGAAACACACTTACTGGTCTGATAGAGACTGATGGAACCCCCAAAACTACGACCCTTAGACACCCCTCAGGCCTGGAACTGAATTCATTCCCAGAGCTCTAATTTCAGGCAAACCATAGACAGGCCTATAACAACAACGGGGAGGTGCACAGTTCTTAGGACAATCAATCATTTGAGATCTGCGGGTAGCATCTGCCCAGTGATCAACCTCATTAGGCAACAAAGAATAGAAGAGAAGGATCAAATTCTACAAAGAACCTGGGAAGAGGGCTGCTCCATTGTGGAGATTGCATTATTATCACACCAAAAATGCTTATAGATTATCGAGCAGAAAAGCAATTTGCTCTGCACACTTTCACCCACATCACAATCAAAAAGATTAAAATAATAATAGGAAGTTTTTTTAGCTCCTGCCTTCCTCTTCTAAATGAGCTTAAATGACATGAGCATCACATGCATGCAATGTTGGAAGGCAAACCAACTTGACATTTTCAAGTTTAGTAATCTCTGTATTTAAGACAAAATCTGACTAATTACTTGAGTTGAAAGCTATCGATGTATTTTCTTCTCTTGTTCCTAAATGGTTTATAGTGGGAGGATCTTTCCTCTTTAACACACTTTCAGTCAGTCGGTACACAGTGCATCTTCAATAAATCCATAGGCCAGCATAATGGTTTGGGATAGGTAATGTCCTCAGAGCTGGATCCTCCCATCGACTTATCAAAGAATGCGTCGGTTTCAGTGGCAAAAGAACAACTACAAGCTAGTTTGAAATCCAGTTCTGAAGTTCTCAGCTTCTTCGCGCTTTCCCAGGCCCTGCCAGGGAAGAGTGCACCTAACAGCTCTTATATAGAGACGTGAAGGGCCGTCCTCTGATTGGCATATATTTAAGTCTACATATTACTATTGAAATGAGGCCTCGATACTTTAAATCATGTATTTATATCCCTTTGTTTCTAATAAAACTATGAAGATCCTTGATGCTCTAAGAAAAATGTTTTCGAATTACTATTCTCGGTGCTTAAATCTCATTTCGCATGGTAAAGTATTCAGAAAGCTACATTACATTTTCTTAGCCATCAATACCATAAAATATCCCACATTGTCAATCACCTAAACCCAAACCAAAAAGCCAAACGAAACCACTGTCAAATCGAACCCAGCTCAAGCTAGCGCTCTCTATATGAAATGACAATATGTTCCCGGGTGACTGCGGACTTTCATTCTCACAAATCACTGTGTATGTCCTCTGTACATGTGGCTGGCTGGCAAGCCCCATGTCTTCCATTACGGATAGTCCTTCACCTTTTCCTTCTTCCTTCAGCTTGAACTTGAACCACCAAACAGTCAACTTGTAAATGACTGCCACTGATCACAGAGACTGAGCAAGGACATGTGGATGGCTCCGTGTGAACACATTATTTTCATTAGAAAAATGCTTTACAATTTTACTCGGTAAGACATAGCACAATCATTTTCATGTGTCAGCTATAGAATCGATGGTATTATAGTATCACTTTTAGAAGTAGATATAAAAATAAAAGTCAACATTTTAAATAAAAGAAAAAGGTAAAGATCGAACAATCATACCTTTCCATTTTTGTTCTAGGGATAGTGGTGTAAGTTCGTTTCATACCGGTGACAGATTGCTAATCGTTAGTAATATTCAAGTTCTTTTCTTCTGGGGGCTTAATTAAACTATACATTCCAGCCGACCAAGCTACTGGGAAGTTTGATAAGGTGTTCTAATTTGAATGCAAAAATGAGGGTCTGATATGTAAATCCCACCTAATTTAGTATAAAAAGTTTTAAAAGAAATTCCAGCTTACCTTTCTTTTTTTTTAAATGTTTTGTCGGCATACAATTCACATAACATACAGTTAATAGTTCAATCATATTAAGAAGAGTTGTACAATCATCACCACAATCAATTTCAGAACATTTTCTTCTTTCTCATACTCATTGATGTTAGCTTCTCATTTCTACCAGACCTCCCTGGCTAGGACCCTAGATAATTGTTAATCCAGTTACTATATGTATAGATTTAATGATGCTGAATTTCATATTCAGAAAACCATGCAGAACACAAACAAGAAACAAACAAAAACAACATCATTGATAAAACAAACCTGATGAAAAACACCTCAATTAAAAAAGTAGAAATATTAAAAACTGAAACAAATGATAAGGTCTTACATTTCAACCTAACTACATCTTCCATAATTGACTTTACACTGTTCTCTGTCCGATAGCAAGGCATTTCACATCCCTGAACTATGGTCATTGGAGATTCAAAAGAGGCTCCATCCAGGTGAGTCCTGCCAATGAATTTTGAGTTTCATTGTCATCCATAGCTTTCTGCAAACCAGGTGTTCGGAATATAAACTCTGATATAGTTACTTCCTTTGGATTTTGATCAGTCCAGTTTACCTTTCAATCAAGAGCCCTGGTGGTATAGTAGGCTACTCTGTGTGCTGCTAACCACAAGGTAAGCAGTTCAAAACCATCAGCTGCTCCACAGGACAAAAAGCCTTTCTACTCCCGTAGTGAGTCTTGGAAGCCCATAGGGGCAGTGCTGCCCTGTTTTACAGGGTCACTATGAGCCAGAATCAACTTGGCGGCAGTGAGTTTGGTACTTTGGTTTTAGACAATAGATTTCAGTAAGTTCTGGGCAATAGATTAGGAGCTGGTGACTATTTTCAAGCCTTGCAATTTATCCTTCATTTAAATAAGAATAACAAGAACCCAAAGGAGGGCAAAGCTACAAATTGGAAGGTCTAGATCCCTGAATGACTGCATGACCCACAATCTCTCTTCTGTCCCCCCACACTCCTCATGCCAAACCATGCTGAGCTCTGAGTGAGAAATAAATGTTGCCTGACAAAACTGATATTTTGGAGTTGTTTTTAATAAATGTTAGTGAACCTTCACCAGTTCGGTACTTGATTTTCTATATATAATACTACTACTGAGATTAAGCAGAATATATGGGAATGAGTTCAAGCAGGCCCATGGATTCTGAATAAACCAAATAATGATGTGTTTTGTTATCTAGTGCCGCTGTAACAGAAATACCATAAGTGGATAGCTGAATTTTTCTCTCTCTCAGTTTCAGCATGTATAAGTCAGAGTTCAAGATGGAGGCAGGCTCTCAGGGAAAGCTATCTCTCTGTGTAGGCTTGGAGGAAGGTCCTTATTGCTTCAGCTTCTGGTCCTTGACTCCTTCCTTGGTCATCTTCACGTGGCACGGTGTGTATCTTCTCTCATCTCTGCTTGCTCACGTCCTTGCTGGATAGACTTTTATATTTCAAAAGAGATTGATTTTAGATATGTACTCTACCCTCCTAAAGCCTCATTGGAATCACAAGGAAAATCCATTCCCATATGAGATTATAATCACAGTATAGGGGTTAGGATATTCAGCATGTGGTTTGAGAGGATACCATTCAATTAATAACATAATTGGACTTTCAAAATATTGACTATAGAAAGATTAGTAGATAGCTCTGCTAGGGGCAAGTCCAGTGGGAGTACACCCAACGTGTTAAGGCATCCATACTTCTATGTAATGGGAAAACCATTTATAAGAGTTTTGATAATTATTATAATAAAAGTTTTTTTCAGAAATAAATTCTTCTCATAAGTATAGCTGATATGTTGTAGCACATATTTCATACAGACTGCATGCCATACTCAGGAAACTACCTATGGTTGGAAACAAAAAAACCCAAATCCTGATTTCACAAGAAGCTGTCAATTCGCAGAAAAAAGCAATGAGCCCAAAACACTTGGGTAGGCAAGGCAGAAAACAGTAGTGGTATACAGTGCCAACAGCAACCTGGAACAGAGAGGAGGACAACAGAGCATTTTCTGGAACTTAAGATTTACTGCTGAAGTATTTCCCCCGTCATCAGTGTGATGACGTTGTCAGACTGTGATAGCATGCAGGTTGCTGGAAGCCCTGCCATGAGTGTTTCTAACACCAGCATAGTCACCATGGTGGATACGTGTCAGGGGAGCTTCCAGACTAAGGCGGACTGGAATCTACTGGTCATCTACTTCTGAAACTTAGACGAGGAAAACCTTGTGGAACAAAACAGTCAATCATGCCTCTCACTTGCTTTGGACATGTCGTCAGTGAGATTAAGCAAAGGAGCAGAGCATCATGTTTTGTGAAGTAATGGGCCAGCAAAGGTGAAGGGAACCCTCAGGGAGATGGTTTAGCACCATAGTCACAGAGTTCTATGGATGCCAGTGATGGGCAGGGTGTTGTAGGACAGGGTAACACTGTGTTCTGCCTCCGCATCTTCTCACCATGAGATAGAGTGAAGCCAACAATCTATCAGCCCTTGTGTAGGTCTGCTTAAAGACTTTATGTAGAAGAAGAGCAAAAGCAAAGATTATGAATTAATAACTGTCGCCCTGACAAAGAACAAACATCCTTCTTTCAATTAGACCTTTTAGAAGAACGATGGAGAGACACACACAAAAGAGGATCCAAACCAGACCAGATCTAGCCTGGTAGTCATGGTGAGTTCGTGGTTTTCACCATTTCCTTAAAAAGGAGGTGGAACAGGAGGTTGTTGACAGAGCCCATAGTGCTCTGCGCATTGTACAAAAGGATGTTGAAAATATTCTCAATGACTGCAGACTCTCAAAATACCAACTCGCTGCTATCCAGTAATTTTCAAGAAATCATTTTGATATTCACATTAGACCCTGCATTCAGGACTCTTCCCAGGCTCTATTATTAGAGTTCACAATCGGTACTCAAACAGACCCAAACAGGCTTGCAGAATTCTGTATTTAAAAGATTTATTTCTGTCAGAGTATCGTTATTGTGTGGACCCTTAAATAGGTCTTATCAAAGGTATATCTAAACCCAACGATGATCCCAGTACTAATTTATTCCTTGTGAAATTATTTCAGGCATAGTTCAACAAAACATCAGCGAGGTATAAAAAGGACACCTGCAAATAGAGGCCTTGACCTCCCTATCCTAAATAATTAAAGAATATGATTTTTAAATATTTTGTTATAAGCCAGGAACAATTCCATTGCTCACCTTGATGACCACTTGAAGTGGGCACTGTGCCAATCATCCATGAAACATAGAAATTCAGTTGGAATGTAGCATGTTTGCCGTTTTGCAAGCCCACACCTATAAAGAGGCAGAGGATCTTTGGCAATGGGATTCAGAATCTTAGGCTGTACCTCCTGTTTCCAAACCAGTGGTTTTACTAAAAATGTACAGCATATTTGCCTCAGAAGGAATAAGAATGAGCAACTTAAGCTCAGCATGGATTCATTGCACAACATATTACTCTCTACCTCCCCGTTTTACAATTCAGTAAGAATCGACCTGCAATAGCTTTGATTTGTGAATCAAAGAAAGGCATGGCTCTTTCTCCATTAGGATTTGATCAGAGGACTGTGACCTGCCATTCAATATCTATTTTGACTCCTGATGGTTTTTAAACACTGATTTAAAAGAAGAGATGAAGAACAGAAGTGAAGATTTAAGAGAACAGGGAACAGTGTATTCTGACAGTCCACCAGGCCCACTCCGGCCCACAGCATTCTAAGAGGCTATACGAACTCATAAGTGCCCATTGAGTCTATTTACAAGTTCTGTTTGATGCTGTTCCTGTTGACAACATGATAACAGTATTTGATGTCATTGAATTTTGTCCTATATGATTCATTGACTGAACTGACTAGTCATTTCCAATGATGGGTTGATGGAAACCAAGCTGGGTGATTGAAATTGCTTAAGGGTGATTTCACTCAGAAAATGAATCAGTGATCATTGAAATGTCTATAGTTGCTTCCATAACTATTTATCAGTTAATTGCTAACCCAGAAGCAGCCTGCAAAAAATAGTGCATTTAAACAATTGCCAAAGGGAAGAATTAAGTTTGGTGAGTAATTTTCAGTCCACTGGCAACAAACAGCCAGGTAGGTGTTTCTTTTAATTCATTTAATTGCTTTTAAAATGTAGTTAATATCTTGCCTCCTCATTAGTCACCTAGGAGTCCTGGTAGAATAGTGAGGGATGGGCTGGGCTGCTAACCAAAGATTAGCAACCCCAAACTACCCTCCCCTGGGAGTGGAGAGTGTGCAACAATGAGGCTTTCGGGTCCTAGAAAGAGCTACCGTCTAGGAAAGCCACGGGCGCAGTTCTACCCTGTCCTATAGGGCCACCAGGGCTCCGAAGGGGCTTGATGGCTGTGAGGTTTGTTTGTGTGTTTCATCACTCACTTGAAGAAAACTGAAGAGTGAAACCGGCAAGTGTATTTTATGTCATTGTGTGGACCTTGTCCTTTTACCAAGTAATATAAATTCTAACCAAGCCTGTAAGCTTCTCTCCTTATTCTCTTGAGTTTTTAATTCACCCTGTTGACACAGGGCTGCTACTGGCAAGCCCTGCTACTGTTCAAAGCCACCAGCCATTCCTGGCTGAAAAAGATAGACTCTTTGTCCCTGTAAAGACTTGCAGCCTGGGAACCCTGTAAGGCTTCTATGTGCCTGAAGCAGCGCCGGGATGTGAACCGACGCAATGGCAGAAAGTTTGCCTGTGGGGCTGTCAAGAGTAGAACGAGGCTCTGTAGGGTTTTCAATGACAGATCTTTCCAATGTGCAGATCCAGGCTTCCCTCTTAGGTGCCTCTAGTTGGATCCTAACCTCCGGCTTCCAACCAGGTTAGCATCCGAGTGCTTCAAATGCTTTCCCCTCACCTAGGGACTCCTCCTTAGCATTAGAGGTGGTTGATATGGCAGATCTCCTTGTCACCAACTCTGGCTACTACTTACTGTATATCAGATTACCTTTCCAACTGCTCCTAGTGCCATCTCCTTTAAGGTAAATCTGAGCTCCCTTCCAAGAGATCTGTCATGGACAAAACAACCTTCTTTGGTGCCAGCATAAATATTTTTCCATTGGATTTGACAGTTGTCTTCTAAGAACTTCACAGTTAATTTGGATTAATTAGATTTTAATCAGAAATGTATATGTGATGCATAACAAAGAGATAACCGCAATACATTGAACATTAAATGTTTCCTGCACATTGCTATTAAAGGCTCACTAGTTTATATGGCTATGTGAGTAACATATCAGAATGAATATTTTTTGCAATATCATTATAAAGCAAATATTATGAAATGATGTTTCAATTATTCTTTTGAAAATTTCTTCACCTAAATAATGAAGCACAATAAATCACAGAAGTAAAGAAATTCTTGAGGGTTGAGCCATTCTGCTCCCATCATGAGTTACAGACGTGGAAATTCCCAGGGACAATTCTCACTTGTCCCGGAGGGTCTCCGTCAGTCAGCATTGACTCGATGGCAGTTAGTAATGGAGAGCTTTACAATTCCTAAAGCTGATTCCCAAGTTACCTATTGATTTTTCTGAAACTTAAGATCTCTAGATCTGATTTATAGCCATTAAATAGTGGGGTGGGGGTGTGAGTTTTATTATCATTAAGTTGGTCATAATCAAAGATACGGATCATTTTATTGCTGTATGATATTTGTAAGATTTACACTTGCCACAGTTTTTCCTAGAACCTCATTCATTGTGCATCTAATCAACATAAGGTGGTGCCTCATTTTCAGTACTTTCATTGCTATCAGTTTTTGTTTTGTTTCAAGAAAACATGTTTTGTTCCATATAAGATCAAAATTGTCATTAAAGAAAATAAAATACAAATATGTGAAATAAAATACAAATGGTGATATAATAATTTTCAAATATATAAAAATAAGCCATCTTTCAAAAACATGACCTAAGTATTTATTTAGGGGCATTTTCCTCCACAAATGAACTAGTTAGAGCTTCTTAAAATAAGATCAGCCAAAGCTAGGCTACAAAACCATCTTTGTACCTGGTAAATCTCTCTGTGGCGAACAGTGGCATGTTTCATTTTTTTCCAAGGGCACTTGAACTGCATCCAAAATTTGTGTTATCTCTCTCAAAATTTTCCATTGGCAATTTTATGACCAGCAAAGTCTTTGAATGGTAAATTATGGGTCTAAGAGCAGTTTCCATGGTAATTCCTCTTCCTTAAGTGTCTCTTGCTTTTCTGTTTCCATCAGAGCGTCTTTGCTGAGTTCCTGAGAGTGAGTAGAATTTTTAGAGGACAACTAAAAACAGACTCAGATGGACCATCATTCCAGGACTCGTCAGGCAGCATTGCCAGTAATTAGTATGGTTTTCAAATCCTCAGTGGTACCAGTTCCTAGCCAGTTGTAAATTCAAGTTTTGATCATTAATAAGGGGACCAACTTGGGAGAAGAAAGGTTATAACAGTGCAGGTGACAAGTCATAAACTAGAGACTGCCACTAAAGCAGAATAATTTATTATCATATATAGAGTGTTTTCTCGTTGCGAGTGCTATCTAGTCTTATCATAGGACTCAGCTGTCATAATAAATTCAACTTTTAGAAAAACCTTGATTTAGAACTGCCAGCAAAGATAAAGTACCTCTAGTCCCAGCTTTTGTATAGGATAGGTGTCCCCAAATGATGATCATTGATCAGATAATGGATGTGAGCATGTATTTCCTTAAGCAAGACATATATTTTATAAGCCACCACCAAAACAACTCTATTGTCTTCAGTTTGGGGCTTTATGGGTTATTCTACCATTTCAAAATTTATTATAATTTTGTCTTTTGTCTTGAAAGATGTATTTTTAAATGCAAGTAACTATTGTATCTTTGGAAATTATATTCTTATCAAATGTTTTCTGAACCTATTAAGATGAACCTGAACCTATTAACCTATTAAAATTCTTTTCCTCCTTTGTCATATAATTATGGTAAACTATACTAATAGATTTCTAAATTTTGAGCTATTATTCAAGATAGCCTAAATTATGTGGTAGCAGCAAAATATTTCTGATATTTATATTTGTTATTCCTTTTTAAATTTAATAATTGATTTATTTTTAATAGTTTCACTGAAAATTAGCATCATGGATTTCAGTCATTCAATCACATTCATGAGTTGTACAATCATCACTACAGTTAATCTCAGTACATTTCTTCTGCCTTGTACATTGTTATTAACTCCCCTTTTCCTTCCAGCCCCCCTAGTCATGTCCCATTGAATCCCTTGACCCATTTGTTGTCTCTATAGTTACACCTAGTCTGGTTTCATATACAGAAAAGTATATAAAATCAAAACAATACAAACAGCCTAACAACGATGACAATAAAACAAAGAAAAACCTCAATAGAAAATATTAAAAACTGGAGCAATTATACAATAGGTTAAGAGGGAGATCACTGACAAGGTGTCACATTTTGACACAACTACAGTTCTAGTAATTCACCCTGCAGTGTGCTCTGTCTGGCAACAGGGCTTTCCCATCTCTGGTCCGTAGCCAATGGGGAATCATCTGAGTGTTAATCCCATGGGGACCCTCCAAATGTGTTCTGGCCTCACTGTCATCTGCAGCCTTCTTTGAATCAAGTGTTCAGAATTTCAGTTTTAATACCATTCCCTTCAGCACGATTAGATTTTATTGTTTATATTTCTTGGATTACACATG
Source organism: Echinops telfairi (assembly GCF_000313985.2). NCBI lineage: Eukaryota > Metazoa > Chordata > Mammalia > Afrosoricida > Tenrecidae > Echinops > Echinops telfairi. The sequence continues at coordinate 44,765,684 of NW_022103920.1, read as the reverse complement.
CTGGTGTGCTTCTTCTGCGTGGACTTAACTGGCGTCTCATTTAGATGGGTACTTGTTTGAAGATAAGGCTTTAAGATCCGAGATGCTATTCTGATGGTTGAGTACCGTCAGTTTTCTTCACTTTGCTACAACACCCATATTGTCAATGATCACTTCCTGGGGGTAGGTATTGATCAGGGCTATGCCATAAGAACTGATTGCTCTTTGATTGGGGCTACAACTAGATAGGACTTCAAAATCTATTAATATATCTTGGTTTATTTATGTCCCTAGTGCACTTTAAAACATAATTATTATTTTATTGAAGGACATTATGAATTATTGCTATGAAGTATATGTTAGTTCTGTTGATATTACCATTAATTTAGTCACTGGTATAGAATTGAAAACATTGTTGAGAAAAAGAAAGTACATACTTATAGAGGATACTTTTTAGACCAAATTACATGATTTGTTGATTTGTACAGATTAGTAATTTAGGTAACTGGACAATATTTACATTTACATCGAGGGTTGGAAACAGGGCAAAACTTTCATTAATACTTTTTCACAAAGACCAAGAGAATTATTTCAGCCATAGTCACATGGGAGTTTTTCAGTTTCTTTGTTCTTCTGATCTTTATACTTTAAAACAAGATTTTCCTACTGACATTCAGGTCAGATAATTATTTGTTGCGGGGTGTGTACTGTAAGTAGCACATACCCCTCTCAGTTCTGACGACCTAAAATACCTTCAGACATTTCCAAGGGTCCACGGTGGGGCAAAACTTGAGCCTGCTGCTAAGCATTGTTTTGTTTTGTTTCTTAAATGAAAGTGGCAGTAGATAATGATTAAGGTAAGATAGAGACTGACTTCAATATGCCCCTCTTTGCGATCGAGCTAACAGAGCTCCTGCCATCTGGGGTTTTGCTGGACACAGCGACCAGTTACTGTCAAGTTGATTCAGAATCCTGATGATCTCAGCTATGTCAAAATAAATCCGTACTCGACCGGATTGGGAATGGCTGCTTTCCTCAGATTGCCAGACCTGCCTTCCAAAGTGCCTCTGTGTAGACTCAGGCATGGGACCCAGTGACCCCACTCACGGATTTGCTGAGCGTGTAGCAAAGGGAACAATGGGCACATATGGAAATTCCACACTGGCTCTTAAAATGTCTACCCGGAAAGGACACATAAAACTTCCGCTCTTCTCACAAGGCCAAAGCAAATCTCATGTGTCTGTTTAATTCACGGCTGCCACCATGACGACAATTGGGAAGCTGGCACAGGACTGGTGGTATTGCGTTCTGCTGTAAGTAGGCTGGGTATGAGTTGGAACCGACTCGAAGGCACCTAACAACAACAACAACAACAAACCTAATTTAAAAGTAGCAGGAGGTATCGTGTGCCTGAAAGAAAGGAAACTGTGTACCTGGGCGATCTGACATGTTAACATAGCAATATTATTTTTTAAACTGTTTGGAAGTGTAAATTCCAAATCAGGCATAGTTTCTCAGTAAGAGTATAAACAACACGCTGCTGTCTAAAATTCCCTCATTTAGTCAGTTTTGTTGCTTGTGCCTATAGACCTACAGAGTGGTTGTATTGGGTTGATGTATTTTTAATTGCTTTTTTACACTGTATAAATTACCTTTTCTTTTAGTTTACCATTTATAACTACACAACCCATAACAGAACATCAACATTTGTCAGGTTTGTTGTTTAAATAATTTGTTGACAAATGTAAAATCACGCATATGAATAAAAATCAGAAGGAACCCTGAGAGGTCACTCCGTACTTCATGTCGGATTCAGTTACAGAGGTTGGGGGTGTCGAACATGCTCTCCTAGATGCTGTCCCCCTAAATCCTCTTCCCACACTCATTTCCAACACAGGGTTCCTTGCCTCTCTTTGAAGAGGAGTAGCACGCATTTTCTGTAGGTGCTGCATTTTGTGGGTCCATGTATCCACTAAGGAGCACGTAGGCTGTTTTCATCGTTCGCTGCTCGAATAGCACCAAAGAGAGCACAGATGTGAATATGGTTCATTTATTTCTAGATTTTATAAATTTCCAAAAATGAACATGCTCACATAATGAATTCACAAATTAATTACTTTTAGAAATATGAATTCCAGAATTCCTTACTGGCTCTTAAAATGTCTGCCTGGAAATGACATGAGTAACTTCCACTCTTCTCTCACGACCAAAGCCAAGCTCATGTGTCTCCCTGGTTCGTGGCTGCAACAATGGCTTCAAACATCAGGACAAATGTGAGGAAGGCATGGGACTGGTGGTGTGTGGTTCTGTTATGCACAGGGTCGCTATGAATCAGAACCAGCTCAACGGCACCTAACAAAAGCCACATGCCTAATTCAAAGGAATGTAGGAACCAAATGTGTTTCTCATAGAGATTATGATGAATCTGTTCTTATTGAAACAAATTTATCCTAGACAGTTTGGGATTTTTATATTTGCGTTGTAATATTTCTGAAGTATTTCATTTGTAAGTTCATAATATGAGTATGTTCATTATGGAAAATTGAGAAACTGGGCACATCTATGCTTGTTGTGGGGCTACTCACAGGAGCAAAAGAAGAAAAGGAAGCCCCAAGCAGTTTGTGGGAAAATTCTATTGTCTCTTAATTCTGTGTGCCACGAACTTGGTGGAGTTTCTTATACATATGCATACACTTACCTAGAAACCTCGTTTGGGCGAAGTTGTATAATTGTGCCAATATAATAAAGCTTACCCGTTATTAAAATCAATAAGTCAGAGTAGCTCTAGATCATTATATCAGGTATTGTTCATAAAATGTAGTACAGAAATTTTGGAACTTATCATTTCATTTCCACAATATTTTACGTCTGAAGATGTGTGTGGGGTGGGGGGCAACCCGCATTTCCTCGGAGTTCAAAGTCTTTATGCGCCTTCCTCAGTAAGATGTAACCTCAAGGGGCAACATTACCACAATTTAATAAGTAAGGGAACCCTCAAATGTCACAGCCAGCCAAGATAGAAGATAGATTCAAATGTATCCCAGCTTCACTCAGCCCCCCCATATTTCTTCACTAGTGTTTCTTGTAGAGATGATATTGAATCTGATCTAAGTCCTAGTTTGGTGAGTAGCCTGTAGGGTCTAAAAGGCTGTGATCTAAGATACAGCTATTGATCTCTAGGCATCTGGAATAACTGAATAAAGACAATTAAAGACTCACAGAAGAAACAAAAGCATCCATACAACCAGGTCTACATGAACCATGACCTCATCTCCCCTGAGACCACAACGCCATAGTGGTTAGAGTTACTGATTGTGCTGATGAGGACAATAGATGGACTTTAATGGTATGAGAATGTAAAACTAATTCCTTCAGGATGGATCAGCATAAGGTTGATCACAATGAGGTAGAGACGAAACATGGCCCAAACGTCCAACTTTTCCAAAATGCTGTACCACTCCATCACCTCTGATATCAAAGCACTTCCCCTCCCCTCTGGGGTCTCTCCAGAGTCCCCCGGTCTCTGAAACGTGTCACAGCGATGACAAACTATGCCGTCTGTTTCCCTGGGAGCTTCTGGTGGTTGCAAACCACAGGCCATGCAGGTCACAACCCAACACTTAGCCAGTGCTCCACCAGGGCCCCTGCAATTCCGTGCTTGTCTTGAGCAAAGAATCAGGTGAGTGGGATAGGGGCGTTCACAAAGATGTCATCGTATCCACTTCTGGGGCTTTTTTCAGGTGTGGAGTTTTTTCCTCTGACAGCAAAAAGTTAGGTAAAGGGCATCTGGATTGCTTCTGCACATGTTAGGTAAGCTAGGTCTAGTCTCAGCCAGGGCCATGCCCCCAATCTCCTGCTGTTCTCCATGAAGCAGGAAGCTGTTGGTTTGCTACTAAGGGAACAGCTTAAAACCAGAAATTATTTCTTGTGGCACACACATATCAAAGATGATGGCTGATCTGCAGAGCACAGACATAGAGGATTGGATTTACAGTACGTCACAAATGGGGGACAATGATTTAAAGAGCCAAATTAAGTTGTTGGCTGCACTGCAAGGAGCATGAAGAACAGAACACAGACTCTTGAATCATCCTGATATGAGATAGTTGAGACAAGAGGATTCACTAAAAATAACATCCTGAGACATTTTTAAAAATTTGAACGGAAAACAATCACATGTGGTCATCTTATACTAAATAATACATTGGCTCACCTGTAAGTACTGTGCCTCTTTAAAACACCATCTATGGAAGACCAAATGGTCAACACTAATGTAAAACAAAGATGCGTGAACAAGGGGGCAGGAAAACCAGACTGCTAAAAATGGGACATCAGGAACAGAAATGATGAGGAAGTTTATATATTGTGTGACATGTAACCAAAGAGACTAAACAAGTTGTATAGAAATGGTTAAATGATAACCTAATTTGCTTTGTAAATGTTGTAAAATAATGCTTTAGTGATATCTTTGTGTGTGTTTTTTAAACTTTTTATTGTGATTTCAGTGAAAAATTACAGAGCAGATCATGAATTTTAATTACAGATTTTATTTCATTTGGGGTTTCTTTTAAAGACACTTGTCTGAAAGCTCATTTGCTGTCTCTTCTTAGGATTATGTTTTCAAACAATTTTTTTCTTTGTAACTTGGTGGGAGTTTACATTTCAGATCACCTGTTTTGCATTGAATGCTCCAAACCACTAATCCAAGCCTCCAGCAGTTCACCCCGCACACCCTCTCCCACCCCTGCCCCGTGCACCACCATCTCCATTTGTTAGTGATGTCTTTGTGTGCATTTTATTTGTATGTACATTTATACCCAACTCAAAGTTTCTTAAGTTAACTCTAGAAGAGTTGATAGTAAATCTTCCCAAATTTTTCATATATAACCCCAACTTTTCTTGCAGAAAAGTTTATTTCATTATCTATACTGTTAGAAATGGAGCATATTTCTAAGCACCCATTCTCATTTAAGAATGGGTTATTTTTTAAAAAACTGTCAAATATAAGCAGAACATTTAAATATTTTAATTGGTATCTCTTTAATTATTGGTAAGTTTATTTATTTTTGGTATGTTTTTGGTTGGTATTTCCTCCTATGCACACTGCCTGTGGCATTTATCTTCTTTTTTAACCCAAATAGAATCTCTCAGAAGCCTCCCCATACCGTTTTATTCATGACAGACATTACAATGCAGACCACCAGTTTACCTTAGATCATCTGGTTACTTAGATGGCTGGAGTATCACCCAAGGCTTAATTTCTTTTCTGTAATGTTTGTTTGACACATTTTACTTCATGGCATTTCTTTTCACCAGACTTGACCTATATGAGGGTGTACCCCTCTAAAAATCTAAATTTATTTTTCAAAACTCTGTATTTAAATTTTTTTACAGAACAACCTTATCACCTTCAGAGTATTCTCCATCACATTTAATACATTTGTCAATCTGCGATTCTATTCTTGGAAACATTTTTCAAACCCATCTGTTTGGATGGTTGACAAACCTCCTTCATTTTTTTCTTCGCCTCTTCTACATCATCAACTCGCTGTCCTTTCATGTCCTTCTTCATTCATGAAAACACAAAGAAGTCTCACGTAATGAGGTCAAGGTAGTAAGGTGCATCTGGCAAGAGAGGCAGGCTGTTTTTTTCCAAAATCTGGAACACTGAGATGGCTGTGTGAGCAGATGTATTGCCGTGGTGGCAAAACCAGTCCCCTGTCTGCTACAAATCAGGCCTTTTTTTGTAACACACTGTTACACAATCTTTTCAGAACCTCTAAATAGAAAGCTTGATTAACAGTCTGACCTGGTGGAATGAACTCCAAATGCACTATCCCCATTACATCAAACAAACAAAAAACAAATGAGCATTGTCTTGATCTTTGATTTCACTTGACAAGCTTTTTAGGGAGAGGTGACAATGGCGTCTTCCACTGGCTTGATTGATGTTTGCTTTCAGGGTCATAAAAAATAGAACCATGTCTCATCACTAGTAATGACTTAGGGGAAAAAAATCTGGGTCATTTCGGAGCTGTTCTTTCAAAGCCCGGCGTGTTTCCAGTCAAGGCTCTTTTTCCGGGTCAGCCAGAACCCAAGTCACAGATTTTGCAACAACCCTTCTTATTCCCAAATCTTCCATTAAAATTCACCAAACCAAGCTCCAAGATAGTCCAGATAGCTTCCCCATCTCTTCTATGGTCCATCATTGGTCTATGAGCACAAGTACAGAATAAGGTTTGTCATCAATCGATATTTCACCTTTTGGAAATGTGAAAACCACTTGTACACTTGAGTTTTTCCCATAGTGCTGCCCTTGTAAACTGTGCTCAACATCACAACAGTTTCTGTAGCATTTTTCCCAAGCAGGAAACAAAATTTCATGGCCGCATGCTATTCTCTTAAATCAGCCATCACAAAAAATGAGGTTCGAGCAAAACTGTTTTTACCAAAAAAAGTCACTGTGGCCAGAAAGAACCTTTCCAGTTGATGCCTCTAGGTGCACTAACTCCACGCTAGCGCCTAGTGGGAAAAATGCATACTAAGAAAACTCCACTATTCCCAGTGCAATTCCAGTTTTTTGAGGATACCCACTTATATTATGACCTCAGATGAAATTTTGTTGTTGTTGTTGTTTATTAATATGATGGCTCCAAGCTCCAAGAATATTAAAAAGTTCAGTTAATTAATCTTAAGTAAGGATCATTTTCTACTCATAAATCCTCTAAGTTTTTTCATTGTGATTCTCAAAGGGAACAATATACATACCTCAAAGAAGGATCCTAATGAAATCAGGTTAAAAAATGAGGTCTCATGTCCTGTCACTGATTTTACAAGTGAGGCAGCCACTCTGTTGTCTGTGTGTACAGCCGAGTCTTGCATTTGTTAAGATATTTTACTTCCTATCAAAGGGTTTCCAATTTCTGAAGGACACTCAGAGGCACATTGTGTTAGTCCAGGTAGACTAGAGAAACAAATCCAGGACATTCATATGTGTATAAGAAAGAGCTATTTCATATACAACAGCAATTGAACATTGAGAAAACATCCCAGCCCTGTCCAGATGAAGCCCATAAGTCCGATACTAGCCCATATGTCCAATACCAATCTATAAATTCCTCTTCAGATTCATGCATGCAATACATGCAATGATGCCAAATGCAAGAAGATCACAGGCCAGTGGGTGGAAAGTCTGTGAATCCAGTAGCATTGGAAGCATCTCAGCACTAGCAGGGGTCTCCACGTGGCTCCTTCAGTTCCAGGAATCTAGCATAGCTCCGTGTGTCTTGTCTGCAGGAATATCTCACAAGGAGTGTGTGTGTGTCCTGCCTCCAGTGAACTATTTATCTCCTTAGCACCTCCAAATGAAGTCATCAAGCTGCGACCTAATTGACAGGCTAAATTCCACCCTTCACTCTTGTCTCAAATTGACAACAGATTATATAACTACCGTACACATGTAGAAACATCAGTTTGATAAATTTACAAATAGATAAAACCCAAGATGCCAAAATTCAGATTATGAGAGATGAAAAAATACCTGTGATTTATTTTATTGATAGGTGATCATATAATTTCATCTAAAATATATATTTTATATACTATATAAATATTCCTCTTAGTTACTGATCTACTTATCTACCTATCAGATATAGATATACTCTAAAGCACATTCCCATGTTGTTTATAATTGGTCAACATGGTGGGGGTTCATATCCCGCTCTTAAATGGGCCATACATGAAAAATTACTAATTTTCCTTTTTAATCCTGCATAAAACTCCCATGCCTTTGTCGTCGTCGTCGTCTTCTTCTTCTTCTGCTGCTCTTTTTGTAAAGGACCAGAGGTGGATTTTTTGTGCCTCCTAGAAAGGGCTGACCCAGTCGCTGTTTATTTTTAGTAGAATATGCAAAATATTTGAAGGGTAGCAGAGTCATGACGGCAATCAGTAACATTCATCTTCCATTGGGCTTTAAATCTTTGCTGAGAAAGCATTTAGCAGTAAGAGGAAATTATTGGCTATTTAGATAATTGAAGTCAAATTTAATGGATTCTGCTATTAACCAAAATTGAAAGATTTCTCAAGTTGTTTCCCTAAGATGACCAAAGGATAAATCAAATATATGATGGTGAGATGTAGGGAGCTCAAATTAATGTTTCTCATAACCATTTTATCTTACTTCTATTTTACATACACAGTATCTCCTTTACTTTTGTCTTTTATTCATTCCACCCCTTTTAATTCAGTAAATACTTATTGCACAAACTGGCTGAGCTAAGTCATAGGGACAGGACTGTGAACAACTATTATCCTCTGATATTTCTAACATGGAAGTACATAAATGAATAAAATTTAGATAAACATGCTGCCTCAGTGTTAGGGAGGAAAGGTAGATGGAGGACATAGGAGGGGCCCACCTTAGATAGGATACTAGGAGAGACAGGGGAGAGCGGCTAGGTCAGGGCAGTGAACTAGCGTATAAAGGAGTCTCATCAGAGGCTACAGAGGCAGAGAAGCCATGTGTTAGGGCCTTTCTGAAGGAAGAAGCCGGATTCTATGAGGAACCAGCACTCTATCTAATTTCTGATCAGTGAAGGTAACAGGACGGCATACCAAATACAAAACATAGACTTTCCCCAGAGAGTTCTGTAGGCTGTAAATGTTTACCTAGGGAGAGGCTTGTGGATTTTAACTGCCAACCTTTCAGTTAGCAGCCCAGCATATAACTACTGCACTACCAGTGCTCCTTAAGCATAATTGAAATGATGTTATTAATACAAGCGATTCCCAGAGGAATAAAGGAATCCCTGAATAGAAAAGTGTAAAGTGTTGCATTTTCTAGGCTTAGTTCTGAATTATGGAAACTTGAACTGAATTGTGCTTCTATGAATCATATACGTTAAATTAATTTTAGTCATTTTTACCCCTCTGGGCAAAGATGGGTGCCCATAATGCAAATGAAGAAACAGCACGATGGAGGAGTGTAGAGGAAGGGCAGCCAAGGGCAAAAGGAGAAGCTCTTAGGGAATTATGTATACACACCTAGAGAATCTTATAGTTGAAACAGGGCTATGAAGTGTAAAAAGACCCACTGAAAAGAACATGATGGGTGGAGTCACGTGCCAGCTGTGGGGAAGCCGAAAGTGCTTTCTTATGGGTTGCATATCAAAAGATGAAGGGCTGGCCATTTGGACTAGGTAAGGTTACAGGGATACACCAGGGCTAAACAATTCACAAAGGAGACATTCTTCTCCAATCAATATCAACAAAGAGACGATGCTCCATTTCCCCTGCCATTGAGTGAAGTCTGTCCCATAGCAACCTTACAGGCCAGGGGAGAGCTGCCCATGAAGTATCCAAAGCGGTATAGCTTTGGGGGAGCAGCCTGTCATCTCTCTCCCCAGTAGCTGGCGAGTTCAAGCTGCTAACTTAGGTAGAAGTCAAGTGCTTAGCCATCGCACCACACACAGATATTTTTTCCCTTAGCATTGTGCCTGAAATCTGAGCTCGGGAAGGACATTCTCAGGCCCCTCTCTTTAAAGTACCTTGGGCTGGTTCCATGTTATGCTCTCATCAATGCCGGCTCTCGGGGGGCGGGGCAGTGCAGCAGCGCAGTCAGGATGCTGCAGGGCACATCTCTGCCTCAGCCTCACAGGCTGAGAGTCCGACTCCCCTGCTCTTAGAGAAGAAGAAGGACAGGCAGCGAGTAAAGGTACAATGGCAGCTGATTGACTTTTTGTAACTGTTTTTGAAGAAACTGGAAAACAAAACTGAGTGAGACTTTGAGGATTGTTTTCCATTTATTTTTCATTTTGGAGCTGTTCTAGTATAGAAAAATGTCAAACCACATAAAGTAAGCAGAGCCGTGTGATGAATTCCATGAGTATCAACACTACTAGCTCCATCAATTGGTCATGTTTCACCCTCCCTTTATCATCTATACTTTCACAGCATCTCAATGTCTATCTTTTTTTTTGTTTTGACTGTGGGAGTTTAAATGTGCTTGTTATGTTTGTTTTTGCTCTTAGACAGTACCTAGTCAATTCCAGCTCATGGCATCCCTGTGTTCAACCGAAGACCACACTGCCTGAGCCTGTGCCAGCCAGAACACCATTTCTCGGGTGTGCCTGTTGCAGTCACCTGTCAGTCCAATGTGTTGGGGCTCTTTCTCTCTTTCACCGACCCCTCCACGATACCCAGCCTGACAGCTTTCTCCAGCCACGAGCCCCTTCTGACAACATTGCCAAAAGACATGCGTTGGTTGGTCTTGGTATACTCGCTTCCAAAGGGACAGCCTGATGGTAGGGAAGTAGCTAAAATTATTGTGGAGAGGCTCTCATTCATACAGGTACAGGTTTATTCGAAACAACATATGTTTAGACATGTCTTGGTGATCTGCGGATGGCTGCAGAAGTTCTTTCGGTAATATGCTTCCCTGAGTCGCATTGGGGTGCCTTCCAAAAAAAGCGTCAACCAGAACAGCAGTTTCTGAAGAGATCTTCTGGGCCAATTAAATCCAAGGCAGAGAACTGAGCTCAGAAGGTTATTGTGGCTGTTTTGTGAAACTGTAAAGTGGTAGTCTTGATAGATTTTCTCAAAGGATGCAGGATAATCACAGGGGCTTATTAGGGAGTTCAAAGAAAACCGAAAACCACATTGGTGAGAAAAAGGCCAGAAAAAGTGTGCTGATGTATTTTGGCCCTTCAGGGCATGACCCCTGCTCATTCCTCAAGGGTAGCAAGGCCTATCCTGTGAGAATTTTATTGGGGACTGTCTCAGACCAGGTTGGCTAGAGAAACAAATCCAGGGACATTCATATATGTCTAAGAAAGAGCTTTATATCAAAGAGTACTTGTATATTAAGAAAACATCCCAGCCCAGTCCAGATCCAGTCCGTAAGTCTGATATTAGGCCATCTGTCCAAAACTAGTCCAAAAACCCTTCTCCAGACTCACACACTCATACAATGGTGCAAAATGCCGGAAGATCACGGGCTGGGTTTTGTGGATCCACTTGTAGTGGCAACATCTCAGTGGTGGCATGCGTCTCTCTAAGTGGCTCCTCCAGCCCTCTGAATGCGTCTCTTCAATAGGAAGGTGAAGCAGAGAGACAAAGGGGCTCCTCGTAGGTCTCAGGAAGTCTCTGCATGTCTTGTCAACAGGAAGATGAAGGGAGAGAAAGGAAGTTCCCAGAATCCTCATGAGAAGACCACGCCCACAAGGAGGCATCATCAGAATGTGACCTGATTGACAGACTAGACTCCACCCCTACACTTATTTATCAAGTTGACACGAAATTATGTAACTGCCACAGGGAACCTTACCCCATCCACCTTCGAGCCCTGAATGTGGCCTTTTTGTTTCTTTTTGTTCCCAAAATTTCAAGAAATTTTAAAGGGAACATGATTTTGAGTCTCTCCAGGTGGTCAAAGCTACTGTGTTGATAAGATGTAAATGAAAGAGATCAAAATTATGTGGGTAAGGGCTAGAGAGATGAAAATACTGTCTTTAGGAATATATAGTCCTAGATGGAAGATTTATTAATAACCATTAGTTTCACGTTATGATATTTAAAAATAAGTGTTTCTATGATTTGTAGCCCTACTTTTTTACTTCCTCTGGTACTTCTACCAAGACAGATTTTGCTTGTTCTTTGTGTTCTTAATGTGGGGATATTATTAGCTTGTTTATGATTGATTTGATGGGTTTAATGGAATTTTAATGGAATTTGCAGTAAAAAAGAATAAAAAAATCATCTAGTTTAAGTTTTATTCAGATTAATCTTGAAAAATGAATAGTGTGCACTTAGGTAGGACCCTGGAAGGAGAAGATCTAAGAACCGGGGTTCTAGCTGTTTCTCTTTCACTAACTGCCCCTGTGACCTTAACTCTGTGACAGGTTTCTCATTTGTAAACTGAGAAGACCGAGTGAAACTTGTCCCAAAGCAGCTTCTTATTTCCAAGTGGCTCATATTCTCCTTTATCAACACACAGATGTCTACTCTCCTCATCTTCCCATGCAGCCCCCACCACCCTCCTCAGAACACAGTTCAAATCCCTCTCTTCTGCTTCATGCAATTAAATCAAACTCAACCAATGCATACCGGAGGCTGACTGAGCACTAGACACCATTTAGGGCACTGGGGGTACCGAAGTGAGCTAAACCAACCCACAGCCCTGCCTCACAAAACCCACCCGAACCCCTGCCTCATGGGTCTTACAGGTCAGTGAAGCGACACACACTAAAAATAAATAACCAAACTGTATGATCATGAGCAGTGGGTTACATACTGATGAGTATTACAGGGAAAATAAAAGCAATAAGGAGGTATAGGAAGGCAGGATGAAAGGTGGGATGGGCCATAACCTAGATGAGACGGCCAGAAAGAGGCGCAGGTGGAAGCAGGTAACCATTGAATCAAGACCAGCAAAGAAGGACTGCAGCCATAGGGCTGCCTGGGAGAAGGGCATTTCAGGTAGAAGGAACGTTAAAGGCAGAGTCCCATGACAAGGTGTGCCTGTGTTTTATAGAAGTCTTCAGACCTATGTGGCCAGAGCCCAGTGACCGAAGAGGAAGTTACTATTCAGAGGGGTGAAGACTTTGGGTCAGCAAATGATGAAGGATCTCATAAATCATATGGCTTTGACTTTTTTTTGATGAGATGGGAACTCCTCTGTGCTGAAAAAGAACGGATAAAAACAAATTACAATTAAAAAGTGACTTGCTGTAGAACTGAGTAATTAAAAACAAAAAGCCTCACTGCCATCAAGTCACCTCTAACTCATAGTGACCCTGACCTTATAAGACAAAGTAGAACTGCCCCACAGGGTTTCCAAGGATACTACTTTAAAGAAGACAGCCACATGGTTCTCCTGAGCAATGGCTGATGGCCTTCTGCTTAGCAATCAAGGGCTTAACCAGGGCACCACCAGAGCTCCGAAGATCTAATTTATGTTTTAATAGGGTTGCTCGGCTGGCTGCAAAGCAAAAGCAGCAGCAAGGAAACCAGTTAGGAGACCACAGCTACAAACTAGATTGAACATGAAGGTAGATCAGACCTGGTACTAGACTAGCAAAAATTGGGACACATTCTGAATCTTATTTAAACATTCTACTGACAGAGTTGCTACGGAGAGTGAGGACAAAGGAGATAAGATGGATGCCGAAGATGGTTTGTTTCTTTTTTCCTGAGCTTCTGGAAGTCTGAAAAGGCTGTTGACAGAGGAATCTGTTCGGGTCTTAGGGGAAGTCATAGTGGTTGTAATAGTGGCTTCACCACTAATGCACATACAATCCATGAATGTCCAGCTGCCCCTCCATGTTTCTCTGCCTGCCCTGCCATCTCCGCTTCTCTCGTCTATTTCTCTACACCATATCCCTAGTGTTTCCTTTCCTAGGATATGAACCCAGGAAGTGTCAGAGCGTAAATTGATTTAGGTGTGTCTCTTCTGGTGGTGCTATAGGATAAGCATGGTGATACTCACCTCCGGGTTGACAGTTCAAACTCGCCGGCTGATCCACAGGTGAAAGGTGAGGGTGTCTGCTCCCCTAAAGAATCAAAGTCACAGAGACCTTACGTAGGGTTGCTGGCAGCCACAAGCAGCGGGTTTGATTTTGGGTTTTAATTTAGTGTCACAACATGTTGGAGGGCCCTCTAGGGGCTAAGAACTGTATGAAGTTTTAAAACTAAGAGTTTAAAAAAGAATACCTGAAAAAAAAATACCTATTCACTTTATGGATATGGATATTTAGCTCAGATAAGTCAATTGCCTCACCTTTAGGACAGGAAGGAAGAGCAATCAATTGCCTGACTTTCTCAAAAACAAGGAGTAAAGATAGGGCCAGGAGAGGAGCAATTATGTAGGCAAATTACATAGGTTTAAAATCCCAAAAAGGAAAACAAATAACAGAGTACACAAAAAGAAAAAAGTCGGTAGGAGAAGAAGGGACCTGTCTGCAGGGGAAGACTGAGTGGTATCAAAGACTGCATTTTCTACACGATCGTAAAATAGATAGCTCACTGGGCAATGTCTTGTTAATAGTTTTTCAGTTTAATAGTTTTAAGATTAATCTATAATTTTATCCCATTAATACCTTTTGTATAGTTCTAAATTTGTATAAATTAAGGGAAAGCATGCCATAACTTTCTACTCTTGGTCCGTAAGCATCAATAAAAACATTTCTAAAATAAAATAATCTCCATTTTACTTGCAAATTCATACTTACATAGATATAATATACTTTTATTAAACAAACTGTTGTAGGAAAGAACAAAATTAAAAGCATTCTTCTTTCGGAGTTCTATTTTGTTTTAAAATATTTGAATAATGTTCATTCAATTTTCATTTCCCAAAGTTAAATGATAATTTCAAAATCATGTTATAACAGAACAGTAAATATACTACATTGTTTGCTTGGTTTGAATTTTTATGTCAATTTTAATGAACATATGGATCTATAAGTAGGTTATATGAACTTTTTGCATAATCATTTTCTATATATGCATAAAGAAAACCAAACTTTCTGCCATAAGCCCCTTCAGGCTCATAGTAGCCCTGGATGACAGGTAGAACTTGTCCTGTGGGTTTCCTAGACTGTAATTTTTTACTACAGTAGAAAGTCTCATCTTTCTTCCATGGAGCAGCTAGTGGTTTCAAACTGCAGACTTTGAGGTTAGCAGTCCAACTTATAACCAATATGCCACCAGGGCTCCTTCTGCACAAAGGAAAGGACTGGTTATCTTATTCCGGGCACTAAATTTGAAAACCGAAGCCCCTGCCATGCAGTTGTTCCTAGAGGACCAGAGAGAACTTCCCCTTTGGGTTTCTGAGACTGCAACTTGTTAAGGAAGTAGCCAGCCTCATCTTTCCGCCAGGAAGCAACTGGTAGGTTCAGAAATGCTGACCTTGTGGTCGATAGTTGACTATTTAACCCAGAAGTGCACCTGAGCTCCTCTCATGCGTGTGTACATGGACCCCTCAAGATGACTAAAAGAACAATCAGGCATCGTTAATAAGAAGAATACAGAAAAATTGCATCTTATTTGGTTTATGTGTAATCTTAACCCTTCTGAACTTTAACCTTCTTATCTGAAAATCTGGAGTTTCCATACTTGCCATATCTACCTGATTATGTGGCTATAGTCATCAAATGAGATAGTGTCTGTGGATGATCTGAGGCACAAAATAATGATATCATGTCCATACTGTTAGTATGACCGTCCCCTGATAAGAAAAATCTCTTGTAGAGCCAATCAAAGAAAAAACCCACAACAACTGGTGTTTCCATATCCTTTAAATAAAATCGGTGCCTCTGGGTTAGACATTTCTAAGAAGTAGGCTACTTCCTGGGTACGAGAATAGAAATATGACGAGGTTCCTTTCATTTTTTTTCTCTCTTTTTCCAGTTTCTAAAATTAAGTCTGATTTCACTCCAGTAGTTACTTTGCCACTTAATACTGAGCACAGGGGTTGATGGGTACGGAGTTGCTCTCTAGAAACCAGGACCTCAGCGCTGGGAGGCATGTTGCCTGGATGCCTCAGAGCAATTGGCATTTTGCAGGTTCACCCACTGTAATTCAATTACATTTTATGGAATTCCAATAGAGAAAATCCATAGAGGGCAAAGCTCAGAGCTCCCATACAGTGGAACTTCCTCCCAAAGACACTGGAAACCAATTTGAAAACTTACTGTTTCCAAAATAGCACTGTAAATGAAAGACTATCCAGGGACAGCTATAATTATGCTCTTTCACATCATGGGAACATATACACACTTCAGTGTGACAGATTTAAAGACCTCCAAGTCAAATCAACATCTTCCAAAAATAGAGTCTACATGACTTTATGTCATGAATCATTCTGGAAAATAGTCCCTTTTGCTTGCCAATGGCTATTTCAGGTCACTTCTTGGATATCATTTTAGAACCAAAAGTTTGTTTTGTTACTCAAATATATCCCAAATTTTATTGGAGTATGTGTCTGAGTTGCTAGACTCATTTGAATTGATCTGTTGGATGGTTTTATTTTAAAGAGTAGTAGCAGTAGCTGTTGTTGACTTTGTTGTTGTTAGATCCTTTTGAGTCAGTTCCAACTCATCGCCATTCTCAAAAGTGTTATGTTTGAGCCCAGTATTGCAGCCATTGTGTCAGTCCATCGTGTCAAAGTGCATCCTATTTTTTGCTGCCCTCTAGCATTACCAAGCATGATGCTTTCTTCCAGAATCTGGTGTCTCCTAATAACATATCCAAATACGTGAGACAATGTTTACCTATCCTTGCCTCTCAGGAGCATTCAGGCTGTACTCATTCTTAGACAGATTTGTTGGTTCTTTTGGTCATCCATGGTACTTTCAATATTCTTTGCCAGTACAGCACTATATAATTCAAATGGACTGATTCTCTTCCGGTCTTCCTTATTCAATGTCTAACTTTCACCCATATAGAAGGCAATTAAAAATACCACGGATTGGGTCAGGTGCACCTTAGTCCTCTAAGTAACATCCTTTCTTTATAATACTTTAGAGAGGTCTTGTGCAGCACATTTACCCAACACAATCCATCTTTTAATCTCTTGACTGCTGCCTCCATGCACACTGATTGTGGATCCAAGCAACACAAAATCCTCAACAAGTTCAATTTTTTTCTCCATTTATCTTGACGTTGCCTATTGGTCCAGTTGTGGGGATTTGGGTTTTCTTTAGGCTGGCTTGCAATCCATACTGAAGGCTTCAATCCCTGATCTTCATCAGTAAGTGCTTCAAGTCCTCCTCACTTTCAGCAACTCAGGTTGTGTCATCTATGTATTGTCGAGTGCTAATAAGCCTTCCTCTGATCCTGATTTGCTCAACACAGAGACTGAATGCACACCTTTCTAGGTTTTTTGGATATTTTTATTAAATACTTTTATTGGGGGTTTTACATCTCTTATCACAATCCATACATTCATCCATTGTGTCAAGCACATTTGTACATATTCTGCCATTATCATTTTCTTTTTTAATCGTTTTATTAGGGGCTCATACAA
>NW_022103920.1:44683414-44747633 GCF_000313985.2 Echinops telfairi | reverse complement strand
TTTCAACATTTCCTCTTGGTTACATTACCCTTGATCATGCCCTACCAGGCCTCCCACACCCTCCTCACCACTTATTTGGATCACTTGTTGTTCCCTTGTCCCTGGGTTTGATAACACTACTACATTTCCCCCCACCTTCCCCTCTCCCATATCCCCCTGGAACTGTCAGTCCTGTTGTTTTCTCCTCCAGATTGTTCATCCAGCCTATCTTCTTTAGACAGACCTGCTGAGATAATAACATGCACAAAAACAAGACAGAGCAAATCAAGCAATAATATACAATAAAACAACAATAATAAAACAAGGACAAAAAAACACAACAAGAAAGATATGCTTGTAGCTAGTTCAAGGATTGTTTGTTGGCCTTTAGGAGTGTTTTCCAGTCCAGTCTGTTGAGACACCACGCCCTGGCCCCAAAGTCCACCTTCAGCATTCCCTGGGGACCTCACTGCTCCATTCCCTTGCTGTTCTGTTGCACCCCCTTAGTGTTTTGCCTTGGTGTGGTGGGATCAGATCGGGTGCAATTCCCACACTGGGTCTCTGGTGTTGTCCCCTGTAGGGCTATCAGTCAGTGAGGAGCGTCATGTCTCATAGTGGGGCTGACCATGTGGTCCTCTCTGTGGACTGGCTGCTCTAATTGAGAACATCATCCTCACTGCCTGGTGGGCCAAGATGTGCTCCATTCTCTCCTCCTCCCCCTTCATCTGCTCCTGTGTGCGCTGATCAGATATATCCCTCTCCTGGAGCTGCAGATTCAATACCGTTCTTTGAAATAAATTCTTCTGGGGGCTTTCCCAATTTTTAAACCATGCATTATTCCCTTGTTCTGCTCACACAGTTGTCTCCTGCTTCATGTACAATTTCTCTATGAGCACAATATGAAGTGTTATGGAATTTTGATTCTTCTCAGGTAATTCACAGTTTGTTATGGTCTACACAGTAGAATGCCTTTGCATAGTCAATAAAACACAAATAAACATTTTTCTGGTATTCTGTGCTTTCAGCCAAGATCCATCTGACATCAGATATGAGACCCCTTGTCCCATGTCCTTTTCTGAATCCAGCTCAAATCTCTGGCATCTCTCTGTTGCAATTGCCACAAATGTTGGATGATCTTCAGCAAAATTTTACTTGCATGTAATATTGATGATACTTTGCCATCATTTGCATATTCATTTGGTCACCTTTCCTTTGGAATAGGTGCAAATATGGATTGCTTCCTGTCCGTTGGCCAGGTTGCTGTCTCCCAGATTTCTTAGTATAGATGAGTGAGTGCTTCCAGGGCTTTATCAGCTTGCTGAAACATTTCAATTGGTATTTTGTTAATTCCTGAAGCCAGTTTAGGGCCGAGTACATCATTGCAGGCTGTATTTCCTCCCTCAGCACCACTGGCTCTTGATCATATTCTACCTCTTGAAATGGTTGAAAGCCAATTATTGTCCTTTTGGGGGGGGGTACAGTAACTCACTGTATTCTTTGTTCCATCTTCTTTTGATGCTTCCAGCATCATTCAATGCTTTCCCCATAGGCTCAAGTGGGAAGGGAATGCCTTGGAAATGATGATGGCGGCATACGTGTAAAGGTGCTTGATACACTGGATGAATGTATGGTTTGTGATAGGAGATGTAAGAGCCCCTAATAAAAGTATATAATAAAAAATACTTTCCCCATAGAACCTTTCAATATTTCAACTTGAGATTTGAATTTTTCTTTAGTTCTTTTAGTTTAAGGTGTCCCAAACTTGCTCTTTCTTTTTAGTTTCTAATTCTAGGTCTTCACATATTCTACAGGGAGCTCTGGTGGCATATTGGGATATGTGTTGGGCTGCTAACCACGAGTTCTGCAGTTTGAAATCTCTAGCCATTCCCTGAGAGAAAGAGGAGGAATTCAATTCCTCCCCTCCCAAATTTACAGTCTCAAAAACCCACAGGGCAGGTTCTACTCTTCCCAGAGGTCACTCCGTGTCAGCACTAACAGTAATAGTAATGAATTTGGTTTTTCTTTTGGTACAGTTTACAGTTAGATCCCTAACTCCATTTCTTAGTCTCTACATAGATGTTGTCTTTTGAATTCTTTCTGATCATGGACCAGCAGCGTGAAAAGCTCTGCCTTGGGCAGTATATTTGAAAGTAGACAGCTACCATTCCCCTAGCCAGTCCAGGAAGGGGCAGCCTACAACTTAGAGCTTATCTGGGCATGCCTTTGCTGGGATTTGTGTTACTAGGGCCATATGCTCTGGCTGCCTTTGTTGGACAGTCTTGAACCAATCTTGTAAGTTTTTCTATCTGCAATAATGTAGGTATGCCAATTATTGTCCATTTCCTGATTCCATAGTTCTCCCTTCAATTAAGATGAATTGATCTGTCACCAGTCATAACTTTCTGACAGTTTCCTTTGTTCTCCATATCCTATTTAAGTGACTCCTTGAATGTCTCTTGGCCGTATGCTGATGGTCTCCTGCATCCAGCTGTTTTGTCTTGTCTTTTTCCTCTTTAAGACTAATAAGGTAATAAGCATGTCTCTGTACATTACATTTGAATTGGGGTTTTCTTTTTCTTCCCTTGGCTCAATGTCCATGCGTTTGGGTTGGTTCCTCCTCTTAGAGTCCCTGCTGGCACTGCTGGGAAAGCACTGGACTACTAACCACAGGGTAGAGTCAACCCATCCAAGAGTCTTAGGGAGAAAGAAGAGGCTGTCTTCTCCAATAAAGATTCATAGCCTCCTAAGCCCTCGAGAGGCGCCTATGAGTCAGAATCATCTTGAAGGCAGGGTATAGGTTTGAGTTTTTTCTTTCTCTAGAGGACAATCACAATGGAAAATGAAAAAAATATCCAATACAATGAGTCATATGGTGTCTTAAGGGCAAAAGAGGTTCCAGATTCAAGAATACTTTATAGAGACACATGGGAAAATGAAGGAGTTGGGTGACTGACACCGATTGTAGATGGAGAATCAAGACCGACTTGAGCCAAGCTAGAAATTGAAAGCCAGCTGTCAACAAGTCAACCCCCAGCCCTCACGTGTGTCCGAGGAGAGCTGGACGCCACAGGGGTTTGAGTGGCTGGATTTGCCGAAGTGGATCTCCAAGCTCTTCTTCCAAGGAGCTCTGTATAGGCTTGAACTTCCAACTTGTAGAAGTCAAGCGCAGTACCATTTAGACTACCCAGGAACTCCAAGTTAGAACTCAGTTGCTATCAAATTACCTTAGCACATGATCCTGCATCCATTTGTTTACTAACCCAAACCAAACACACCCTGAGTTGATGCTGACTCACAGCGACGGGAGAGGACAAAGTCGACTTGCCCTTTGGGTTTCTGAGACCATAAGTCTTTCTACAGAAGTAGAAAGTGTCCTCTTTTTTCTGCAGAGTGGCTGGTGGATTTGAACTGCTGTCCTTGCTATTTTGAGCCCAACAAGTTCATTATCTACTACACCATGGGGACTTCATATTTGTTACTGAAACCTATTTATTCCATCTAGAAAATTCATGATAAGTGTTTCCCTTCTTTTCCTCCAGCTCCAGCTGTCCTACTTCAAGGCAGCATCCAAGGGCTACTCTTCTTCTGAGTTGTAAAACCTCAGTCCTGACTCACCTGTGGGAAATTTTTTTAGCCTCAATAGATATGAACTCTATTTTTTAAATTGGCGAGCCAAAATTTAGAGAGCTTCCCACATCTTGAAATATCTGAATTATTCTTTTATTTTAATTTTATTTTCCTTAATTTTTGTCATGTAGGAAGTTGTTTAAGACTTAGAGCAATTTGGACTTGAAAATGACACTCAAGATAAACTCCAAGGGGTAAATCTTAATGATCACTTTGTTGATAAGAAAAATAATGAATAAAGACCAGTGTTTACATTTTGTTGTTAAGCATTTCAAATGAAAATTATCCAGTGTCGGTCAGTAGCATCTAGCTTTGTTGAGTCATCTGTTCTCATGCCTACCAAGGTAATAATTAGGATGTTCTTGCTTTAGTTTAATCCTAAAACATTATCTTTTCTTTTATAAAATACTAGTTTCTTTTTGTTGTTGTTGTTTGCACTGTGCCATTGGTAAAAATTGAATTTACTGTACATACTGGCATATAAGCTGACCCGAATATCAGCCGGGGCACCTAATTTTACCACAGAAACTGCATTAAAAATGTGCTGAAAAACCCAGCTTATACATGAGTATCTAGGTATATAGTTTTTCTCTCTACCCTTAATCAGGTCTTTAAATGGGAGATTATTCTTCCTTTTAGATCCCATCCCTCTCTGATATCAGTGGCACTGTAGGACTCCTTTTTTATTTGAGTGCATGGAAGAAATGTTCTGTGCATTCATACAGGCTTTCCTTACATCTCTTCCCAACTCTTCACAGTTAAATTCACAGTTCGCCTCCGTGTCTCCCAGTCAGGAGAAAGGAGTAAAATAAAGCAAATTGTCTTTGCAATAAGAAGTCACCCCCCAAACAATCTGTCTGAATGTCAGGTGTGTGGCAGTCAACACAAACGATGACATTCCTGTTTGCTCAAGTTGTCATGTAAATTAGGCATGTAATTTCCTTACAACTTGTCAGTCATCTTACGTTTATTCAAAAGGAATTCAAGCGCTGGTGGCACAATGAGCAGGTCAGGAGTGAAGCACGCAGGGCCGTCGGGGCGTTTTGTTTTCTGTCTCTGTTCAGCTGTCCCTAAAGGGCCTTTGCTGTGACAGGACTGCCAAGTACCGCTACTGTCTGTCCCCTGCCGGTTTACCGGAGGAACTCTGCCTTAGGTTTCCTTGAAAGCCTCCAGCCTCTTGTAAGAAATCCTGAAAGGATTCATTTGAAAGTAATATGAGACTTAGCCAGACTTACATGGAAGGGATTGAGTTGGTAAAGATTGGGAGGCCAGCCTTTCTTTCCTTCTCTTTGCTATGATTCTGACGCGTTCTATTTTTAGATGTAAAGAGATAGGCTTACAATCCCTATAATTGGCAAAAGGGAGGCAGGTTTAAAACACATGGTGACTCTCTTGCACTTGAAGAAAAGTAGATGGACTGAAATTTTGCCTTTTTATTTGGCAAGTCTTAAGAAAATGCTAGCATACCATTCAGAATGACACTGACCAGCCATGCTCAGAGGAAGGAGTTTACTGGAGAGACCTAGAATTGGTGGGAAGATCCTTTTGAGTACCTCTCTTCCCAAATCCAGTTAAATGGCATTAAGTCAGTAACTCAGAGTAGGCTATTGTGAGAAAGTTCATAAAAATTCTGTAAATTGGGGGGAGCAGGGAGGGAGGGGAAAAATGAGGAGCTGATACCAGGGGCTTAAGCGGAGAGCAAATGTTTTGAGAATGATGAGGGCAATGAATGTACAAATATGCTTTACCCAATTGATGTATGGATGGATTGGGATAAGAGTCGTATGAGTCCCTAATAAAATGATTTTGAAAAATTCTGCAAATACTACAAATCCTTTTAAAATTTGAATTCACGAGTTTGCTTTCCAGAGATCATTGGTAAAGATTGACCTGCACGTCACCGCTGTCACACGGGGCTTTTCTCCTGTCGCTGTGATGCTGCAGGACTCTTCCTGCATATCCCAAAGATCAACGCAGCGTCCCTGGAGGAAGTTTAACATTCTTCCTATCTTTATTCCCCGTTTTGGTCCAAGAGCACAGAGGCATGGTGCAGTCTAAAGTATGTCATAGGCTGATTTCTGCTCTTTGATTTTAGGGATGTCTGGTAAGCTCACTGAGAAAACAAATGTTCCTCTCTCAATTGGGGATGACAATATCACCATGGCATTATGTGTCATGATGGGGGGAGTACGGTGAGTAGCAGTTTCTAACATAGCCACATTAAGTCGCTGTGAGCTAACCTTGCCAGCATCATGCCCCACTGCCCTGGATTCCATTCTGACTTACAGTCACCCTACATGACATCCTCAAACAGCTCCATAGGGATTTTGAGATTGTAAATCTTGATGGAAGCAGACTGGCTCATCTATGACACCCAGAGCAGCTAATGGGTTCAAACCACTGACCTTTGAGTTACCAACCTAATGCTTAGCTCACCGCACTGTATCATGAACTACTTGAGCTTAATGTTGAAGGAACCATCAGGATTTCCTCCCATATTTTCATGAAACCAAAATCTACACCCTGGCTAAGGTCTTAGGGAAAGGTCAATACTTCCATTTCATAGAGAAGTTCATTAACATTGCATGTCTAAGGCCAGGCCCGCTGAATCCTAATGGAGCTCAGTTGAACGTTCTTTATTCTGTGTATGCTTTGGTTTTTAGGTAGAGCAAATAACTATTTTCTGTCCTATCGCTTATATATTTCCACGCTTTTTTCCCTTTCCTTTACGATGGAATTTGATGTTGGTTTCATTAAGTGATTCCGGCTCCTTCAGGAAAGTAGATCATGACTAAAATGTTGACCCGCAGTTAGAGCACTCATTCACTCACTGCCATCAATTCAACTGACCTTCATAAGGACCCCTTGGGACAGGACAGAACTGGCCCTGTGGGTTTCTGAGACTGTAACTCTTTAGGAGAATAAAAGACTTCATCTTTCTTCCACAGAGCAGATGGTGGGTTTAAACTACTGACCTTGCAGTCAGCAGCCCATCGGTAACCACTACGCACCAGGCCCCTTGGCCTGCTAGAGCATATGGGACTTCCCTAGTGGTAGCTCTTGTACTGAAAGACACTAATACAAATGTCAGATGAACTAAGGAGATGCTCACAAGTTTCTGACCCAGGGAAGATGATGAAACCTGGGACAAAAACAAGTGCTGAAGAGGTAACTGACTTCATAGGAAGGGCAAGAAGGAAATACTGTTCCTGAGAGCCTATTATCTGCCATGTCTGTGCTGGCAATTTTATGATTGCATTTACTTTTCACAGTACACCTATGAGTTTAGATTCTATTATCTCTATCTTACAGATGAGGAAATTGACTATAAGGGCATTACGCTATCTTTCCTAAAGTCATAGAGTCAGTTTGTGATGAAGCTACAATTCAAAACCAAGCTATCCATCCGCTGCCCTTTTTCCTCCAAGAAAACTAAATTAGTCAGGTAAGAGTGTATACCTTCCATCCTATTCATTTTCCAGTTCTTTGATTTGAACATTGGACTTGTGAGAAATATGTGCTGTTGAGCTTAGTCCTCTTATTTAGATACCTTTTAGGATCTATATTTAAGGTTCTAGAAGTTATTTTAATGTATGCTTTCAAGAAGCATTTACATCTTAAAGGATTGCACAAACCACCCAAGGTATGAAAATCGTATGTGCTTGAGAGTGTTTGCAAGATTCTAAATCTTTACAGGCTCAGCCTGTCCCATATTCGCCCCCTGGAGTGGCTGGTGGGCTTGCCTGGCCAGCCTTGAGAAGAGCTGCCTCATGCTTAGCCTACTCTGCCCAAAGGGCTGTTTTTCTAGACAGCACATACATATTTGTTCAGTGCATTCGTACTTAATGTTGGTTTTGTTGTGATGTGAGATTCAGAAACAGGAAGGATTCTGAAGGAAAAGAGAAAGTACGGTCAAAGGTCTTGAAAATAAATGGAAATATTTCAAAATGTTTACCTAGGTTGAGCCCCGGGAAAGCTTTCCTCAAAAGCATGAAACATGATGGATGGTACAGGATTGGGTTCAGTGTCTACTGTGGAAATGATTGGGTTCAACAATGTGAAACGATAGAAGGGCTGGAGAACTTACCAGAAGAATATCCCAGGACTCTTGTTAACTATAATCGAGTCTGTTTTGACTCATAGCAATCTTACGTACAATAGAATGAAGGACAGCCCAGTCCTGCGCCATCCCCACAATCAAGGATATGTTTGTGTCCACTTTGTCAATCTTTCTAGTTGAGGGTCTTCCTCAGTATTACTGACCCTCTATTTTAGCAAGAATGAAATCTTTCTCCAAGGATGTATCCCTCCTGATCGCTCATCAAGAATAGGTGAGACAAAGTCTTGTCATCTTCCTTGCTACGGTGTGCTTCTTCCAAGATGGATTTCTTTGTTCCTCTGGAAGTCCATTCGATACTCTTCACTGACACCGTCATTCAAGTGTCCGGTTTTCTTCTGTCTTCCTTGCTCATAGTTAGCTTTCACATGCCTATGAATCTCTCGAAAATACCCTCGCTTGGGCACGTGCAGCACAAAGTGACAGCTTTGCTTTTTAATCCTTTGAAGAGACCTTTTTAAAGCAGACTTTCTCAGTGCTGTACATTGTTTGGTTACCCAACCATTGCTTCTTGGGCAGGGATTGTAGATCCAATTATAATGAAATCCTTGATACGTTAAACATTTCTCTGCTAACCATGATGTTATTTATTGGTCCAGGTGTGAGAATTTTTGTTTTCTTTCTGTTGAGGTGCAACCCATACTGAAGGCTGCAATCTGTGATTGCATCATGTACATATTGCAGATTTTCAACAAATCGTCCTCCAATCCTGATTCTCTTTCTTCTTAGGTTATTTGTTCGGTATATAGACTGAAAGGGCACATTCATGTGTTCTGGAATTCCCACTGCTCACAATACTATCCATAGTTTATTGTCATCTACACTGTCAAATGCCTTTTCATAGTCAGTAAAACACCTCTGGTATTCTTTACTTTTAGCCAAGGTCAATCTGACAAGATTGATATCATGATATCTAGGATATCCCGCATTCCACATTCTTTTCTGAGGCTGGCTTTAATTTGGGGCAGTTTTCTGTGGATACCTTTATACAATCATTTTTTAAAAAAATTCTTTAGTAAAATGTGGCTTGTGTATGATATAAAGAATATTGTATGACAATTTCTACATTCTGTTGATTCACCTTTCTTTGAGATGGGCACAAAAATGGATCTCTTAAATTTGGTAGCCCACATAGTCGTCTGCACATTTTCTTGGAGAGACAAGTGAATGCTTCTAGCCTCTCATTTAATATTCTTTAAATGTCTTCAGTATTATTTTTCACCAGTTCTCTCTGTGCAACTTGAACGTCTTCCTTCAGTACCATCACTTTTGATTATATGCACCTTCCTGAAATGGTTGACCATGCGCCAGTTCTTTTTGGTACGTTGATTCCATTTATTCCTTTCATCTTCTTTGTATTTTCCCTGTGTGGTCCAATATTTTATTCATAAGTTCCTTCAATCTTACAACAAGAGGTGTGAATATTTTCTTCAGTTCTTATAGCTTCAGAAATACCTAGCATGTTCTTCCCTTTGATTTTTGAACTCCAGGATCTGCTCATTTCATGACAAGACTTCATTTTATTCTATGGAGAGGCCCCTTTAAAATCTGGTCCATTTTTTTCCTTATGTTTGCTTGTGAAAATCGTGGAGGAAATCACTTTTCCCTTCATCAGTTCATACATATTTTATGTCATGTTGCTGATTACAGTCTCTACGATGTACCATCCATGTGATCCTATGTCTTTTGTTGTTTCCCTCTTTCCGTTCTTCCTCCTGTCCTCAATCTTCCTGCCTTCTGAAACTTGTCCTGGCCAAAGGCTGCTCTTTTGATCTGGAATAGTGCATTCGAAGAAGCACATTCCTTCTTACTATTATTGCTTAACTTATTGATCATTCTTGTACAGCTCTTTGACTTTATCATTTTTTCCATTTGCTTAGTTAATTTAGGTCCAAGGTCATGTTCTTATGACCTCTATAGTGCAATATCTGACCCTGAGGCTTTTTTTATACAGAGTAAAAAATTATTAAAAGTGAAAGCATTGTTCCTTTTCTTTTTTTTCTGAAAGGTTTTTAAGTGTAAGCTTTTACTTTGACTAGGATTCACTAGAATATGATAGCATGTTTGATTTCAGGGAAATTGGTTCAGAATATACAATGCTATGAGCTGAAAGTGGTGGGAAAATATTTCAACAGTAATAATGGACGCTGTCATTTATTGTGTGCTTATTTAGAGCACTGGCTGGCACACGTGAACCACTGGTGAGGAGGGGGTGAGAGGAGCATGATGATTGTGATGGTGATGTGATCGTAAGACGACGGTCAGGTGGGTTGGCTTCTGCTGATGGTGGCAAGGGTGGTGGTGGTCCCGATGGTGACGGTGTTGGTGATGTGCTAGAAAGACGTTGCATTAAGCTTTTGCATGCATGATCTCATTTAATGCCTCAGAGCTCTATGCAGCAAAAATGATCATTTCTTTTTCTCAGCTGAGTGAATTGTCTAGTCATATACAGCTAAGAAATTATTAATTCAAGGTTGCTAAAGCCATGTGCCTTAACACTCCGGGATATGGAAAGCATTTCCTCAAATTTGCTTTCACTAGTTCCTGTTGTTCGAAGATGTCAAGTCAGCTCCAACTAACAGTGACCTTGTGTGCAGCACAACAAAGCACTGCCCCACTGTGGGGGGAGCTCAGATGCGCAGGCATTCCCTCCCCTGAGGGCAATCAGTAGCCAGACTGCTGTCTCATCCCACCGCAGGGGTGGGCCTGCTCCCTGCCTCTGGGGACAATGGACAGGCACCTGTAGGAAGAGTTTTCACCCTACTGATAATGGTTCCTATGGAGACCCAGAGACCACCCCCTAGACCACCCTCTCATTGCTATGTAACCTATAGTGCAGCTCCTCCCTGTGACGTATGTCTCTACCTGTAATTAGTGGGCTGGCTTGTCCCCAAAAGGTATATAGGCATGAGTCAGCAATATAGAGCTCTCTGACCTCTCTGGCTCTCGGACTCAGAGCTCCTTGCTGCTCATTCCCTGGTCACTCCCCTCTCCCTTGTTCCCTTACCCTCCTTCCCTTCCCCCTCTCTCCACATGGACAACCAAGCTGGGCTGAGGTGAGCAATGCTACCATGTAATATGTCTGACTGTATTATTGTAATATCTCTCATGCTCTCAATGACTTTAATATAATACTTATATATCTCAACCGTACAATTGTGCATTACTGAACCCAGAAGTAGTATTACTGAATGAGTGAGTTCAAGTAGCGGGGGGGGGCTGGCACCCCACTCCCTCGGCGTCATTTTTAATTTAATACTACACCCCATCCTGCATATTTCTCACAAATGTTGCTCTGTGCGAGCCCATTGCTGCAGCCAGTGTGTCAGTGCCCCTCAGGGAGTATCTGCCTCTTTGTCACTGACCCTGAACTTGACCAAGCTTGATGTGCTTCTCTGGGGACTGCTTCCTCGGGACAGCCTGCCCAAAGTACTGAAGAGGAGAGCTCACCATCCTTGCTTCTAAGGAATGCTCTGGCTGGATTTCTTCCAACACAGATTTCGCTTTTCTTCCAGCACTCCATAATATATTTACTATTTTTCACCAGCACCACAATGCAAAAGAGTAGCTTCTTCTTGTTTTTCCTTATTCATTGTCCAGTGTTAGCATTCATACGAGGTAATAGACAGTCCCATGGCATGGGGCAGGTGCATCCTAGTCCTCAAAGGGACATATTTCTCTGTAAAACTTTAAAGAGGTATTTTCCAGCAGATTTTCCTAATGTGATCCATCACTTGATTTCTTACGTACTGATTTGGCTGGTTAGTCAAAACTAGAGAACATCCCAGAGCAGGATTTTTTTTTTCTTTCTGGCTTGGGGTTTGTTCTTTTCATATAGGGCAATCAAACTTAAACTGTGCCTTATGATAATTATGTATGCAAGCACAGAACCATCTCTAAATAGAACAGCATACTTGTACTTAATGAGGGGAAATCTACACGTGCAATAGGTTTGCCAGTTTAATCCTTTGAAGGGGACAGTGCAGTGGCATAATTGCCGTTCACAGTGCTGTGCAGCCCTCACCACTGTCTATTCCCTACAGTTCCCATCACTCCAAACGGAAATCAGTATCCATTAATCAATAATATCCTCCAACCCCTCATCACTATGAGTAAACTTTATTCTCTATGCATTTAGAGAGTGAAGGTTATTTCATAAAAGTGTGATCTGTGGTATTCGATTTTGGTTGTTGTTTTGCCTGACTCACTTCACTGAACAAGGTTCATCCATCCCGCAACATGTGTCAGAACTTTGTTCGTCCAAATTCAGCTGTTGATGGGCAATTGCAGTTCTCCCACCTTTTGGCTACTGTGAATACTGCGGCCAGGAACATTGGCACAGAGGCATCAGTTTCAGTCCCTGCTTTACCATCGTTGGGGTAAATACCTAAGAGTCAAACTGTTGGCGCATTTGGTAATTCTGTGTACATTTTTGAGGAGCCACCAAACAATAGATACGACAGTGAGGGAGCTTATATTGACAGTGACAGAGAATGGATGCATTCCGCCTAAGCACTCACAATGAGGTGAGCTGCTTCTACGCAAGATTGAAATGTAGCTCATGAGATAAGGGGGCAGAGCTACCCAAAGATCCAAACCCTGTAAACACTATAGATGCCAGCCCCCAAAGGACCCAAACACACTCACCCAAACACACTCGGGGGTTAGCAGTGTCCGATGAGCGCTGATTGATTAACCCACCCTCACAGAAACACAGAAAGAAATCAGACCAGTAGGGGGCACTGTTCCTATGAAGATCAATAGTGTATATAATTGAAAAAAGAAGAAAATAAGTGTCTCAAGGTTATGCTTGTCTATAGTCGGAAACATGTGGTAGCCATAATTCTCATGCAGAATTTCTTTCCGGACTGACAAATCTACTTACATGGTTTTTGTTTTGTTTGTCTTTCTATTTTTAATCAATTTATTGGGGGCTCATATAACTCTTATCCCAATCCATACATACATCCATTATGTCAAGCACAAATGTACATTTGTTGCCCTCATCATTCTCAAAACATTTGCTTTCTACTTGAGCCCATGGTACCAGCTCCTCATTTTTTTTTCCCTCCCTCCCCGTTTGCCCCTGCCTCATGAACACTTGGTAATTTATAAATTATTATTTTGTCATATCTTACACTGTCTGACGTCTCCGTTTACCCACTTTTCTGTTGTCCGTCCCCCAGGGAGGAGATTATATGTAGATCCTTGTCATCAGTTCCCCCTTTCCACCCTACCTTCACATTTTTTTCATTGTTTTATTAGGGCCTCATACAACTCTTATCTCAATCTATGCATACATCAGTTGTGTCAAGCACATTTGTACATTCATTGCCCTCATCATTTTCAAAACATTTTCTCTCCACCTAAGCACCTGGCATCACCTCCTCAATGTTTCCCCTCCCTCCCCGCTCCCTTCTCCCTCATGAGCCCTTGATAAGTTATGAATGATTGTTTTGGTTTTATATGAGTGTGATACACTGTATACATTAAATATCCAGCTAAGTAAAAAGTGTGCTTCAAATCTAAAAGCAATTTTGTTTGCTAATAAACAGTCTCAGGATTTAAGGAAGCGATCCTAGAAATATTGAAAATGTGTAGTTAGAAAAGACAGTCATCTATAGGTCAAAGAGTATAATTGAATTGTAAGAAGAATTAAACTTATTGCTAAAATTCCAAGTGCTGTCTTTTTAGAAATTGTGTGATTTCTATGTACTGCCTGCCTGGAAGCCATCACATAAATCTCAAGAGACCTTACACTACAGATACAATAATTTAGCAATGTATGTACTTGATTATTAGTTAAACAGTGGTTGATACGGCTTCCTAATTGTATTAAATGAACAGTAACTGTAAACTAGAATAATTAAATGTTATATAAATGACATTTATAATATGAATTCAATGTCGCTGTCTTAGCCCAAATCTCTCTGGATGTGGAAAAATATTGTGTCGTGACACACAGAGATTTTGATTCTTTTTGATTAATAACAACAGTAGAAACACAACACTTTCAGGGTATCCACTACGCATTGTACTAACGACTGAATGTGCGTTCTCATTTGAGCCTTATGGTGGAACTATGAGGTAGGTCAAGAAACTGAGGCACAGAGATGTGAAATGACTCATCTTTATCACCGAGCTTGGGAGTGGCAGATGAGGGCTTGGAACGTAAAGATCCTGAAATTAAACTTTTTAGTTGCTCTGCCATTTCTTAGTTTTCTGATCTTTGATGAATTATTTCCTTCTCCAGACTTTTTCCTTTTACTGTGATTAAATGATAATAATAGCATTTCATGGAGTTATTGTGACAATTAAGCCCGGGAAATCCCTTTTTATACTAAAGTACTTAAAAAGAACCATAGACCAGTATTGGTATTTCTGCTGCTTCTGTGGACTTACTGTAAACAATATGAAAGAAAGATGAACTGGTGTGGATTCTGTTATTGTAGGGGAGGTGGATAAAGGTAAAAGAAAAGGCATTCAAGGCACGGGAGGAGACATACAGGCATAGATGTGAGAGTCTGATGTGGACAAAAGATAATATAGAAGTTCAGTCAGATAAAACACAAATTGGAATGAGCTTGCAACCACTACTAAATATGATTTAATATTTTATGCTGCAAAATAAGCATACTCAACATATTAGATTCTACTGTTCTCACCTCCACTCGAAAATCGTGTATTTAAGTCTAACGCACTGGAAGCCTCTCATTTAGCTTCACAATGATCTTGTGTACATAACTCCCTGGCAATTCTACCTATACGCCCAACTTTCTTTAATTATCCTTGGTCTTTCTTTGAACTTGAGGTTTCTATATATGTCTTAGCAGGATCCCTGGTGGCAAATTGGTTATGCATTGGGCTGTGGTGTTTCAGGGTCACCAGTTCAAAACCACCCTCGGGACAATTCTACCGTCCTGTGAGGTTGCTGCTTGTCGGCATCAACTCGGTGGCAGTGTGCTTGGCTTTTTTATATACGTCTTAAGTAACTTCAGAACAACTCTACTGACAAGTCAAACATAAGGGCCCTGTAATAGTATCAGCACAATAATACAGTATCTGTGCCACATGAAGATTTATTGTCCCTCAGCTATGACTTGTTTGCTTACCTCTACCTGCAGTGAATCTCCAAGTGCTGCCATTTCCACCTCTGAAAAGTGTCTGGGACCATAGGCCTATTCAACCACTGGTCTACAACAGCCTTCATAAGCATCTATTGCCTCCATATTTCAGGCTTCAGTGTGTCGGACCTGCCTGGGGCCTGCTCAAAAAACTTTGCCCAGAGCCCTGAAAAAGTGAACACTGCATCATCCCAGCCTGAGCTGATAGGATTGTGGCAAACAAAGTAAATCAGCTCAGATAATCCAGTTTCTGGTCATTGACTCAAGAATTGCCCAAAGAAATTTCAGCTTTCTGTCTAGTGAGCACAGGGCGGGCCTCTGAGACAATATGACCTTGGGATTGATGGGATAAGATACGGTATGTTGTGTAAGACAAGGCTACTGTTTCAAACAGGAGTCATACATACATACATACATTCATACATACATACATACATACAAGAAGAGATAGATCACAGGCCCTAAGAGGCGGACAAAGGGGATGCTTCCTTCTACTAAGAATTAATTGACTACATCACACTTGCTTCTCAGCAGCAGTGTGTTTCCCATGTTCGTGACCTTGCATTTTGAAATCACCTTGTTTTTTTTTGTTTTTTGTTTGCTGAGTTGTTCTTTCCAAACCAGTAGTTCTCATGCTAGGTTATTTTAACACACGCTGAGGAGATTAGCAAATAACAAAAGACAAGGGTCCCGGGTTCTGTCCTCAGGGACTCTAATGGTATCGGTATCCAAGTGTCCTGGAAATGCTATTTTTAAAACTTCACAGTTGATTGTAATGCTCAGTCTAGGTTGAAGATCATAACTATGTTTTCAGCAATTTCCTGATTACGGTCATCGCAAAGAAAAAGAAATCCAGAATTGCGCTTATGTTGAAGCTATGTCAAGAAGCAGCCATCAGAATAGAACGAGTGGGTCCCCCGTGACATCAGGATTGTATCTTTCACTAAACGTATTCAGTCTGTCTGGTGAGCAAATAATCCGTGACACTGGACTATCGGAAGAGCACAGCATCTGAATTGGAGGAAGGGTCATTAGCAGTCTACAATATGCAGATGGCCCAACCTTGCTTAATGAAAGTGAAGAGAATTTGAAGCATTTAACTGATGAAGATCAACGACTCCAGTCTTCAGTATGGGTTCTACCTCAACATAACGAAAGCAGAAATACTTCCAACCGGATCCATCATGCATGAAGAGATTGGAATTGTCAAGGATTTTGAGATGTCATTATGTAATATGGCCCTTCCAGCCTTTGGGGGTGTATTGAAACTTCTTGCCTCTCTGCCTGTGATTGTCATCCCATTTTCAAGGGCATTCTGTTGTAGGGTTAAGGGGGGACGTCCTCGGAGACAGTAGAGGGTGTGAACTGAGTCTTGGCTCTTTGGTTTCCTTGGCGATGTCCTTGGCTGCAAGATAAAAAAGCACATCTCCCTTGACGTCTTCCCTTTTGTGACCTCTGCTTCCTGACTGAGCATAGGTTGAAGGAAGCAGACCTATTTTGAATTCCCACATGTATTGAACCCCCCTTGAATTCCCTTTGAACATTGACCAGGAACGTGAATAGCCTTGCCTGTAGTCGGAGTGCATCAAAAAGGACAGTACCTCCCAGCCCAGGGAGGGGCAGTCTCCTTAGACTTTTGCCGAGGTGTGCCCTTGTTAGGGTCAGGGGCCCAGTCATGAGCCATGCCCTGGCTGCATTGGGGAGGCCCCTACACCAATCTAGTAAGCTCCTCTATCAAAGAACATGAATGCTCCCCATTCCTGTGTCTGTACCCCCACCGGTGACTATGCAGTAGCGATCTGGCTACCATGCATTTCTGACAGATTTCACTGATCTCTCACGTCCTTCTTAAAAGTTCTGTGTATCAACAAGCCCTAGGACCCCATTATGACTTCCTGCTAATGGTCTTAATGTACCTTTGTCTTTGTCTTGTCCTTGTACCTTTTAAGACTTCAATAAATGTTCTCTTAAAATAAAAAATAAAAAGACAACACCGCCCTGCTGTGACTTTCAGACATGTGTGGCTTCCAGCCCTGGACCCAGCATTGGGCTTTCTTCTGCCCGACCTCCAGTCTTGGGCTGTCACCTGACCTGCTTTCCTCAGTTTCTGAAGCTTTGTGGATGAGGAGGAGTTCAAGTGTCTGAACTTTATCTGGGGGATTTAATGCATGCGAGCCATTTCCTTGGTTCCTTGAGACATTGCAGTGAATTGCCAAACCCTGGGCTATGATGGAATGTACTACAGGGTGGAGGGGTGGTGAACATCCCAGAAAGTCAGATGGTGTAACAGTTTGGAAAAGTTTGACATTTGGGACATCTTTAATCCCCACCTCCTTGGGTGTAGGTAGTCTGGTATTAATTCTTCTAAAAGAGACTGTTATCACAGATTTCATTTTGCTTGGCTTCACAATCAACACTCACAGAGGTGAGAGAAAACAATGTCTGCTGGAAAAGTGTTACAAAGTTGGACAATGAACGAGGAGGCCAAAGAAGAACTGATATCTGAATTATGATGCTAGTAAAGAATATTGAACATAACATGTACTGCTAGAAGAAAATCACTTCCACCTTGGAAAAAGCAGAGTCAGAATATTCTTTACAAGGGAGGATGAAAAATTTTGCCTCACATATTTGGGGCATGTTACAAGGAAGGACTAGTCGTTAGACAAGGACACCATGTTTGGTCAAGTAGAGGGTCAGATAAAAAGAAGAGGACTTTCTTTGAGATGGATTGACACAGTGTCCACAACAATGGGCTCCAACATAGCAAATATTGTGAGACCAGCACAGGACCTTACAAGGTTTATGTTCGGTTATATACAGGACTTTTATGAATTTTGAACAACTTGGTGGCTACACCTTACAAGAACCAGAACAACCATAATTCCCTGGGTCACTTGTTCAATCCACAGATTTCTGCATCTCTCCTCTAAATTGGAGTGGATATGAAGAATCTAGATATCTACCAACCTCAAGCTAAACCATACTCCCTGCTATCAATTTGATTCTGACTTATAGTTGCCCTATAGGACAGAAATGACCCTATAGGACAGAATAGGGCAGCCCCAGAAGTTTACAAGGCTATATGTCTTCACAGAAATAGACTGCCTCATCATTCCACTGGTGGGCATTCAAATGGCTGACCTTGTGGTTGCAGTCAAGTGCTTAACCACCATGCCAAGAAGACTCCTATATAATTACACCTACAGCAAATCTTGGAGGCCTCATGGTGTGGCGGTTCTGTGTTAGGCTGCTAACCTCAAGTACAGCAGTTTGAAACCACCAGCCACTCAGTAGGAGAGGAAGGGCCTTTCTATTCCCCTGCAGTCCCAGAAACCACCAGGGCAATTCTACCTACCTTGTTCTAAAGGGTTGCTACGAGGCAGCAGTGACAGTGTTGTTTTTTGCTTGTTTTTTACACGTAATATTTATTGCTAGCAAAGTCTGGGATCCATATAAAAAATACAATTTTCTAGCCAAAGAACCTTAAACAAGTTGCTGTTGCACATCAAATACATACATCCCGAACACTTGGGAAGAACATCCAAGCTCATGCATAGCCTGTTCGAATTTATCTATCTAGCCATCCTCCCAGAATCGCCCGGTAGACCAGTGATAACATACCTCACACAAGTCTGCTGTTCATGTTCTTTGTGTCCATTTGCTGGAAATCTCCATCTTCACGTTCTAATCTAGATGACTGCCACAGTGTCAGGGACTCAGTTACAATGTTTTGTGGAGGTGGTTTTCAACCCATCCTGTATCCCACTGTATTTGTTTCCTAGGGCTACTTTGACAACTTACCACATCCAGCTGCTTGGTAACAACCAGAGCCTCCTCTCTCCAAGATCTGAAGGCTAGAAGCCTAAGCAAGGCTGGCTAGTTGTCAAGGCTCTGAGGGTGACTTTGTCTCAAGTTTCTTCTAGCTTTAGTTGATTGCCAACAATCCTTGGTGCTTCGTGACTTGTAAGTGTGTCATTTCAATCATTGTCCCCGTTGTCCCACAGTGTCTTCCTGT
Organism: Echinops telfairi; assembly: GCF_000313985.2. NCBI lineage: Eukaryota > Metazoa > Chordata > Mammalia > Afrosoricida > Tenrecidae > Echinops > Echinops telfairi. The sequence goes on along the minus strand of NW_022103920.1, from coordinate 44,728,768 downwards.
GTGTCCTGGGTGTCTCTCTGTCTACACATGACCTTTTTATAAGGACATTCGTCATTGCATGGAGGTCTGATGGTGTAGTGGTTCCATGTTGGGTTGCTAACCTCAAGGTCAGCTGTTCAAAGCCACCATCCATTCCTCCGGAGAAAGAGGAGGCTGTCTACTCCCACAAAGAGCTACAGTCTTAGAAACTGACAGGGGCAGTTCGGCCCCGCCCTATAGCGTCTATGAGTCAGAAACAACTGGATGGTGGTGAGTTTGAGTCCTTACCTACCCTAACCCAGTATCCCCTCAGGCAAACGTGATTTTACGTCTTCCAAGATCCTCTTTCCAAATAAGGACACACTCACTGGGTCTGGTCATCACCGGAGTTTTTCAAATGCATTCAATCCTCACTACCTAACTGAAAATTTTCTGTATTTTCTCTCCTTCCATAGCACTTTGCACTAACCTCTATTATATGTGACCAGTACATTTTTCAGTTTCAGAAGGGACTCAGACTCTGATTTATACCTTCACCTAGCACAGTAGGTATGTACCACCAAGGAAGTGCTCAACAAACATTGGTTGAATAAGTGAATGGATGTGGAGGGATTGATGTTATATGTTGTCATTATTTTAATTTTGAGAAGTTGATTGGAAATCATTGCTATAATTTTTCCCTAATTTATTATCCTTTCTTCTTTGCAACTTTGTCTATCATTGAGGATCTTTCGTAAACCCATTCAAATTAAGAACCCTTTGATTTTAAAAATAAATAACATGGAGTTGGTAGTCCATTTATCATGCCTCTTCAATAGCATCCTAACAAGTTGTGGACCTTAAAAGTTGCCTCTAGTCTTGGGGTTTGAGTCAAAGCACTACCTGACATAATATGTTTTCCCCATGCCATCTATTGCCAACATTTTGCACATTCAAGGAAATCCACTTCATGTCCAAAATAAGAATGGTGTAGGGTGAGAATTGAGGTGAGAGGGAAAAAAACAAAACAAAATCAAGAACTATGCATTAAAGCAAAACTAACCCAATCAAGCCTAAAGTGGAAAACAAAAATGTGAAAGAGCGGCTGATTTGACTCTAATACATTGTAAGGTATTATATTATATACCTGCCCTACAGAATTTTAGTTTTTCCTAACATTTCCTAGCCCAGCTTACTTTTATGAGAGAAGACTGTTTTTATTGTCCAATGTTTTGGTGCCAATTTGTGTCGCACAAACCGAAGCTAAATTTACAGCCAGTTTGCGTATAATTTATTTTAAAAGCTTAGATGGGATGTCTTTTCCTGCAAGGTAAAGATTTAAAATACAAAATAAGCGAGAGCAGGGAATAGCTGTTACTCACTGCTTGTCTGTCCCTGAGTGGTGTTTATGAAGGCGAGCTGGTGCACGTGTCTCGGCCAGAGTGCCCAGCCCGGCTGTAAAACATCATTCTCTCAACATCCTCCTCCAGAGAGCAAGAGGCTGTTTGTGGAAGAGTTCAAAATGGTATCTTTCTTGCTGAGGATAATGCAATTCCATGTCAGCTCTCCCCTTAATTTCTTCTACTGTTGAGGCACCAGTTACGGCTCTCTCTTGAAATTCAGAAACCTGGGTTAGAACAGCACAGACCAAATCCGAGATTCTTCCTCAGACACCTGCTCGAGTCAAAGTTGTTGGTCTTCCTTGTTGTTGCTTCGGACACAGGGATACAGCTTTGCTTCGCACTTCTTGTTCTTGACCATGCACAAAAATGGATGGTCATTGTCGCACAGTCTTATGGTTGCAGTATTTCTGACCAGAGGCCAATATATCTTCCCTACTTAATGGCATAGAGAGAAGAGAGCTTTCCATTGGCTGTCAAAAGCTGGTGAGCAGAGAAGGAGGTAGTGGCAAATTTAGCTCGTAGAGTTTAGGTCTGTAGACTAGGGATTTATCTCCAACACTGCACTAGATAAGCAGAAGTTTTTCCACCGGCTTTCGTATCGAGTGCCCTGTGTAGTTTAGAGACCTGGACATCCTTCTCTGCCTGCCTTGTTTGATTGGGAAGGCGAACGGCAGGGGTAGGTGATGGTGTAAGAAGGGAAAGTGGATGCATGTATTAACTCTATTTTCCATTTTGAGTCAGGCACATGAAGGCAGAGAAAGGAGCATTGATTTGCCTAAGAGCAAAAAGTTACTCGTTGTTGTGCCTAGTTCCACAATAAGACATCATTGATTTCTTGGGATGATCTGTACTTGGGTTTTCTGACTATAAAAAAATTTTTATTTCACTTTTTTTGGGTGTGTGTGGTCTTTTGTGATGGCCCTTAACTTTGAGATAAGTGTTAAGGGTATGTTGAAGAAAAGGTGCATAAAGGATAGCGTGTAAGTATCAAAATGACCAGTTCATTGACCCTCAAAAGAAAAAGAAGCAGTCAGTGCTTATAAGTTTAAAAGAAAGGTTCAGTTGGGTGATTCTGAAAGGAGGCATCCTTGCTATTGACACTGAAAAGTTTAATTACATTTCATTATACTAGACTAGCGGCTCTTAATTGCTGAAAGGGGACTATGAAACCCCAAAGAAAAATGCCTCATTTCCAAGAGCTAGGGGTTTCTCACCGCTTTGTCATGTAAATGTGCCCATGAGTATATTCAAATTCACACACTTCATCCATCGCACTGGCTTTTAACCGAGGGGTCACCTGACTTCACCTAGAGACGCCCCCTCAGAGGAAACCCTAAAGTGAGAGACAGGCTGGTATATAACGCAGGTTCTCCTGCGGAGAGATGTAAATGACCCTGACTGAATGGGAATCCAGTGAGGTTGCTGTTGAGGGGTGGGGAAAGAGGAACGGAGAGAAAGAGGGAGGAAGGGGAGAGAGAGGGAGAGAGAGGGAGGGTGGTGGGAGGGAGGGATAGAGAGAGAAAGAGAGAGAAGTGCTGCGTGCTTCATCTTTGCGAGGAGGGAAAACAAAAGAGCTCAGCGGCAGTTTCGTGGTGCTGTGTCTGGCTCAAGAAAATTCTCGACATCCATGCTGGGGAAACAAAATCGAGCTCGGTGGTGACTACTTCTATCCGGAAAAGAATTTTCCCTGAGGATGAGTTGGATCGGTACAGGTGGTTTGAGAAGACAGTGACCAAGGACCATGGGAAGCTGGGAGAAGATGCTCGGCTTCGTTGCTTCCGTTGAGCAGAGCTCTAGGTTAGTAAACGCGGACACTGACCAAGGTCCGGCTTCCCTGTCTGTCTGGGTGTCTGGGTGTGCTTTCTATTTATAACCTCCAAACCCGTCTGCTGCCAACCCCCGGGGAAGGCAGTACCATGTTCTGCCAGATGTGAACCTAAACTTGGTGCCGCTCGCACTTCCTTTATCGAAAGCCTGGGTTCCTTTGCGGCGGCGCTTTGTGGCCGCCGGCCGGGCAGCGCCCGGGCCGTGTCGCCGGAGTCCGAAGGTGGGTCGCGGCCGGAGGTGGCCGGTGGCGGCTGCTCCGAGGGGAGTTGGCCTTGGCTGGCGAAGGGCTGCAAGGGCTCGACGGGGTGATGGTGCGATGTAAACAGCAGCGATCTGCTGACTTTGCGTTTCCTGGGATGTCAGCATCCGTCGGCCATCCCCGACGGCGTGTGCCTGGGTCTGCCTTTCCCGTAGAACTGAGTTCAAATCCAAGTTTGAAATGGCAACCCATCCACAAAGACCCGCGCCAGGTAGTGTGCCCTGGCCGCGGCGCGGCGTGCGCTTCGCCGCCCATCGGAAGCAGGGCTTTGGAATCAACCTTAGAGGGACCTGCTTTGGGGAAAGGAGACAATGTCCTCATTCAAAGAGGCTCCAAGCCTTTAAAAAATATTTTTTTTAAGCGAGTAGGTACGGATGTCTGGAAAAGAAACACATAATTGCTCTTGCGCCTTGCTGTGCAGACCGAGTGTCTTTTGTTCCGGCGTGTGTATTTCGCGGTGGTTTTACAAAGAAGGCAGTGGCCGTGTTCTCCACGGGAGCGAGCGACCGTGTGCCCGTGTGCCATTGTGCAGTGGTCCAGGATCGGCTTTATTCCGAAGTGAACAGCCCGGTCTCGGTCCGCTGGGGGAGGGTGGGGAGAGGTGCCTTTTCTTCTCCTCCTTAGGCACTGTTAGCCTGGAAGGGGATCCTGCCCATGACTTGGGGAGAAAATGGGAGAAGGCATTTAGTTTTGAATAGGATGCGCGTCTGTGCCATGCATTCGCCCTAGTGGAAATCAGGGGGGCGGGGGTGGCTCAGAGATAGGGGAATCCGATTTGTAATGGACTCTAAGAAAACGTTCCGTGAGGGCGACGGACTGGGTCCCTTTTGACCAAATGAAGACGTGCTCTGGCGGTGCACTAGCAGCTGGGAGCTGACATTTCCTGGTGAACCCAGTGAAAAATGGCTCCATCTCCCCCTCGGTCCTGAGGAGATGTTCGCTGAGAAGTGGAGCCTTTCCCGGGCAGGGTGCTGTGCCCGGATCGGGGTGCTGTCCCTGGGGACCCACGGACGCCTGGCGCCCTTCACTTCACCTGCTTTTTGGAAGATCCTGGCTTGAATGGGGAGTGGGTGGTGATGGTATTACTTCCAAGTACAAACTACCCAGAGCAAGGCTGGCAGAGGCGATCTTTTGGGCAACCCAAGGTTTCCATTTTTAAAAGGGTCTTGGCTCCTTTGGACGCAAGATCAAGCACTTTTTTTATTGTTGTTAAAGTGGGCGAGTCAACAATTTCTCTAAGAAAAGACTCGCGCTTGTGTGCTACTTTGCCATTGGACTCTCCGCCTGGGGAGTGACAGGTAAAAACATGGGGGGATTTGCCTCTCCTCCCTTCCTTGTCTCTCCTTTCTTTCCCATCTCCCCCGCCCCCTTTTTGCATTGTGATCCGTGGTGCTGGCTTTAGGGGCAGGGAGGGAGGTACCGCCGCCCTGGGCTACACATGTGCCCTTTAAGGGATTCCTGTACCCAGCAGGGAGGGCAAGGGATTGGAGCCACCCAGTTGTTGATTTGAGCCTTGGTTAGCGGAGGCTCCAGGGAGCAGGGTTAGGGTGCGCTTTGAGGAGCTGTGTGTTTGAAGGACTGGGAAGAGCGTGTGTTATTTGGGGAGGTGTGTGAAATCAGTTCTCTGTAAAAACAACCTTCATAGATGCTTGCGCTCACAGAGTGGGTTCAGGAAGAAGGGGGTAGTCTTCTTCATACATTAGGCAAGAGGTGCACTGGTGAGACACTATCCAATGAATGATGCAAGATGAGGATGCAAAAATAGTGTCCTGATGTGTGCATTGTGCAGGAAGAACAATTCTTTACTTTGCATGATAGATCTTTTGCTATAGATATTGGAAAGAACCTCAGTGTTTCTTAAAAGCAAAAAAAAAAGGCTGGGTGTCATGCCTACATTCTGATGAGTAGGACTTTGAGCACCATAACTTAAAAAACATAATGGAAACAGCTTGACAAGTGTTTTAGATATTCTACCAGACGGAAGAATATCCATCTAAGAGTTTGTATCTTGAACTGATTTCCATAGGGTGGGACTTAGGGTACAGATCCTCCTGGAGTCTGATTGGAATAATGTTGGTAAGGCTAAGAGCTTACAAAGGCACTGAGATTCATCTCCTTCGGAGGACAACCGAAATGGAACTTTCACATAACATCCAGAGCTGATGATTGCTTTTACACAGGTCGACGTTTCAACCATGGTGCCTGGAATGCTTTATGGACATTGATGCAATTATAGCAGAATGAGGAACAAGCGCATAGACAGGCAATATCTGGAAAAACACGGATCCTGAAGCTCACCCAAGGATTCGCAGGGTCAAGGTGAAATAATGTTAATGACTACAAGAGCATTTCTTTTTCAAGGAGAAATTTCAGATGGGTAGCATTAGATGACCGTGTTTATAAAACTAAGGGCACAGTTCCCCAGCTGTCTTAGAAGCTGAGTTACACTCTTATTTTAACCAAATAAATGTTTACATCCAAGAAGAGCCTGCATTGTAGGAACTTCCAATGGCATTTTCCTGTAGAAGCAGTACCACGACTTTGACACAGACACTGTTCACAGAGCAGAAACAGTCACGGGGACACACAGACGGTGCAGGAGGACTGCTGGGAGTTCTTTGCAGTGAAGACTAGGGACTGCCTACGTCACACGCAGGATGCCAGTGAGTTCTTAGTGAGCACTGATGAAGACAAATCCATCTGTTGCTACAAATTTCAGGATTCTCACTTCCTATACCTTTGCATTTAGAAAACAGGAAAAAAATCCAATGAGTAAAATTTGTTACTAGTCAAGGACTTGTGACACAGATGGAAAGTTGGGGTAAAACTACAAAGTTTCTGACAGACATTTTACCCTAAGTGAATTGTTCTTGAAATTTTGTTAAACATAAAGCTTCTAACGCACTGAGACTATCTTATATACTAATGGCCTGATTTATGAAGTCCATTTCCTCTCTCTACAACCCTAAATTCCTTTAAATTTTTTCAAATGCCTTCTTAGCTGGCAACATGGCACTAATTAAGTAGAGAGACTCAGAGTGAGAAAAAGGTTTTGAGTTTAAAGTACTTTAATGTTCAATTTCAGGTACATTTCTCCTAAATCTGCCACACCTTCAGCTTGATTGCTCTAAGTCACACAGCTTGGGGCAATCGCACTGATCATTCTGAAGATAGATGTTTAATAGAATTGGAAAAATACAGAGATAAATATATTGCTATTTTGATCGCAATCAGTGGTGCCTTACAAACAAAAGACAACTTGGGACTTTGTTTTGATGTGGTCATCCCAGATAGCAGAGGTTCAAGCACCTGCGATATATCCCAAGCAGACCGAGGAGTGACTTGAATGGGTAGCCTGCCTACTCTAGCCCAAAGGTGCCCAGTGGCCTCTGCGCAAGCAAGCCTGGCTGTCTGCTTCTGAAAGGTCACTCACTGCCTTGAGAACCATAGGGAGTCACTCTTCTCTGTGCACGTCCAGTCTCTCAGAGGCTGAACTGACTCAGGCACAACCGCCACTACCACCAAGGCCTAGACGTCTGTACGTTCCTAGAAGGCTGTAGTTCCTTCCCTGGGTCTCCTAGCTGGGTTTCTTTCCATAAACATGGTGCCCACAGCTAGTGCTGTGTTCTTTTCGCCCATCGAATTTCTGCCTTTTCTCCCAAGGCTCACAGAGAATCCATCCAACCTAATGAATGAGGTGATGATATGAAATGTCTTCTTCAGAGTGTTTGAAAATTTAATATTCACTCTGGAAGACCACAGAAAGGCTTTCCCCCTCCTTTGGAAAAAAAGAAATCAGTAAATTTAGTCAGATAATGGAATCTTCTGTAAATACTTAAGGAAACACATATTGTGAAAGATGAGACACATTACTAGGAAATTAGTCAATGGAAGAGACAAAAGCAAGCTTGTCATTCACCACTCTCAAAGACTCATGGGAGCTGCCGTATTCATAGCACCCCAACGGAGATTCTAGATTCTTCCACACTTTTCTTGGCTCTCAGGGACTGCATTTAGGGGACATAATACCTAAAACGAGATCTGACTTTTCTACCAAACCATCTTTGAGAGGCAATTCCAGTATCTTTTTAATTCTCTCAGCATAGAGATTGGAATTTTCTATGATTTTCTCTACCCAGCAACAGATTTCAGGTGATTTTGGAAGCCACTCAGATTTCTTGGAGTCTAGGGTCTCTTTGAAACACTGCCTGCAGGGGTACAAACATAGGCCTTTAAGACAGGCCTGTAGTGGAGAGCTGAGCCCCTGTGTCTTTTCACTCAAAGGATCAGAAAAGCCCACATGCTCCATGCTGGGCCAAGTGCTGGGGTCACACAAATCTTGAGTCAGCGTGCCCTTCCAGCTCTGAACCAGCTGCTTCCTCTGGGAGAACACGCTTTCCACCTCTTGCCTGCTCCTGGCAGTAAGGTGACTCCCTCTGTGAAATGTGTGTAGGGCTCAAGCTTTTTCTTCATTACACTGAAGCATTAAAAATGATCAGAGTTTGAGCTCACAGCATTATTTGATTACTATCTGTTTACCAGGGTCAGGACGTTTAGGAGTTAGGATTTGAATTCATTTTGCTCAAATAGTAAAATGGGTTTTGTGAGGTGCCATCGGGTCATGCTTCTCCTCATAGCAGCCCCATGGGAAAGAGCAGAACTACCCTGTAGACGTTTATAGGCTGTAATCTGTCTGGATGGGGATCACCAGGTCTTTCTGCCAAATTAAAATGAATTGTCAACCCACATACTCTGTGTATTGTAGACATCTGGTAAGTAATTGAACTAATGATAAGCAAATAGGCACTGGGTAGTTCAAATGCTTAACTTATTCAGTTGCCAACCTTCAAGTTTAATTTAGATGTTTGAGTCTACCTAGAGGTGTCTGGAAGAGGCAGTGAACTCCTCCTGAAAAAAAAATCAGTCATTCAACACTACTCAGGCACTTCACAGAGGTGCCATGAATCAGTCAACAGAGATCAACTGATCCTAGTAAGGTGTCCGCATCAGTGGACAAACATGGTATGGCTTTGACCCCACGAAGAACAGTTCCCTTTATTGAGCTGTTCAACTCTATGGGTGATCTGCATCAGGGTAGACAAAAGCATCTTCCTCTTGTCAGCTTCTTCCAACTGGGAAAGAACATGCATGGTCTTTCAAAGAGATGAGGTCTTTCAAAAAGAATGCTGCTAGGTGTAGGGAGGGGATAGTGTTGGACTGCTAACCGCAGGTCAGCAGTTTGAAGCCACCAGCTGCTCCACTGGCGGAAGATGAAGCTTTCTACGCTTGTAAAGAGTTACAGTTTGGGAAATACGTTGAGGCAGGTTTATCCTATGCTGCAGGGTCACAATGAGTCAGAGTGGACTTGATGTTGGGGGTGAGCCCCGCCACAGTGTTCACTGATTGTGCAATGACAATCATAGGCATCTTGTGAAGGATGTCTTTCTCTCTCTGTAACTCTTTCTTCTTATCCATACACCTCTTTTTCCTCAACCCACTTTCTCCTGCTCTCCCCACTGTGCTCATTTCTTCCCCTCCCAGCCCTTCTTCGTCTTACATGGCCAGGACTACACCTTCCTAACAAAGCTGGTAATTAGCTTGCAAGCTCTGAAAGCTCACCCAAGGTGTGAACTCTCTTGTGAGTAGTTACATGGAAAACAAAGCTGCTGTGTCCCCATTAGCACTCTGCTTATTAATCTGAAGGACTATAAGGTAGCAAATAGTCAAGGTTGGCTGTAGGAGCTTGCTGTTCAGTTGTGGGACTAACGCTCGTAAGAAATAATTGTCACCTGCTCTCAGAGTCTGATGAAGAAGATTATTTGTGCAGATTTCAATAAAAGTAGAGTCTAAGAGGAAGGGTTTGTAGAAAAGGTGGGACTTCCCACAGCTGAGGACTGAAAGGGGACATCTGATAGAGGTGGAAGCAGAGCGACGCGTCAGTAAAATTGTTGGAGGACATTTAGTGCAAGGTGTGTCAAAGACTTCTGTAGGAGACTGCGTACGTTCATTTTTCCAAATCAAATGGCAAACAACTTATTATTCAAGAAGTTCTCAGTGTCTCATCCATTTAAGACAACCTTGAGATACGGAGGCTTAGGACAGTTAACAATTACTTTCCTGGACACTGGAATTTACTTCCCATTGTACCTTGAAATACTCTGTCTTTCTCAGCACTTAAAACTAATCTCCAAGAAGTTTTCTGTCAGAGGTGCTTTTAAAGATTCTTTTAGCAACATTGATGACTTTAATTGAGGTTGATTGAAAGTACTCAGATGGCTCTCTTGTGACTCATGTTCTATAGACATACCATCTTCTTATTGATGTATTGTAGGGTTTTCATTTCCTTGAAGTCAGCCCAACACCTTTTGGGAAACTTAAATTCACATCAGGGTATGAGGAGGAAAAAGCCTTCTTCATCTAGTCTGTCCCTTGTCCTTTTAAACCACACCATTGGTTACGCAGCTTCAGAAAGTGTGTTTTTGTTAGTACTAAGCCTTCTTCCTGTTCAGCCTAGGGTTCAGTTTAAGGTTTCCAGTGCAGGTCCAGTAAAGAAAATATCAAACTACACACTCACAAGAGGACAGTTGAAATTAAATGAGTTTGGAAATAGGACAGGTAACTTTACCTAGCACAGTGAAGAAGTTATAGATCTAGAAATAGTTTCAATTTTGGTGTTTGGGCTTTAGGTTAGATGCAAGAGTCATTTGTTAAAGCCTATGGAAGTGGTTACCTTTTTTGGGCAAACTTTTATTATTCGCTATTGTTGTCTCCTTGGTTACTTTAGCCTCTAGATGTCTGGAGAACGGAATCCTTCTCAGGTCTCCTTACTGCCCATAATACTGTAACCATGCTTTGTGTGACTACACACCCCCTCTTACTGTATGTTCTCACTACTATAAAGGGAAGAAGCAGAGAATCAAGCATCCCTTTGAGATATCAAAGGCTGCCCCTTCTACACACACTTTTCAATATGTGCTAAGTTACAGAAACTTTAAAAAGAAAAAAAGAACTTCACCTTTTTTATTTCAAATCAGAAAAAATGAAGAGACTGGAATTGGCTCGTGATATATGAACTTGAACTCTGTGCAGATCCCCAGGTTACGATAATTCGTTCCCATTTTACAGCAAGCCTTCATATGGCCCTGCAAATAGTCACTTTTATTTCCTAATATACCATTGCTACTCTGGGAATCATAAGTCTTTCTTTTATGATTGGTGAATTCAAGTTTCAAAAGCCATTGCTCCACTTATCTAAGTCAGGGCCAAAAAACTGATATTAAAGTCCTGTAGCTATTAATAGTTCATACACCCAAACCTGAGAGAACACATTTAACTATGACTAGTGACTGGCAGGCCTTTGATGGAGTTATCAATTGTTCATTTCCTATTCTTCTTCCTCTCCAGAAGACAGATGTTATATGTCTTGGTTGCCTTAAATGAAAGTCAACCCAAGAAGGCTGGATTGTTGTCATACCTGCCTCAGCCCTGTAACTAAGCCCTACTATGTACCAGACCATTCTAGGCCATTTTATGCCTGTCAATATTTACATTCCGCCCAACCCCCTTTATCCTGCCTTGAATGTTCTCTTTTAATGAATGCTAGTTATAGACACCCATCTTCTGTGAAACTTTTTTTCTGGTCCTAAGAAAAGTGAGTTGTTCTTACAGTTACACACACACACACACACACACACACACACACACATACACACACACAAACTTTCAGTTAGTCATTCCATATTCTATTTGGTTTCTCTGACTTGAGTAACATCTGTCAATAAGTACCGTTGTTACCATCAAATAGATCCTGACCCATAAGGACTTCGTCTACTGAGTAGAATTACTCTGTAGGGTTTTCAGGAATATATGTAGTCATTTAGAAGGAGGTCAAGCCTGCCTCCTGCAGCACCTCATGGTGAGTTCTCATGGCCAACCTTCAGTTAGTGGTTTAACCATTTGCATCACCGAGGGAGTCTATTTTCCAGAAAATCTATGGGCTAATAGGATGAACATATGTTTTAGTTGTGATTTGAAGAGTCAAATCATCGCCTTTTCCACATTATGACAGGAGGAATATGAAATAAGTTTGAATATGAAATGATATTAGAGTGTGCAAACTCTCCATTAATTTTTTAATTAAAGATCGTTTTATTGGGGGTCTTACAGTTCTTATAGCAATCCGTACATCAGTTGTATCAAGCATATCTGTACATATGTTGTCATTCTTTTCAAAATAGTTACTTTCTATTTGAGCCCTTCCTATCAGTTCCTCTTTTTTCCCTCCTCCTCGCTCCTACTCTAATGGCTTCTTGATAAATTATAAATTATTATAATCTTCATAACTTACACTGACCACTGTCTCCCTTCCCCCATGGTTTCTGTTGTTTGTCCCCCTGGGGTGTGTGTGTGTGTGGTTATGTGTCCATCATTGAAATAAAAGAACATTATCATAATAAATGAAGAAAATATTTGATAGAAAATGTATATCATGTACATATAAACATATAGCTTTAGATATTCGACCATAAAAATCTTTATTATTAAATCATAGCACTATGAGAAAATAAGTGTTCCGTTAAATTAACAATTATTGGTCACAATTATATATTAGCAACATTTTTTTGGTACAACTGAGTTTATCATGTGGTATTCAAACTCTCACATTGAAATGAACATTGCAATGCTAATTTGCCATTTTAACATTACCGACCTGACAGAGTAATAAGAGCATCTAATTCGTTTTTTAAAATCTCTTCATTTGGTTATATTAATTTTACAGGTCTAATAAGAAAGTATTATACTTATTTTCCTCTGGGAGAAAAAAAACTCACCTAATTGTCATTTCATTACTTTTCACTCATTTTCTTTTTTTCAATTGAAGTTCATGCTGAAATAAAGCAATTTACTTATCTTTAAATTTTATACATATAACAAATAAGCCAGTTTTTCAAAGCAAAGTTATGGAAAATTATTAAAACGTTTAAATTTTATTATTTTACTGTAGATTCTGACTCTGCTAGATTATAATACATAATTAATTAATGTATAGAACTGTATTACTTTGCTTTCTAGAATCACAGCCATCTAACAATTTCTGACAATGAATTTCCCAAGAATGTATTTGTATAGGTAGAATTGTGCTTGCTTTTCATGAACTGATAAATGCCCTAATAAATGTTCAACAACTTCTTTGGTTAATTGCCAAAGACACAGAGCTCTCTGTGACTATAAGAAGCTCGTAATCGGTGTGGGAGACAGCTATCTCCACAAGTGGTCTGAAAGTCGCAGATTAACTCCACTTATTATATGAACATATGGAAAAGCACTGAAGACTTTACCGAGGAGTGGAGAAGGCCGAATAATATGTTGAAGAGTGAATATTACTCCTCACATGTAGAAAAAGGAAAGCCTACTTTTAACAGAATAAACTATTTTCCAAGGTGTATGAAAGAGAATTATGTGACCAGAAAATGCACACATGTAGACAGCACGGAGAATGAAAAGAACAAGGCTTTTGTGATGGATGGGCTTCTTACGTCAAGCTACATACATGGGCATGAAGCTGTTTATTCATTTTCACCCAGAAAGTCAGGTGATGACATATATATATATATAACTTAGGAAAATGGAGAGATCTTGGGTATACACCATTTTTCTCAAGTGCACACAGATATTTACCAAAAGGAAGTCTAGAAAAACAGAATAAGTAAATGAACTCAATCTTGAATTTATAAAATTAATTTTTTTTAAACTACACATTGCATTTCTTTTTTTTTTTTCAATTTAGACTAGAACTTTCTATCAAGAACAAAGAACTTTCTATCAAGGTTAAGAACTAGAATCACATTAACCCATTAGTTAAATGCCATTGACTCCCAGTTTACCAACAACCTGGTTACCAATAGGAAGAAAGTTTGGGTACAAAATTCCAAATTCCAGCCATTCAAGAGATTAACCTTGGCACATCTCCTTCCTTGGCTGGACATCTTATGTGTGTGGCCTCTAGTACTGCTTCATTCTGCATAGTACTCCTCCTGTACCTATTGGCATGTGATGGGGGGAGGGAGTGGGGATGTATGTGTATGTGTGTGTGTGTGTGAGTGAGAGAGAGAGAGAGAGAGATTGTGGGGAATAATCCGTCATTTTAGGGAAGCATTGCATTTCTAACAAAACCCATATGCTTGTACCACAAATATTTATGGAAAGCCCCCCTCTACGGTAGGCACTGTTCCATGTGCTTATGATACAGCAGTTAATAAGACAGGAAAAAAAATCTAGTTGTTTGTTTAGCTCCCATTCTAGTGAGAGAAACTATCAAGGCAAAGATAACTGAATAAAATAGACAATGTGTTAGAAAGAGATAATTTCTCAGAAGAAGTAAACCACAGCGATACCGATGAGGGCATCGGAAGCCTGAACCCTCTGCCATCTGCCCTATCGGAGAGAGCAGAACTGTTCCCCGAGCATCTGAGGCTGCAAATCTCATGACAAGACAGCCACATCTTGAACCGCTGACTTCCCGTTGGCAGTAAATGTCTCACACCAGGGGCAGAGCTGGAAGGAGCTCTGCAGGGCTAGACAGAAGAGGAAATATTGAGCAGGTGACTTTGAAGCCAGACCTGAAGAAGTGAGCATGGGAATGAGGGGCTTAGAAAGCATAGGAATTGAGATGCTTACTAGATCCAAGATGATCAGTCAAGTACTAAGCTGTGTATAGAGTTGGGAAATTCAGGGGTGAGATCTGTGGTGGATTTCAAATTTGGAGGTCAACTGCTTGTATGTGGTGTTTAAAGTCATGAGTTGAATTAGATCATCTAAGCATTGAACATTGGGGGGAAAAAGAGGTAATATGGATTAGTACACATATTAGTTGGGGAGATAAGGAGGAATCAGCAAAAGAGAGCAAGAAATCCTTGTTAGAACTAGATGAGAAAAACAAGTGGTGTTTTCTAAGCGCAGTGACCTTTTCAAAGAGAGAATGTGTCAGATGCAGCTGATGCATCATATAAGATGAGGCTCATAAATGTCCACTGGCGTGAGTGACATGGAGAGTTCAAGAGAAGATAGCAAGAGGGATGGAGACAGAGTATAAACAGTTCTTTGAAGTGTGTTTGTTTTTACTGTTAACAAGGAAGAGAAATAGGCCAGGAATCAGAAGAGAAAGAAGACCAGAGATTTTTTAAAGTTAATAACAAAACAACAAATTTAGCATGCTTACATATGACAGAGAATGTTCTAATAGAGAGGAGGGAATTAACAATGCAGGAGAGAGAATTTCAGTGTCTTTATGAGATATTAGCTAAGGGACAGGGTCTAAAGCACGGGTGGAAGGGGAGAACTTTAATAGGAGCATCCACCTTTACTATCCAGGCAGAGGTAGTGAGGTGGGGAGTTCTGGGGGTGTGAACTTGGACAGGTTCTCTTCAGATGGCAACACTTTTCTCAGTGAACAAGGAAGTAAGGTTATCTATTTAAGGAATAGATGGTACATGAATTATTATAGATTTGAAGAAAAATGAAAAGTCTTAATGTAAGCAAATAAAAATGCTAAATCTACGAGGGAGTGGTCTAGAGAATATGAAATGTTTGACAAGGAGCATTAAATAATAGACAACTTGGACTCAGTGGTCACCTTTCTCCAGCTCATACGGCTGCTTGGGCATGGATTTCATGGAGACAGCAGAGATTCTGATTGGATCACTGAGTGTTTTTGCCAAGCAAGTCAGTGGGCGTAAGAGGAGCAAGGATGTCAAAGGTGATTGCACGTCTGTGATCACAGTGATAAATGAGAAAGTACTATCCCGTTAGAGAATGAAATGGCAGGACTGGGGTGAGGTACAATGAAACTCTGGTGGGTTCAGCACTGGGCATTCTTGGTAGGATCAAAGGATTGTTGAAATGGGCTTGTAGTGGAACCCCGGCCTTGTCTGCTTGGAAGTATCTGCTCTCAGGTGCCATGATGCTGCATTAGAAGTATCGTATGTTAAAAATACGCTCATTTTCTGCAACCAGGACAGCCACACGCGTGTCTTCCTATCCATTCCCTCTGACCAGTCCACTCTGTGGACAACCGGCAAGACTCCAATTGATGACTTGGGGGCTGCTTCTGTGTTCCCCATTGCCCACGGGGCAGAGAGGAAAGGCAGGAAGGGAGGGGACCTGAAACTAGTCTGTTAGCTAATAAAAGAAACATTGATTATAGTGCGTGATTACAAATCCATGTCACTGATGTTTGAGCTTACTTTTGAAGAGGGATGATTTATTCTGATGTGGATGGATCCAAAACTTGGATCCTCATCTGGCTGGCTGGTGTCTGATCTCCTATCTCCTGTCAGTCTTTTCCTTCAGGATACTTAGGCTCTACTCCCACCCTCCCTTGCCCAGGCAGCTCATCTCTCTGGCAGGTCTTTGGAGAAGTGTGCTTTCTGATGTCCCCGAAGCTGAGCGGAGGGGCTCCAAGGCTGCTCCCCAGAGTCTGCCTTCAGAATCCTGGGGCGATCTCACTCGGGCCCCCTTTGTTCCTGTCACTCTTAAGATTGTGACCTGGATTAATAGTGTTTTTTGGGTAATCAAACAATAGGGAAACATGATCATCCTGCAAAATGTAACCCATCGTTTTTTATGACCATGATCTATCTTTTTGCAGACGGACCAAATGGATTTGAAACTAAGAATATAATACAGATGAGTCAAGTCTTACTTTGTCATCCACATAGAATTGTGGCTGTGGACGAAATAAAGTCTGATTCTGCAATGTTTGCAAGGCAAAATCTGGGCTGTACTTAGAAGTAGCACAATTTAAACAATATCCAACTCCTAGACTTTTTTTTTTTTTTTTGCTGAATTCAGACTCATTTGTTGAGCTAGATATTGCTCATTGGGGGAATATATATGTATTTGGATGAGTGGTGAATATCCACACTTGTGAAGCTACACATAAAATTTTTACATCAAACTATAGACTTTTGGAGTGTGGCACTTAACATTAATGGCAAAAATAAGTCGTAAAGATCCCACCAAACACACACTCAAAGTGCTGCCTAAAATTAATTTGTCATATCACGTGATAAAGGTCTTCATACTATCTGTTAAAAGACTTTTGCCGCATTTGATCGGCTGTGTAGGTCCATGCCTTTTCTTTTGGACATACATAGTTCTCAATTTGACTTTTGTTATTCATATTCTGGGTGCTTCAGTGATCTCACATGAAATACATATTAAATAAAGATGCGTAGACCGTAGGCTTTTTTTAAGCATGCCTACAAGTTGAACCACACATATTTCCATAGAATTTAATGTTCATGTTGCAAATACAACATAAGTGTAACCATACTGTTGTAGGAATCAACATTCAAAACAACTTAGTATGCCTGGTGGAGCCCTAGTGACATAGTGGTTATGCATTGGGCTGCTAACCACAGGTCAACAGTTTGAAACCACCAGCTGCTCCTCAGGAGAAAGCAGGGCTTTCTACTCCCATGAAGAGTTGCTGTCTTGGAAACTCACAGGGCAGTTCTACCCTGACCGACAGGGCCTCCGTGAATGAACATCGACTAGAACGTAGTGAATTCTGAGTTTTAGTGCTTTTACAAAAATAAACGAGATTTAATTTACCTAAACTGTCATAGATAGCTACCACTGAGGTCAGAATAAGGATTCAGGGTTCCTAACTTTTTGTTCACTGTGCTTTGCCATATATAGTTAAGAAAGTTTTCTTGAGTTCAAAGAAATATAGTGTCACCCCTGCTCTGATAAATTCTTACCGTTTTAGAAAAGTATAGTATAAGGTGTCACTCTTCGAATGCTCGGCTAACTTAAGTAATGAGATGTTGAACATAGTATGATATTACTTTGGCCTACAAAGGTTGAATTTCAGTGCATGAAAAGAAAATTCTGAGCTGTATAATATATTTTTTCATAATAGAAACTATCAATCAAGGTGCAAAAGGGCATGCTGGAGCAATGGGGGGTATTAAAGCAGATAACTTAGTAATTTAAACAGAAATGAACTGCCTCACTTAGAGTAAGCTGACCTAAAATACCATATTTGCCTTCATTTTCTGGTTTGTATAATACCTTAAAAATTAAAAAATAATATATACCTAACAATTTTTTAGTTTTCACATATATATACATTTGAAGGAATTCAACAAGTGTAAAGAAGTGGCTAGTTTGAAAGCTGTTTTGATTCATTTGCATGAATCATTTACAATCATAATTAAACATTAAATCTAATTTGCCAATTTTACAAAAGAGATGCTTTTTATATTGATTGCTGAAATTTGTTTATTGTTTCTGTCAAAAATCTCTCATTTGCATATCTAACAAGCAATGTCCTTAAAACGAATCCTGCTAACCTGAAAGCTGCGTTAGATCCTCTACGGGTTCTGAAGAGTTCATTTAACTAAATACGGAAATGGGTCAGCAAGTTCATGTGCTTAATAATGAACATCTGGTGTAAATTGTTTATAGATAGCTTACTACCAGGGATTACTACTAATGCTGAGTTTTCTTTAATTTTTATAATTTATCCACATCTTTACCTTTTGGGGCTCTTTATTTCTTCTTAAAGATCCAAGTCTCCATCAGGTATCACTTTTTGGGGGACTGAATAATTTCCTTCATCATTTTCAGGGTGAGGATCCGCACACGGCAAATGACGAGAGACTTAGTTTTGTTAACGAGGAAGTTTCTCAGTTGCACCTTCATTCTTGAAGAACATTTCATTAGAGATAGACGTCGTGGTTGACAGCTTTCTTTGAACTGCATTTAATGTCCTAGTCTCCATTGTTTCTCATAAGTAAACTATCGTTTATAATATTGTTTTTCTACATGTAGTGTCACTTCTGTCTGTCTCCTTCCAAAATTATCTCTTTCTGTTTGGTGTTCAGTAATTTGACTACAATTTCATTAGTTTATTTTTTTATTCTTGGCTTTTGTTGAGCTGCTTAAATCCTTGAATTTATGTCTTTTAGCAAACTGGGGTGATTCATGGCCATTATATCTTTAAATATTTTTTTCCCCTCAATTCTGCTTCTTCTACAAATTCAATTGCCTATAAAACTTTAACGTTGTCTAGCGGGTCACAGAGGTTCAGTTTATTTCTTTTAGATTCCACCCCCACCCCCCACCCCCTGTCTTTTTTTTTCATGACTTCAGACTAGATGATTTATACTAATCCAACCTCCACTGTATTGATTCTTTGTCTTTATTCAATTATGAAATATCAATTTTTTCTCTTCTAGAATTTCTGTGCTGATAATTTTCATTCCTCTGCTATGATGCTCTATCTCTTCATTGAATGTTATTATTTTCCTTTAAACCCTTGAGCATATTTTTAATAACCCCAAACCAAGCCTTCATAATGGCCCTGTAGGACAGAGGAGAACTGCTTCCAAGGTGTAAACCCTCATGGAAACAGACTGCCTCATCTTTCTCCTGCAGAGGGGCTGGGAAGTTCAAACCACTAAAATACTTACCCAGCTATGTAATATCATTGCCAGCTAATTTTATTATGATTGGGGTAATTCTCGATGACTTACCCCCGGCTCCCCCCAGTATTGGTGGCATTGTCTGATTACATCTTATACATTATGGAGACTTTGTTTTCTGTTATGTTTTTATGAAAAACGTTTCTGCTTTGGTTTAGCACGTGGTTAATCATGCTGGGATTTTGAACTCTTTTGTCCACTATGTACAGCAACTGAAATTTCTGTTTGGTCTTACTCACCTTAAGCAGGCTTGCCCAGACATAGCTAGTTCAGAAACCAGCCAGAATGTATGTGTAGAATCAGAGGCTTGCTTTTATGTTTCCCTTTACAGCTGGGAAAGAGAAGACAGGGAGCACTGTTGCTGGCTTGTCAGTAACAGCTAGGACTTGATTTAGCTAGCAATTGATTAGCACTCCCAGAGAGCCTGTGATGTTATATTGTAGAGCATACGGTCAATGTCATAGAATACGAGTATAGATAGAGCCATTCTATCACCGAAGTGAATCAAGACAAAAACAAGACCATACTATAATATTGTCCACAAATTGATAAAAATATAAGAATTGTCTAATCACAAATTGAGTAGAACATCCCTTGCCGAGCTAAAATGACAGACCCTTGATGCTTTAAAACCAAAACCAAACTCACAGCTGTTGAGTTGATTCCAACTCAACTTCATCTCTCTCCAATGGAGTAGCTGGTGGTTTTGAACTGCTAACCTCGGGGTCAGCAACCAGCCCAATGTGGAACTCATGATGCAACCAGGTCTATTGTTTTAGCACGTTGGAATATGAAGAGTTTTCCAAAAGTTCGTGTAAAAATTCCTATATCTTTTCATTCTATTTTCCCAACACCTGTTTGAATCCCCCTGTAAGATACTCGATGAGAGATTTCCTCCTAGTGACAGCATGGTTAAAGCACTTGGCTGCTAATCGAGAAAGTAAGCACTTTGAAACCCCAAGCTGCTCTGCAGGAGAAAGAAGTGGTTGTCTGCTTCCATAAACACGTACCATTTAGGATTTCCACCACTGCGGGCCAGTCTACTCGGTTTTATAGGGTCAAGATGAGTGGGAGTAGACTCAGCAACAATGGGTTTGTCTGCTGCTTCTAAGATTGTTGAAATGGTCAATGCTTTGATTTATATGTTTTCTCTATAGGCTAAAAAAGGAAATTGTTCAGTTATGAATTACTTCATCAATATTCAAAACAAATAAATTATTTCTTTCTGTTAGGTTGCTTGTGTCATGTAGTATATATGTATATGTATATATATACATGGGATTTTTTTTTAGTAATGTCTGCTATATTGCCTTGCGAGCTTTGAGGTATATTTACTTAATGAACAGCGTACTCTGAACTGAGGTATTGAGAGGGCAGGTTAGATCATCCAGCGGCCTTTGCAATCCCTTTGCTGTGTCGTGATAGCAGGACGTTTACTTGTGTTTCATTTTAGAGATAATCAGATTCTTGTACATGGGGATCATTATCATAAATATATGGATCTGAGGTAGAAATAAAGATCTCCTGGAATGTGCTATTAGAAAGATCGGCACATTTGAAACAAAAAGTGCCACTGAGCACCAGTGACACCCTGAAATGGAAGTTGATGTAATCATTGATTTTTTTTTAAATGAAGCTTTGTACTTAACTGTTATGACAAGGAACAAGCCATCATCTTATTTCTTATGTAAATCCAGAACTTGAGGCGCACATTTATTTTCTCTGTCACTTGAAGTCCATGCACTTCTCCTATGGGATAGATTTTTCTAGGTTGTCTGCAGAGATACATTTTTTACATGATTTATTTCTGGAATCTCTCCTAGGGTAATTTACAAGGAAGTACCTCGTTATTGAAATAGAGGTGATAAGAGATTTGAAAATACCATTGTTTTTCTCCAGCTGGTGGATGACAGTGATGTGTTCTTAAATAAGTTGTTGTCTGCCTTATCTCTGTCAGCATGGACATTTTTATAGTGCTTTTTTCAAAGTGTGAATACTGCCTTTGGTAAAGGTCAAAATTTAATACTACAACCTGCCCTCCAGCATTACCTCCCACATCTAGCACCTAGACACACCTTGACTTATGACACATTACTTCCTCGCATCTTTGATTTGTGTATTTTTATTGTCTGGCTCCTCCACTGAAATAGCAAGCAAGGTCCCAGAAGGGCAGGGATGGTGGTCTCATTTTGTTCCGTGAAGTACACGGGGAGAGTTGAGCAGTGTTTAGTGCTTGGAAGTTCTTCAAAACATGCTTGTGAAGGTGATGGATAAAGAAAAGAGTTTCAAGAAACTGAAATTTTCCGAACTATTAAAATAGTCCTTTAACCTCCAAATAGGTCTCCCAGCTTCTAGCATCTGCCCATTCCATTTACACGATCTGTCAGAGTCAGCTATTGAAAATACAGCCCAGATATTTTTTTTCTTTCCTTTTTTTCCTTCTAAATCTCTGCTCAGAAGCCATTAACATCTCCCCAGTGTCCATAGAACGGATTCCAAACTCTGGAGCTTGGCATCTGAGCCCTTTGCAATCTATCCTCAATCTGCCGACAACCTCACCAACCAACGCGCTCCTTCTGCTCCGCTCTCCCCACGTGCTCTTTGGGATTTCTTTCTCGTTGCCTCCAAATTCTTGTTTAAATATCTTCTTTTTACTGCACCCTACTCGGATTATGTGATTAAAGATGAGAATCACACTGCCCTCACCCCATACCGAGCTTTCTTGTAATCCATACCAAACTATCACCTTCTCTTCCAATCTACCATATAATTTCCCCATTTATGTTTATTTTTTGTCTCCTGCCCAGAAGGAGCAGGAGAACAAGGGTTTCTGGCTGCCGGGTTCCCCATTACACTGCCAGTGTTGAGAGGTCCCTGTTTCCGGAATTACTTTGGGCGCTTTGTTCTTCCACTGAGGTTCCTCTTCTCGGAACTGCATGTGCCAAAATCCTGCTTATTGGCCCAAGATTAGTTTAAATGTCATCTCTTTGGTAAATTGTCCCAGCTCTCCTGAACTCAAGTGAAAATAATCTCCCCTCCTCTCAACACTGGTGGTCTTTAGCCAGAAACCACTTTTAGATCCCTGAACAAATGTTCTCTTCCTCGTCTTCTGGTTATTCGTGTGCATGTCTTATCTCTCCTACAACTAACTGTTCCTTCAGGATAGATCCATTACTATTTCATCTTGGTAATCCCAGTAGTAGCAAGTTCCATGTGCATAACAATTGCCTGATAAATAGGTGTTGAAGAGGATAGGGGAATGAGTATGCTTACCACAGCACTTTCTATCCGAGTATAGAGAGAAATTTTGAATTATGTAAAATCCCTGTGAGAGTGAATTTTGATTGTGAGCTTGATTATTTTGGAGGGAAACTCAATTATGTCTCTAACTAAATGGACTGAAAATATCCAATAGGAAAAATCCCTATATATCCAATTTCATATTCACAGCCCAGATGAATCATTAGCTTTTTTCAACTCACAGTAATTCCCTTTTTTTAAAGCACTAATACCTTGCAAATTATGTATTTAAAACTAGTGTTGTATTAAATTATATAGATAGTTTATATTTTTCATTAAGAAAAATATGACGAAAGAAACAAAGAACATGATGTTAATCTCAAGAAATGTGTGGATTTACTAGCATTTGGGCATTTTGATTTCCAGAGTATTGCAATAGGACAGCATGAGTAGATTCTTTTATGTTAAATAGGGATCATGAGGGATTATAAGGTGGTGTCACAAAAGATCCGTACACCTACAAGTAAATTTGAAGGGCTTTACCCTTATTTCTTTCTTCTAAAATCAGGCAAATAATTATATTTTATTTCAAAGTTTCCCCTTGCAATAATTACCTTTCCTTTGTTCCTTTTTACCTAAACCACTGGCTCCCTCACTCAGATACATTGAGCTGTAGTCAAATGTTCAATGTTTATCACAACAGGCCTCGAGTAGAGATTTTATGACTTGCTTTAAAGAAAGTATTCCTTCTTTTTAACTCTGGGCTTGCTTGTTTAATCTGTGACTGTATCTTAAAGGGCGGCTTGCACCCTGGACTCAGTGCGCTGGGGCCTGTTCCGGCGCAGAGTGGCCTCGGGCAGCATGGCAGCCAGCAGCCGCAGTCTCACACGTGGGCAGAGTGGAGCAGCTCCTGCAGGGTGTCCCGTGTTATCAGTCACTCAGGGAGCAGAAAGCCTCCTCTTCCTCTCCTCGACTCCTTACTGGAAAACGGCAAAGAGCATAGTCTGTATCTTGAAGCTAGTTAAAAAATGATGGTTATTTTTGATGGAAATTAGAACGCTGTATGGTTACAGCTAAACATGAATTTATCTTAGAGAACTGATTGATAGTAAGCAAATACAGCAGCATGAATTCTACGGTGTGCCAGTTGAGTAGCCATATGTTAGGTAGGACGCACCTAAACGTTCTTTCCAAAATTTTCCTATAAAAACGTATGATCTTGGCCTCTACTCCCTTTCCACATGTTCCCATGTTGCTGGGATTTTTGGGGCAGACAACCAGGTCCTGTGCTAACTTCCAACTACCCACATTCATGCTTGCTCTCTTCAAACTGCTGCCCAAACTAGCTCAGCCACCACAGATGCTTAAAGCAGAACAGGCCTTCTCGGGAGATGGGGTTTGATGTGATGGCGAAGGACCGTGCCAAGTGGAATGGTTCCTGGAACTGAGAACTATGTCTTCATTCCCCGAACTGACTGAGCACCCATATTAAACATGGACTAAAGCCCCAAACTGGATGTCACCTAACTTTCCATTTCTTAAGCATTTTTTCCTTTAATTTAGTTCTTCATCCCTGATATTCCCAACTAAAGATTCCATTTCTAACGGGTTTAGCACTCATCTGATGTTTATCATACCTCACTTCATGAAGGTCAATAAATATGTTTGGATGAGTGAATAAATGGTCCATTTCCTATATGGCTTCCTTCTTTTGTTTAAGATGCAAATGATCTCTTTGGTAATAAAATGCTACAATTTTCCAGCCTCAGTTCCTGCCTTAAGGGATCACTATATAAAATCTCATTATTTAATCCTTTTAGAGAGAAATCAATATGCCTACATCAGGACAAGAAAGATAGTTTATTTGCATTGCTAGCACTTTGCCAGTTTCACAAACCATAGGAATTCATTGAAAATTAGGGTGACTGTCTAAACACAATGACTATTATCATGAAACTGGTGCTGACAGAGCTGTGAGGCTCGGCGCTCCCGGCACATTTCCTCTCATCCATCATTCGGACTCCCCTTTTGACAACGGGAAGGTCTCAGAAATTGATGAGTGGTCCTCAAGCCCAAATGGTCAACAGTGGCAAAATAAAATACAGTGAAATATAGTTCTTCTTTCATCTTCTATTGTAATTGGAAAATATTAGATGCCCCAGGCCACTTATATTTTATCCAATCATGCCATCCCTTTTAGTCAAACAGTGAAAGTAGAGAGCATGGGGGTGGGGTCGGGGACTAGAATGAATGCGCTTCATAGAAGACCCTCGGACATAATCAAAGCCAAATATCTATATAGAACATTAAAATCCATACTTTGGAACAATGTACTTTTCAAAACAAATTGAGGTACTAGTGGCATGGAAGCAAATGCAAATGCAAAAGAGACAGCTATAAAATGTAGGTTGGTTGGCTGCAGTTGTGCCCATGAAGCACTAGCTGGCATTCGTGTGAAATTTAAATTCACTTCTGTGCTGCTGATTGCCTCTTTGGAACTCATTATGCATTCCTTGGCATCAAATTTTACACTGAATAAAGCCATCGAGCACGAACCACGCAGAAATTAACCTCGGGGCCCATAAGCTTCTACAACAGAGCAGTTAGAAGTTGGTATCTGCCCTAGAAGAAGACCCTCTGAGTGAGTGGGGCTGCAGGTGTCGTGGGCTTGGAGCTTGAACCTCACAGGTACATAGATGTAAGGCCAGCGGAAGTGCATGACTTTCACTCCAGTCCTATGACTCCACTTCGGGCTTCTCTGCTAATCTTTTGAGTCTCATCACTTCAGTTTCTGCTTGAGAGCTGGCTCTTCAAAAACTTTAAGTGACAATGACAGTCTACAAAATTGCTCTTTGAGAACAATTAAACAAAGTTAGGAGGCATGTGATATTTTTAGCCGTGGGTAAAAGGGATCACTTAGCAATGACAGAGTGAAGCTCAGAGTCTGTAGAACTGTTTCGACAGGTCTGATTGTTATGTGACAGGCTTGAGGTAATGGCTGCTTTCTATAGGCCAACTGAGTCCAGGTGACTCCAGGAGGAAATCTTGCCAACCTATCAGATACAAACTTAGGTGTTACAAGGAATTATTCTTGGCAAGAAAGGATTTTTCTTTCTGCTTAGCTGGTGACTATGAAAATGATCCGAAGACGATTGTGTTCAATAATGGTACTATCAACTAATAAATCCGGCTCACTCATGGTTGTTGAGCCAAGTCTGACTCGTGGTGACCCTGTAGGGCAGAGAAGGACTAACCCTGTGGGTTTCTCTGGCTGGTAGCAGAGTGGGTAGCAATTGGTCTGCTAACTGCGCAGTCATCAGTTCAGAACTATAGCAGTTCCTCTGGAGAAAGACGAAGCGTTCTATTTCTGTAAAGCACCAGCGTCTCAGAAACCTATAGGGGGCCTGTTCTATATGGTTGCTATAAGTCATAATCCACTTGATGGAAATGGGTAAATTTATTGGAACCGAAAGCTTCATCTTTGTCCAAAAGAGGAGCTTATGGTTTTGAACTGTTGGCCTGGTGCTTAGCAGCCCACATTGTAACTGACTCTGCCGCAGGGGCTACATTAAGTACAGTAGGGCAGGGAGCTTAAACTAATACTGAAAAAGAGACAGGAGTTTATCCTACGAAGTAAACAATTTTCTGGGTATCAGTGTAATGTAATAATGCTGGTAGTCACTTCTTGAAATTAGGGAGTTAGGAACTGATCATTAATAAGGAAGCTAAGATAGACAAGAGGTGATGTCATCATCAATTAAATGGACAACTTGTTCTTATTACCCTGGTTCTGATCGATTATGATGAACTACCAATTCTGAGTCTTGACTCATTAATTACTAACCGTACAGGTCGAAGTAGGAGAATATCCTCCAGTTTCTCTGGTTGAGGAAAAAAGTTGCATTATATTGTGATCAGTTGTATTTCAATTAAGGTAGTAGAAAAGATTCACCCTTAGCACCATGCATTATGAAGCTGTCTCACCTAAATTTGTTTCAACTATGATGCTGACAGGTGGAACAGAGTAACCCTGTCCATTTGCAGTCCATCTGATGGCTTTTTCAAGAGGGCTGTGGTCAGGAGCCCTGGTGGAGCAGTGGTTCGGCACTTGCCTTCTAACAGAAAGATTGGCAGTTCAAAGCTACCAGATGTTCTATGGGAGAAACATGTGGCACTGTCTATGGAAATTGTCTGGGGAAGTTCTGTCCTATCAGGATACAATGAGTTAGAGCAGATCCCAGGACAATAGGGTTGGACTTGTGGGGTTTGTTTTGTTTTTGGTGGTGGTGATAAATACATAGTCTGTGCCACCAAGCAGGCAGAGGTTCCAATTGGAGTTCCAGCGCAGCAGTTGTGTAGAATGAGATCATTGCTTTCTCTAGTTGAGGCTCGCCTTTCTTCTATGTGAAATGGGGCTGAAATTATTTATATATATATAAGGTTCTTGAGTAGCATATGTAATTAAAAAAACATAAGCTTTATGTTAGTTTCCTAGTACTGCTATAACAGATATTATAAGTTCAAGGCTTTAAAGAATAGAGATATGTTTTCTCACAATTCTGATGGCTGAAAGTCCAAATAAGATCTTGGTCTTGTTGACGCCTTCCTTGTAGGTAGTCCTAGGACTTTCTTGGTTCACTTGACGTCTAGAAAAGGGGAGGGGTGCCTGCCCTATTGCCCCTTGTGCATTCAACTCGTTTTTTTTATGGTTCAGAAGTGATCTTATTTATAATCTATCCTACTCAGGTGTGGTCTAATTAACATAGCAAATAAAACTCTATTTCCTAAGCGCATTACATGCACAGGTGTAGGAGAGACACATATTTTAAGGGGACACAATTTAACCCATAATAAGAGTATAGCTCTCAAGTCTTTTTATCTAGATTTTAATCTCAATTCAACTACTTCTAAATTGGTTTACTTTATGGTTTGATTCCCCCTGGGTAGAATGGGAACAGTGTAAGTGTTTTGCTCCTGAGTTGTAGCGATGATTCAACATGTTAATGTCTGCTAAAAACTAGAACAGTTCAGCTACATGGTAAAATGTGCTAGCTCATATTACTAGTGTGGAAACTGGGGAAGAGAGAATTACATTGTAAGCTCTCAACTAAAGGAGTTGCTATGATAATTGTGGTTGCTTGTATTATTGGTTCCTATCCATTCTATGTCTTGCTTTACTGCTGGGTTTGCATTTTAAAGAATCATTTAAAATCTTCAAGTATTCCTATATACTGTAACATTCATCATATCTTTTAACCAAACTATGTAGCATTGACTACAAAGCACCTTTGTATTTATCATCCTGCATAAAGTACATTTTCTAAATAGGAGTGTCTCTTTCTGAATGGTAGCTGCAGTTTGCTGATCTACCCTTCTTTATGGGTCATAGGTCTGTCTCTCAACAGTGTTCCAGCTGAGGCACTTTGCCAGGCACTATATTCCTGCATAACAAAGCACCTTAAAGCAGTAACTTAAAACGACAGTAATCATTTGACTAATTCTCATCATCTCTGTGGGTCAGGATTTTGAGAAGAGCTTGCGTGGGCAATTCTGACTTTGAGGTTCTTGCCGTTATAGCCATATGGTGACTGGAGCTAGAACAGTTGGGGTGGCTTCTTTAGCTTCAGATTGTCTTGATGCATGGACTAATTGTTTCCCCACAACATGGCCACCCCAGAGTGAGGTTACTTCTGTGGTGTCTTAGATGGAAGCGGAATTGCTGTGCTAGTTGTTCTTGAAAATCACATTGCTCTACTTCAGCTTCATGCTTTCTTGGTTACAAGAAAACTACAAACTCAAGAGAAGGGTAATTAGACTTGATTTTTGATGGATGAGAGACAGATTTATTGAAAACATGTGAGATGGAAGATATTATTGTGATCAACTTTGAAAAATACAATCACTAATTACATCTTCAGTAAACAAATTATTCTTCTGTAAAAGACAGAGCATGAGATTATCAAAAAAATATTCAGACCAAAGGGAAATTACATAATTTTATCTAGTGCTTTTGAAAGTGAGTTTTAAAATGTTCAATACTTCCCACTTTATAATGAAACTAAGTTTAAAGCATGATGGACCAGAAAAGAGGGATTGATTTTGGCATAAGGAAGGATTTTCTGACAAAGCAAGCCACTGAATCTTGGAAAAGATTACTAGATTCAAAGAAAAGTAAAGAAGCAACTTCTCTGAGGGTTTTAAAAATCAATGGGAGAGGAATTCCATGAGTCTTACTTGTGTCCTGCGGTTCCAGCTGGATGGGAGAGATGGATTGGCTAACCTTTTTAGGCCTTTGCCAGTGACAGAATCCCTCTGTATTCACTGACAAATGAGCCATAGAGCAATTGGCTGGTTAACCTTGGAAAGTTCTTTTGGCCAATCAAAGTGCATTGTTTAGTTAACCTCTCTGTTTAATAAAAAAGCATTTCAATTCCTTACCTGTGCTTTTCTCATCAAGACATTGACCCAGAAATCATTACCTCCCACTCCCTACAGATCTTAATTATTATCATTCGACTAATAATTCAAAATCAATATTGGAATAGGATAAAAGGTGGGGTTGTTTCTCAGCATGGCTGCCAAGATAACTATCAAACTATCTATAAGTAATATGTTTCTGTTGATAAGTATGTTGTTGTGTTTATATAGATATATCATATAAAGAGATTATCTAGTGCCAAGTAATTTGCTTTATCGGCATGATGTAATTTAATTCCCAAACAACCCTGGTGTACGATTAGCAGTCTTATTTTTGGAGTGGAAGAAAAAGAGGTACACAGAAGTTAAATGAATTGTTAGAAGTCAAGAGGAGAGAGTGAAAATAAGAACCGAGTACTGGTGACTCTATTAGCTTCCTTAGCGGTGGGCTCTACTGTGTAGTACTGAGTGCCAACTGAAAGTAGGACCTCAGTTCAGAACCAGAAACCAATCTGTCAGTGCCGTTAAAGCACAGGCCAAGTGCTCCCTTGTCTGCCATTCAAAGCCTCTTATGACCCGCGGCCTCCAGTTTTAATTTGATCTCTCTTTATTACCTTGCTCTAACCAAAATGGATCTTCCCAGGCCTTTGTAAACATCTTTACTTTAAAACCTTAAATTAGCATCCTATTTCCATCATATTCTACTTAGTCTTTGAACCAGGGCCACGGTTGCCTTTTCCTTGGAGCCTAAGCTCACCCAAGAAGAGATTTCATCTAAATTCTCATAACTTATTTTCCATGGAGAGAGTCGGTGAGGAAGAGAAGACGCTCCATTAGAAGGCTGCCACACTGACTTCAGCAACAGGCTCAAACATAGCAACTGCGAGGGCACCGCAGGGCTGGGTAGTCTTTCATTCGGGGGCACGTATGGATTGGAACCAACTTGATGGCCTCAGCGTTACAATGGCAACAATATTTTTTGTTGTGATAAGATAACATGCCACCTAACAAAATGGTGAAACTAGGAAGAGATGGACAGAAATGAGTTATTAATAATAAAATACATCCCAGAATTGAGCCAGTAACCAAAATAGATGTTATGGTATTCTGTATTTTTTTTTTTTTAATCAGTGAATGAGAGAGTGAGTGAGAGAGTGAGGGAGTGAGAGAGTGTGAGAGTGAGTGTAAGAGTGAGTGAGAGAGTGAGAGAGTGAGTGAGAGAGTGAGACTGAGTGAATGAGAGAGTGAGTGAGTGAGTGAGTGAGTGAGTGAGTGAGTGAGTGAGTGAGTGAGTCGGTATTCTGTATTCTTGCTAAGAGCGGGCTGCACATTTGACTTGAATTACCAACATAAAGAGAGAAACCTGATGATGGTCATATTTAATGATTTGGCGTGTTCATCAGATCAAAACAAAACAGTTGCTGAAGAGATGCACTCTCCTCGCTGCATTATGACACTGCTTTCAGAGGCCACCAAGAAGAGGCCATTGTTTAAGCCGTAGGACTGATTCTTAGGTAATAATTATAAACCAGCACGAGCTGCTTCATACCAGGACACTCTGCTCAATGGAATGGCCTGTCTGTGTGCATGTGGCGTCGTGGACCAGTGCCCTGTACTCCTGCATGGAGCCTCTCAGAGTGCTCTGTTCATCTTTCTCAGTTCGCAGCTCAGTCTCCCCAGTACTTCAGAATGTCTAACTTTCATTGGTGGTCACATACACATGACTCTATCTTCAGATGGGACTGAAATCATTCCCTAATTCATATTTTGATCAATTTGGTTAATAAAGCTTTTTATGATTTTGTAGCAACATATTTTTTGTTACCTACTCCTGGATTAGCCTGTGATTTTATTGAGATAGGAAAGACTGATGATTTATTAGCAAACTTACAGATAGATATTTGATATTTCTCTGAAGTTGAAAGAGTCATAGGGGCATTTCTAGGTATGTGCTGAACTCTTAACTGCAAGGTTGGCAGTTCAAAACTGCCCTCTGCTCCGTTGTGAGACAGATGACTGTCTGCTCCTGTCAGGATGACAACCTGTGGAGCCTTTATGGGTCGCTGTGAATCAGCATCAATTCTCTGGTTCTGGAGTTTGGACCTGGAAACTGGACAATGGGAGGAAATACTAACACGTGGCCAGTTTAAAATAAGTTCAATGTCTCTACCTGAAACCAATGAACCTAATAAGAGTATATATAGATAGGTAAGACATATCGCAGACGCCTTTCCAGAAAACAGTTAAAAATATTGCATCAAAGAGTCGACAAGCAGATTTTATGACTATGACAACTCCTAATTTAATTGAATCCCTTCCCAATGCATGATTCACTTCTGTTCTGATACTGCATTTTCCATCTTTGAAGAAAGCACATGTTCTTACAGGCAAGCACATTGAAAGTAAATTGTTTCAGGTCTCTGTGACTTTAATAATAGTTATAAATGTCATCTTTAAAAAATTTTTTAATTAACTTATTTTTTTACTAATCATTTTATTGGGGGGGGTTCTTACAAATCTTATAACAATCCATCATGGTATTAAGCACACTTATACAGGTGCTGTCATCACCATTTCCAAAACATTTTCGTTCTACTTGAGCCCTTGGTATCAGCATGTTTTTCTTTTTCATAGAGATGTTGTAAACATTTTATTCTTTTTTTTTTTAATCGTTTTATTAGGGGCTCATACGACTTTTTTTTTTAAACATTTTATTAGGGGCTCATACAACTTTTATCACAATCCATACACACATCAATTGTGTAAAGCGCATTTGTACATCATTCTCAAAACATTTTCTCTCCACTTAAACCCCCGGCATTAGGTCCTCATTTTCCCCCTCCTCCCCCCCCCTCCCTCATGAGCCCCTGATAGTTTATAAATTGGTATTGTGTCATATCTTGCCCTGTCCGACGTCTCCCTTCACCCACTTTTTGGTTGTCTGTCCCCCAGGGAGGAGGTCACATATAGTTCCTGGTAATCCGTTCCCTCTTTCCTACCCACTCTCCCTTTACCCTCCCTGTTTTGCCGCTCACACCACTGGTCCTGTAGGGATCATCCGCCCTGGATTCCCTGTATTTTCAGTTCCTATCTGTACCAGTGTACATCCTCTGGTTTAGCCAGACTTGCAAGGTGGAATTTGAGTCATGGTAGTGGGAGCGGGGAGGAAACATTTAGGAACTAGAGGAAAGTTGTATTTCTCATCGTTGTTACATCGCACCCTGACTCATCTCCTCCCCGAGACCCCTCTGCAAGAGGATCTCCAGTGCCCTACTAATGGGTTTTGGATCTCCACTCCGCACTCCCCCCATCATTCACTAGCTCATACAACTCTTAACACAATCCATACATACATCAATTGTGTAAAGCACCTTTGTACAATTCGCCATTCTCAAAACATTTGCTCTCCACATAAGCCCCCGGCATCAGGTCCTCATTTTTTCCTCTCCCTCCCCCTCCCTCATGAGCCCTTGATAATTTATAAATTGTTTATTTTGTCATATCCTGCCCTGTCATCTTTTTTTGTAAACATGAGGCATGAACAAATTATGTCTCTTTTAAAAATCTGAACTTTTATTTAAAATATCATTAAATGGTTATGGTGCATTTTTTTCATATGTTCTATTTAGAGAATAATTTCCTATTTTGAAATCACAAGCTCTGAGATATATTTGTTATGAAATGCATTGTATTCTATGGGAAAAACACTGTGTTTGGATCAGACTTAACAGATTTTAACACTTCCTCTATTGGAATTAGGATAGAATTTCTCATATGCTTTGGTCTCTGGACACATTTACACTATTAAATTTATTGAATTTCCCAAAGAAGCCTTTTTCTGTGAATTATGTCTACTCATATGTAATAAAATTGAATTTTAAATGGGAATAACAAAACATTTATTAAGTCATTTAAAAGAATATACATATTATTTGGATTTTCAATAACAATCATATTTTATAAAATAAAACGAATAAAGTGCATTAATTTTTATTATTTTTGCAAATCTCTCTAATGTCTAGCTTAGTTGAAGAGAGCTGAATCCTCTCATCTCTTTTTGTTATGTCGTTTTGACTCAAGTATAGAAATATGTCCTTAAACAGCTAAGTCATTGGAAAAGGGAGAAATATTTAAAGAACTTTATAATCAAAAGTGAATATTCTTATTTGATATTACACCAAAGCTTAATATGTTGAGCTTTCTACTCCTGTAAATAATTATAGTCTAAAAAACCCACAGGGCAGAGCTACCCTGTCCTGTAGGGCCGCTGTGAGTCAGCATCGACTCAACGGCGGTGAGTGAGATTGTTGAAGGGTAGTTGCAATTACAGACTAGAGATAATTCCATATTCCATGAACTTTCCAAGTTTAATGAACAGTCCATATTCCATTAAATGTATTATTTTTGGTAGATCGTGCATTTTGAATGGATCTTTTACACATACATGAACTTGAAAACGTGTGACTTGTAACATTGTCCATCGTTTCTCTGTCTTTTGCAGATTTCCTAAATGTTGACTCTTTTCATTTTAAGGGTCCTTTCATTATTTTCACTATCACTCTCATCAGAAAAGGTTTTAGGTATTGGGAAGTTGTCAGACTGTAGTAGGCAGAAATTTCCCCAATTCTATTTTTTAGTCTGAGAGCTTAAATTTTATCATTGGCAAGAATCCTTGTAAGTAGTTTTCCCGGAAGTGACTGGCTTACTTGGTTCATGAGGGAATCGATGATGTCTACAAAAGCCCCCACTCGATGTCTACAAAAGCCCCCACTCGATGTCTACAAAAGCCCCCACTCGAAGGGAGCGTTTACCTGTGCGTGACCCTTTCAAGTCACAATGGCACTCAGTTACACAGGCACTTTTCCTCAAGGTAGCCTTCATTCTTGATGCACAGCAGAAATGAGTCACGTGTTCCTCCCATCCTGTCGCATACGTAAATGTCTTCTCTATTTTATTTTTACCCCTGGACACCTAATGATGAAGAACACAATGACAGGTGTATGGTTCTTGCCACTGCTTTGATTTATGCTAGCATACCAAGCATCTTGCTCCAGAATACAGAAATCAATAGAAAGAAAAAGGGAAATACTGTTTTGGTATCCTTATGAAATAAAATGTATATAATGTGTTCATCGGACTTTGTTGACACAAAAATTAAGTATTATGGCATTCTGAAAAAGGTAAATTTCTGCTTCTCCCCTCTCCCCCCCACCCCCCACTAAATACCGTGTGTGGTTCTGTAGGTAGATCACAGTAAAACCTCGCCATTGAGCTGCTTCCACCACAATACTCTACAATAATGCTAGTTGGAATAAGTATTTAAAATATTAAAATATTGCCAAATAGCTTTAAACAAAAGAACACTATTTTCAGATAATTTTTGAAAGACTAATCGATATAATAATTTTAGGGAGTGTATTTAGAATATAAATATGGCTAAGTATGTGATATTTTTCATATTGTACATTTGATTCCCCTTGGTTACATTGAATGGTTTATCGATGTATGACTTGATCTCTCTTTTGACTTACTGGTAACTTTGTACATGCATAGTGCACTTTGCATGTGGGACATTTATGAGCCCTAAGACTATTACTCCCCTCTTCCATTTCATAAAACCGAATTAAGTATTTAGAAAAGTCAGGATTCACGCAAGTGAATTTCACCCAACATGTAATGGCAATCATCAGTGACCACACACGGCCCAGGGGTTTGTTCAGTGAGAGTGTGAGCTATCCGAAATGACAGTGCTTGCTTTTGCGTCATAGTGAGCCATTAGGTTTAAGGTGAGACAACGCAGAGCAATATAGTCTAATAAATTGTGAATGATTGAATGGTTATTAAAAAGCATACTCAGAAGCATTATTTCATGGAATGTAGGAAGAGGACAATAAAAACACAGGCTTAAAGTCAGTAATACTTTGAGTCTGTTAGATGTTTTGCAGAGAGAAATAGAAATTTAAAACTAGACTGCATTTTAAGCTTATGTCTCCTATACACCGGTTTGGTTGGTTGGTCCTGTGTGTGAAGAAGACCTAAAACTTAAGGAGGGGCCATTCACTCATTCATTTTTATTAAACATCTTCATCTGCAAGGGCCACACATAGTGCCATGAAGTAATGTAGTGGATTGGATTTCTCTATAAAAGGTAAATCAGAGAAGTTAAGCTATTTTCTCTTCTATTACATGATAATGTTATTTTTCTACCATAATGATAGTATCTGTTTTAAAAAGTCATGGACTTTTTAAAGGGATTGACGGGCCAGGACCTCCACAAATCGTTTTTGAATAAAGGCAGTGGAAGCTTGGGATTCTCTGTGTATTAAATATCTGTACTGTTTGTACGACGAACTAGAGCTTGGTTTTTGTTTTGTCTTTTTAATTTGCCACCTATTTATGCAGATAGGGAAATTAGACCCAGAGAGGTGAAGTTATGTATCTGATTTTTCTATGCTACAACCAATCCCAAATCTACAGTGGCATATAGCAAAGACTATTTTTCTTTGCAAGGTTCGATTGAACTCTGCTGCCTTGGCTTAGTGATTTTGCATGCTCGGAGATTTTCCAGGCTGGTACCATTCTGCCCCACATTGTTTGTCATGCTTCTCTGGGATCACCATGCTAGTCTGCACATGTTCTTCTCACGATCTTATCATAATGGCAAGCAGAAAGCAGCAACATACAAAGCCAATTATGACCTAGGCTACTACTCTTAATTCTGTTACTTCCTATTCATTCTATTGGCCACAGCAAGTCCAGTTGAGTGGTCCAATGTACTTCCACTTTAGAGAAAGAATGCCAACTGCGTCGACAAAGGGAATGCATAGAGAGAGCGGATACTTGGCATTGTTGTATTGTCAAGAATATAGTCACCATCAGCCATTTATTGTCCACATGATTACCTCGCTGGGATTTACTGTTTTCTTTTGACTTGATCCCTTCAGAGGTGTTTTGAGTGGGATTTGGATGTCTACATTTATATTCTAGTTTCTACTGATTGCAAGAAGAGAGGAAAAGATATTCAGATATTTGCTTCTATGCAGCTGCGGTATCGACATGCCTCTTCTGTGTTTGATACCAGTCTCCAGGGAATTAGAGAAAACCCACAACCTGTCAAACAGAGTTTGTCATCTTTATCATTTCGCCTCTGATTGCTCTGTTCAAGTTTCCATTCAGAAGCAATCTATGGTATAATCTATTGCTGTCCTTTGATGATTTGAGCGAAATCGGCTCAATTTATTTATGCTCTGTCCATAATTTATTGTTCGTTCTACATTTGCAAAGGCAGCGTGTGAACTGAGAACACAGATGTTCTTGTTCTCTGCTATGCGGTTGCTTCTCAGGCCGTTGCCTTTCTCAGATATACATCTTCTACCTTGAGGACCTTGTATTGGGTGACAAGATGCTATTTCCCTCCTGCTTCAAGTATGGTCCCCTATGTTTGCCCTTTAGTAGGCTGAAGAGAGAACTTTGCTGATATTAGTGATAAGAAGTTGGATTTATATTCACAGATCCCTCAGATTCTACTGCTAAAAACATGACAAATAATTATTGCCTTACTGGTGGTTGGACATTTTAATATAATGTCAATGAAATGTACAAGTATATCACAATGTTATTCAAGAAACATTCTTAACATAATGCAAATACTTTATGTGATACTTGCCAAAAGTACTACTCTATGTTATGTCTGGAGTAATGAATGACTTCACTGAATCTGTTTAACCAGAATGAAATATGGATCTCAGAAAGAATGTTAACTTTGCTGAAAAGGATCTATTACTGTGTTTTTATTGGTAATGTGTGTTTAAAAATCACAAGTAAAATAACTATGTCGGTGTGTGCATATGTAATTATAAATATTTCAAGAGCATAGAACCCTTACCCAACTACTGTATATATTCGAGTATAAGCTGACCCGAACATCAGCTGAGGCACCTAATTTTACCACAAAACTGCATTAACAGCTTATATATGAGTATATAAGTATACCAGAAAATCCAATTCCCCCAAAGTAGTCTTCTTTTTCCCCCCATTTCCCCACCAAGGAACAGGGCAAGGCAGTATTTGAAAGTGATTTCGTGAGTTCAGTGGAATCCTGTCTCACTTCCTGGTATATTTCTGGATATATGATTATTCATGTTAGTGATAAACTTTGCGATATTTCTCTATGAGAAAGGTGCACAGAGAATGCTGTCATGTAACTCACCACCGTTGCCGACAGTGTTGGGCCTTGGGTTGCAGACTTTCTCATCAATCTCATGCACCCATTGATATCAGTTCCCATCCCATTCCACATCTCTGCTTCCAGACTTCGTCTTCAAAACCTTTCCAACTCATTATGCCATTTTCTTGCATGGTCCCTGTGCACTTATTCGCTAAGATAACACCAATTATTCTCTAAGGTAAAGTCCAGTTCTTAGAATGAGCCTGCCCCCTCTTACCTAGCAGTTCCCAACCACAAAACCTATGCTCCAGCCATTGAACGTAGGGCCATCTGCTTTATAAATCTTTGGTAAAAAGCGTTATTATTTTATGTCCTCAGAAGTTTCTTTGTAGAAAATTAAAGGGTACAGATAAACAATAAATCCAGAAATAGAGAAATCAATACCACTCAGCTATGACCACTTTAAACAATTTAGCGTAGGTCTTTTGTGACATTTTCATTTCTTCTTCGATGTTTTTTTTCATAAAAAGTGTCAAACATCTTGAAAAAGTTGGAAGAATTTCACAGTGAACATCTGTATACCCAGATTATACCACGGCCATTTTACTGTTTCTGATTTCTTGTGGCCCTTAATGCAATTCAAAGTGAATTGCAGAAATCAGTACATGTAATTAATTGCAGAGCAGTTGTGGGTCAGCTAATAGTATTCACTGAGGTGAGGAGAAACATCAGAGAAGGGGGGAATCCAACTGCCAACATCTGCTTTCCTAGAAACCATTAGTGTGTCCATAAATACATTGAAGGTGTCAGGCAGGCTGTGTGTCCTGAATTGTCGTTGGGAACTCTGTCTTCTTGGAATATATCTGGGTCTAGAGATTTCATACACTAAGTGATGGAAGGTAGGCCATTTCCACCAACCAGGTCAAACCCTA
This sequence comes from Echinops telfairi, assembly GCF_000313985.2. Lineage (NCBI taxonomy): Eukaryota > Metazoa > Chordata > Mammalia > Afrosoricida > Tenrecidae > Echinops > Echinops telfairi. The sequence continues at coordinate 44,691,074 of NW_022103920.1, read as the reverse complement.
GAGAACTAAGTAGAACCAGTGTCTTATTGACTCGTCTGCCTTCAGGAGATGACAGTCCAAGTGACAGTGAGGACAAGCAGCCGGCACCGTCACAGAACGCACCCAAGGCTCTCGTCTGTTTGTTTCCCTCACGTCTTTGTTTGTTTGCTTGCTTTAAGATTTTCTCTTACTTTTTTTTTCACGTTAAGCCCGTGCTTTAACCTGGAATGTCTGCATACACATGTAGAGAGCTGCGAATTTCCTGGAATGCTATGTAAAACTTTGTGTGGGAGTATACGCAGGCCTCAGAAGGTGTGTGGCTTTCATCAGATTTAGCAGTCTGGGAGAGGGGACTGAAACTGTAACCAGGGGAAAAGGTGCAATTAGGTATAAAGGGAATCAGGCGAAATGGAATCAATCTGTGTTGAGAGGCATCATATGGTCTTCTAGACATTAGAAGAGAAGCAAACATTGAGTGCTTGTGGTAGCTGGGAATTAGAATTAGCATGAGAAACATCTGCCTTTGATTCTTCCGGGAGCACATTATTTAATATGAAACCTAGAAAATGTATGACCTCAGGAACCTCATTAATGCCAGTTTGGTAAGAACTACTTCCATTGAAAATATTGTTTGAATGGGATCCTCCTACTCCTTGAACCAGCTAGTGTGTATTAGGGATTTGGGGATTACAGTGCTCTGCAGTCACAGCTCAACTTTATTCCACCATTTCATTCCTTCCTTCAACTCTTCTGGTAAAGAATGTAACCCTTTATTTGTTTTCATTGCTTTGCTTCTATTCAACATTATTCTCAGGCTATGTTCCATAGTGGAGAAACCAAATAGAGATCAAGCCTTTGATGACCAACAAAGTCGATACACATGGTGTAGGCTACAGCAGTCATTTTCAAAAGCAATTTATACAATTCTAATTCTTTTATTGTTTCTAATGTCAGGTTTACCTGAATTAATTCTTCCTCTTATTATTCATTCTCTATAAATACACTCTAATTTTATTTGTAAGTGCTCAAAAATATGCCAGATTAAAAAACAATTACAGCAGCACTCTTGATTCACTAAAAGGAGTAATTTGTTATGGAATTGGGAGGTTGGATTTAAACAGAAACTGGAACATAGAACATTGTAAAGAGCCTTTTCAAGGAGGATTTTTTTTCTTCTCTCTCAGAGAGAAGAGAAGAAATAAAATAGGCTGCCTCAGGTAAACTTAAGAGGAAATTTACTAAATGGGGATCTCTTTAAGTGTGGGAGCTGGGTGGGTGTGAGTGGAAAATTTGAAATTGTTTTCAAGGAAAAGTGTTGGTTTTTCAGCAGATTCAGTAGAACACATCTTTCAGGAACTTGGGTTCTTATTATTTTACTTACAGTTCTTTTCCTTCGCACTGTGGCATCTGGATCATATTTAATGCATCTGTGTATCTGCTTGTGTGTTAGCATGCAAACCAACATGTAATAACTGCACGGTACCATGCCTTTGCATTTGCTCATATTCCTGCTTTCAAAATTCCATTTATGAAAAGTCTTCCTTTCCAACTGTGTAGCACTAAAAAGAGAAGTAATTAGAGACTTGTCGTTAGTAAATGCTCAATAAAAATACCTGATTGGTTTTGATTCCATGCATGTGTGTTTGCCTATTTGTGTGGCTGTTTCAGTAAACTTGGAAGAAAGTTACTTAGGCTCCATGCAGCTTTTCGGATTTGAAGAATTGGTCCCTGGTTAAGTACTGTAGATAAGCAGGTACTATTAATTTGTGTTGAGTCACTGTTTAGAGTCATGCCAGAAAGAAAGCTGTTTATCATGGTGAATATTGTATCAGAAGGTACCCATATTGAAAGATTAGTTTCAGTGCACAGAGTATTTTCTTTAAACAGAATAATACAAATAATTGTAATCCATGAATTTAAGTATCTTCCGTAATTAATGTCCTCAGCCTTAGTCTCTCTGCTTACGTCACAATTTGCATGTTGGTGTAATTTGTTAAAAACGTAATTGTGAGATACTTGAATGGAGGCTTGGTGGGCCCCCAGGGCTGATCATCCTCCAATGGGCGTCATGGGACAGTGTTCCTCCAATTATGTTACCATAATTCCAAATGCGACCTTCAATCTCAACAGTTTTAAACTTGATTTTTGTCAATCTAACCATAATACATATATTTCCTGATAAACAAATAAGTAGCAGTTACATAGTAGTATCCATAATTGAAAAAGCTACTTAATTTGTATATCAGGACACTGCGAGTTCCTGAGACTGGAACTGTTGATGGGAGTAGAACCTCCCCGTCTTTCTCCCTCAGAGCTCTGGTAACTGTCATGTAACTCCGAACTCGTAGGTTGGTAAGAACAATGCATTCTCCTCCAGTAAAGAATGTGTATGGACAAACCATTGTTTTGTCTGAAGATTACCAGGTCCTCCTAAATACAGAAAAAGAGGACTCCTTAACTCAGACTAAGAAAGCTGAGTCCTTGTCCCTAAAATTCTTTCTGGAAAGAAATCTGCTCAATGAAACTTCCATGAAAGTAGGGGATCTCCGTGGCTCTTGCTCACTGAGCTGTCCTCAAAATGTCTCAAACTCGCTGCCATCGAGCCAACTGTGACTCTCGGTGTCCCTTAGGACCGAGTCAAACTAAAGGCTCGTGTGGGCTTCTAGACTGTCAGGATGCACGGGAGTAGAACGCCCCGTCCTTCTCCTGTGGTGCCGCTTGTGGTTTACCAGATGGCTTTGCTGTTTGCAGTACCAGACTCACCACTCCGCCAGCATGTTTCCCAATGGACTTTAATATGCTGGCTACCATATGGTAAGGATTCCGAAAAAGTTCTTCACATGATGAATAAATAGGCGTGTAACATTCTGAACCTGTTGAGCAAGCTTTCAACAATGGTGTGCAACATTTTCTCCTGGAATTCTTTTTGCTTATTCTTTCATATAATAAGCCACAACCTTCCAGATTTACCTGTAGATTTATCAACTACATGAATAATCTTTTATTTGATTTTGCACCTAACCAAGGATCAGTCTAATCTTTGAGAGGATTTGCAGTATCTGTGAAGCCCCGGCAGGACCCCTGGTGGTATATAGGGGGTTACTCATTAGGGTGCAAACCCCAAGGTTGGCAACTCTGCTCTGATAGAGATATACTGCCTTGAAACCACACGGGAACAATTGTGCAGGTCAGCAGAGGGCTGGTATGAAGCAGACGCCACTGGATGGCAGTGAGTTTGGCTTGGGTCGATGTTGGAAGTAAATGTGCTCCCTCTTCAGTTCTGCAATTGGCTTTCATGTCCCGCGTTGTTAATCGTCAGCTTCATTTCAGCTTTTTCATAGCTTTAGCTCTATGATTTGGACATTGACACTAGCTTAGTCCGAACTTGAATTCAATGTTTCAGATTATGTCAGGATCTCAAGCGAATGAATTGATCTCTATCAGCTTCATTGTACTCATTTATCAGTCTCATCGGTACAGTTTGAGTACAGGTTAAATCATCTAGCATGTATTTTGTATGCCCACACTCTAAAGAGTAAAGTATGCATCACTCTCCTCTTGTTCTTATTAGGTGCCGTTGAGCTAGCTTCGATTCATCGAGCCCTTCTGTACAACAGAATGGAACACTGGTCCTGCAGCATCCTCAAAATTGCTTTTGAGCCTATTATTATTTTTGAGCCCATTATCATATCCATCATGTTGACTCATCTCCTTGAGGGGCTCCTTTTTTGGCTGCCCCTCTTCTTCACCCGCATGATGTCTTTTTTCATGACTCACTATGAATCAGAATCAGCTCCATCTCAGTGAGAGAGGGGTCTCTACTGATAATATAGCCCAAGTGTCTGAGACTCTGTAAGCCTCCCCGACTTAGCGTCTAAGGAACATTCGGACTGTGTTTTCTCCACGATAGCTTTGTCCGTTTTTCTGACAGTCCATTGTGCTTTCAGTATTCTTCACCAACACTACCATTTGAGTACGTCAACCTTTCCCACTCATCTTTATCATTGGAGATATTCTGTACCACACTATCACTAAACATGGCCAATACTGGTATGACCATGCAATTCTACAGCTCTGTACTCTCATCTCTTTCCTCCTTTCAGTAAGTGGAAGCCCAAGACAAGATGTGTCCTGTGAAATTTCATTAGCAGAGATGTCAGGGAAAGGAAGAGAAGACAGATTTTCTCTAATATTTGCCAAGTGTTTCAAAAAGTTCATGGAAACATTTCATTATCTTTTAATTCCATTTTCCCAGAAGTTTTTGAAGAGGAAAGTGGACATATCTACTTTGATATCATTCACTCACACTTTAATTACACCAACTAGGAATTTTTGGAGGTTCTATATCAATTCTAGAAAATTCTACATACATAGAATTTTCTTCTAGAATTTGAAGTCAAGAGTAAGAATCAGTAAACAATTGTATCCTGTTTATACCTAGTTTATGATACAGAGTATGTGGAGAATATTCAAAAGAATGTTTTTGAATGAATAATGAATAAGTGAGGGAGATTGTTTTAAACTGAAGCTTTAATATTCTACAATCCCATGTAGAGATCATTTTCATCTTTCTCTGATTAACTATATTTAATATATTTAAATTGTTCAGTTCATTCACTGCTATTGCTGGAACACTGCAGAAAACTGATACCTCATTGCAGATTATGCTCAACTGACCTATGTTTATACAAACAAAAGTTTAAGAGCAGATCAGACAGACACAGAAATTGAATAAGTCAGAATACAATTGTAATTTTGTTCCACTCTCACCTTGACAGGCTGTTCCTTATTATCCTGTCTAAAAATAAAACCTCATGAGGGGGTACCCCCCCCAAATGGATTTTTTTTCTTTTCCAAGGCATATATTTAAATTTTTTAAAGTAATTGTCTAGAAAAGAGTGATGGCAACATATGTACCAATATGCCTGATACAATTGATGTATGGATTGTAATAAGAAGTGTAAGAGCCCTCACTAAAATGATTTTAAAAACCTAAAACATCCTTATCACCTTTTAAATACTCTCAACTACACTTAAAACATTTGTCACATCTGCAATTCCACTCTTGGAAACACTTTTCAAACTCATCTGTTTACATGGCTGACGGGACCTCTCTCGTTTTCGTGTTCACCTCTTCTACATCTTCAAATTGCTGTCCTCTCATGTCCCTCTGCATTCCCAGAAACAAAAAGAAGTCACATAGAGCAGGGTCAGGAGAGTAAGGTGCATGGCGCAAGGGAGGCATGCTGTTTTTTGCCAAAAATTGGTGCACTGAGAGGGCTGAGTAAGCAGGTGTATCGTTATATGGCAAAACAAGTCCCCCATCAGCCACAAATCAGGCATTTTTTGTCACACAATGTTACAGAATCTTTTCAGAACCCCTGCATAGAAATTTCTATTAAGAGTCTGATCTGCTGGAACAAATGCCAAATGCACTACGAGTCAACATTTTTATCTGCTCATATTTTATCTGTTTGGAAGTTTATGTCCACCACGAGATCTGTCAATTGACATCTCACCTTTTATGAAAAGAAAAAAAAACACTCATATATTTGAGTTTTTCCTATAGCACTGTCCTTTTAAGCTGTGTTCAGCATCACAGCAGTTTCTGTGGCAATTTTCCCAAGTAGGAAACAAAACTTCATAGCTGCATGCTCTTCTCTTAAATCTGCCATCAGAAACAAAACAAAACAAAAACAAGGTTTGAGCGAAACTACTTTCATGAAAAAAATTCACTGTGACCAGAGAGAAACTTCCCAAGCGACACCACTGGGTGCACTAACTCAGAGTGAGTTGCTTGATGCTCGCCTAGTGGGGAAAATGTGTATGATGAAAGTTCAGCTCTGCCCAGTGCAATTCCTTTTGGGGGGTACCCTCTCGTGCATCACCACCATCACCACTTCCAATCTTCATGTGTGGACTAGTTTTCTCTTAAGGCAATTTTCCACCAGTATTATGAGTCTGAACTGACTGGACAGTAGTGAGAGGCTTTTTAGAATGCGTATATTCTTTTTTTATGTTTTTGTGTCCTCCAAAGCACTGACACGAAGATCTTGGTGGGAAGGACTTTAGTTTGTTCTCGACTATATTCTTAGGACAGAGAACAGTCCCTGGTCCATATTAGACTTTCAATAAATATTTGTGAAATGAATAAATATACAGACTCAAAGAAACAAACATGTAAATTCTGTTGGAGACAGATACCCATCCTCCACATGGTCACAGTTTCAGAACAAGTGAGAAATTATATACTGAGTGCCTACTTTTAACATTTGGCCAATTCTTGGCATACATATTTTATGCGAAGACCCAAACTCCACCATGTCCTTCATAGTGCCTTCCATATTTCTCTACAGTCTGCAATTGGAGGGCAAAATAAGAAGCTAGGTTGCTTTGTTTAGAAGTTCTATCTTTATTGAAGATTGCTGTGTATTTTAGTCTATGTAACTTACACAGCTGCATCCATGAAAATTCATGTCATTAATAAAGAACTGGAAATTTGCTCTGAAGGGTCATAGTTATAGCAACCAATAATGAAAAAGACCATATTACATTTCATCTTATCTTATGGGCACTTAGAATATAGTAAAGTCTGCTACAGAGTTCCCTGTGTTGAGGATCAAGTAATGTATGCCCAACTACTTACTATAGCATAAGACATGGTCTAGCAACTTCAGACTTTAAGACACACGACTTTCAGTCCATCTCTTACATGTATATACAGCATCAGTCAATTCATATCTTTATAAACTAAAAAAATCCCTCTTTCATTCTTTCCATCTTTCATTGTCTCATTGCTTTTTTCTCCTCCATTTCCACTGGTTTGTCAAGCTATTATTCCTGCCGATGAGTGAGCACATTAAGTTATTTGAACCAAATCAGGTAAACCAATGTCAGTCTGAAAAGAAAAATGCTCTAATATACAGAAGCTGGCACACAAGAACATGGACCACATGTCTTTGAGATCATGCTCTAATATTTTTCATTTTCAGATAACAAAATCATTCTAATATTGATATATGTGTTCACCAACAAACCTTAGAATGTCACAAAGAAATAAGGTAGAAGAAATGATCACTGGGGTTTTTAAAGGATGCCTAAAAAGATCTGCTTCCACTGTTGTTACATATTATATACAAATCTCTGCATTTTCACTCAAGGCCCATAATTTATAGCAATATTATGCAACTGCAAGTTAGTTGAAATTCATATTTAAGCTGAATTAGCATATTATACTGCATCCGTTTTGAGAGCTGCACTCTAGATTGCTTCATTACTTGGGGAAAATATTTTCCTTTGTATCGCTTAATGGAGAAACAATTTTATACTTTAAAAGTGACTTAGTGATGCCCATGCTATGAGATATTTTGCCCCTAACTTGATCTTCATTCTTTTCTAATTTTAATTTAAGGGAAATAATGTTCACTAATTTGACTTGGACATATATATATATTTTAATCATTTTATTGGGGCTTAAACAATTCATGAAAATCCATACATACATCAATTGTGTAAAGCACACTTGTACATTTGTTGCCCTCATCATTCTCAAAATTTGCTTTCCACTTGGGTTCCTGGAATTAGCGCCTCATTTTCCATTTTCCCCTCCCCACCCCTCCCCGCTCCCCCCTCCCTCATGAACCCTTAATAATTTATAAATTATTATTATATCTTATCTTAC
>NW_022103920.1:44607266-44682106 GCF_000313985.2 Echinops telfairi | reverse complement strand
TTGGTCCCTTTATTTTCTTCTCACATTTTTTTTCCAGCCTCTCTTATCTAGGTGGACCTGTAGATATATTAATATGTGCATAAAATTGGAGATGGCTTTGACAGCACAGCACCAAAGTGGCACATAAGAACATGGCGATGATGGCAGCAGCACCAACAAGCTAATAAACAAAAAAGCCACTGACATACAAAATTTAAAAGAGAAAAAAGGAAAAAAACATAAATAGGCAGAAAAAAAGGAATGACTGACATATTTTTATTTTACCACTTACTTTCATTTGACTTATGGTTGCATCAAATGTAGGTGCTATGGGAAATATGGATTAATTCACCTGCTTCTCACTTTTTGTGCTCAAACCAGATGGAGAGAAAGATTCATTTCAAAATAACATTTATAAATGTAATAACTTGATAATACTCAAATCTTAAAATAAGCCTATTACAAACCATTTGGAAGCATTTCATTTTACAAACCTGAAATAAATTGCGACAGAAAATATAAGCTAATATCAGACAATATCAGTGACCTGCATGGTCCATGGTTCAAACTCGCCAATTGCTCCCCAGCACAAAGAGGTGGCTGTCTGCTCCCATAATGAGTAATGGTCTTGGTCACCCTGTATAGGGTTATTTTGAATCAGATTCAACTTGATGCCAAGGGGCTTGGGTTTTAATTAGTTATTAGAGTAAAACTGCATATTTAACTTCATATCTTTACCACTATTTATTATACAATTACTGAGTTTTTGTAGACAGTGAAACAATCCATTCAAATTAGATAATGACATGCTTTTAAAGATCAGAATATTCTATTTTTAAAATATTTATGCTAAATCTTCATTGGCAACATAAGAGAACCCTAGCTTGCTTTTACAGTTAAAAAAATACACATATGAGAGGACTTCAAAAATTTCATGAAAAAGTGGAATTAAACTACAATGGAATTTTTCTGCAAGCCTTTCTCAGCCCTCACAGATTTACTTAGAAAAGATACATTTTAGAAATAGAATAATGTTTTCAATAAAGGATTTTATTATCTAAAAGTAGTTGTAGTAGATTGTATAAGACCTTTTGTTAACATACAAGCAATTTATTTATTTATTTTTTTGTGTCAGCTATTGATATAAATTTTAATGAATTTGTTTTGAAAATATTATATTCTTCAATCTATTTCACATATTTCTCTTGCTTTAAAGAAAAATCTAATCATTACTTTCATCTCTCCAGATATGTGGTTTGTAACTGAAACTACTAGTTCTAATATGCATTAAGTGCTATCTAGGAAAACTTGTCTAGGACCTAGTTCTTTAGCCCTAATGTAATCAGTTTATTAGTAAAATATTATCACGTTAACCACTTCCTCTCTGTACTTTCTCTATAAGCCCTCTGCAGAGACTACAATTTAGGACACTTGAAAAATGTGGGATGGATGAAAGAAAGACCGAATGAATGTAATTTCAGCATGGGTATATGCTACGATATTTAAAATCCTCTATCTCATTCAAATCCTCTATCCTACTGGGATCCAACTCTGTAATAAGGAAATATTTATCCTTTACTTTCTAAAACGTAAAGTATCTGGTAACTGAAATATGTGGGAAACATACTCTTAAGATATCCTAACATCTCAGCCATATTACTGACTTAGAGAAGGGCCAATAAATCCTATTTGAATTATTTTAGATAAATCCTTGTGGTACTTTATCCACTGCTAGATACTGAGGGATTTCATCTTCCTTTCAGACTATGTGTATATGATTTTGTGCATCACTGCTTAGGTGATCAAAAAGAGATTCTACTAAACCTCAATTTATTATCAGAGAGGACCCAGCAATGAGGAGGATCTGGGCCAGTGTGGATAAGAATAAAAATGCTAATAGAATATATATAATTTATGCTCTCTTGTGTAAGTGAAATCTTGGTTTAACTAATAATATAAGTCCTTAATATGAACTAATGTCCACTATGTAAAAAACATTAGGTCTAACTCTTCTGACACATGTTAGTTCCTCTTGGAAAATGATTACACTCTGTGTCTCCATTTCTGATCAACAACCAATAGTATAGTGACTCTTCCTACATCCTATCCTGTCTTACATTAAACCACATAATTTTCCCAGAAAAAGCAATTTAGTGATCTAATCATGCCACTTGCTATTTTTCTATTCTCTTGGAAGTCACAGGTTACATCCAAAGGCTGTTTATTCAATCTTTACTTTCGAGTCACATTGCTTCATCTTCTGTTGACTCCAACGAGTAGTGTTTCCGTTATTCTTCAGGTATGAAAGTTGTCTTCTTGGGCTTGGATAAAAATGGCAAGTGGTCTCCCTAGAGTACAAACAATTCAGAAACATCTTCTGTCCCCTGATGTTGCTCGTGAGTGAGCTGCTCTGCTTTCATTGCCCTGTAAAGGAAACTAGATGTTGTGCATGATCATCGTTAATAAACTAAAAGGAGGATTGTTGATAGATCACGAATCATTCCATATATTAAAAATTATATAAGTAAATAAATGACAGATCTTGGTGGAAAGGATAGACTTTACAATTATACTGTACAAAATTAAATCCCAGTTTGAACAGTTACTAGTCCAGGACCAAATGAATTTGCTTTGCTATAACTCAAGTTTCCACATCTACAAAATGAAGAATATATTAGCTCTAATCTCAAAGATATATTCTTAGGACTAAATGAGTTCCAACGCACAAAATAGTGATGATGTGCCTAGCATACAGAAAGTGCTCAATCACTATTAGTTATAAGTATAAATAGCTTCTGGGGATGAATAACATTATAGTTTTTGGCTGGCACAACTGTGTTTCTCCAAAAGTTGCTTATAATTTCATCCTTCTAAGTAAGGCATGACTTATTTATGATATCTATGTGGCTACTTATGTATATTTTGACATAATCACATAAGAATGAGCTTTTATCTCTACTAAGTAATTTCATCTAACCACAGCACAATGATGGTACTTGATTCTTGATGATATAAAAATTAAAGCACTGTGTATTTTGTAAATATTCTGAGTCCTTTGGTTAGTGAACGTTAACCGAGCACATTTAAATAGATAGTTATAATTAGGGCTACCATCTGGTACAGTATATAAAAGTACAGTCCATTTTGTTCGTCCTATTGATTTTGAGATAATAGACAACATCTACCAGCTAGAAAAGGGGGTCCATATTAAATTTCATCCACAAGATAGGTGTCTTTGGAGACTAAGTCTCCTATAATGGAACTATTGATAGTGCTGCAGGCAAGACCCTCATATGTCAAACACCTGCTTCAGTGAGACAAGTTTAATGCATAGAAAGAGCTATTATTAGCGGCAGCAGGATTCTAAGCCCTTGGCACAACCTTTGTCATTGAAAGTTATAACAGGAGTGTTGCACCTTATTTTTCTCGTGCGAGGTCCCTGTGTACACCATAGTAATTCTATTTTAATGCTTTAAAAAAACCTTAACGTTCTTTATCATGCAGTTCTTTTTCATAATAGATACCGATGACAATTTGGCATTTATACGCCTTTGAAGAACGTGGTTTTACAAAGCCTGCTAGAGCAGTGTTTCTGTTCTTTGAAGGTCAATTATGGTTGTTTTTCTTCTTAAAATTATTTTTCTTTTAACTTACTAAAAGCAACTTGAGAGTCTTGAGGTTATTGTACTAGAAAAAACTTAGGCAGCATTTTATCTAGACCTAGAGTAATTGCAAATTCCAAATATTTAATATAATCTAGAACTCATTGAAAGAACATGTGGCAAAAATGTGGATTTAAATAAAATCTTATCTTGGGTTTCAACATTTGTTTTTATCATCAAAGGTTGGTTCACATAGTAGGTGCTGTACAGAATGCTGGAAACTGGGAGTGGAGATATTTTGGGGGGAAAATTTGGCTCTTAATCTGCTTTCTCCACAGAGACAAAAAGCACTATTGCTGATGCTGTCTGATTACAGAACTAGAACATCTTAACTACAGAACCAGAAACCTCATGTTCATGTAAGTTCTCTCAAATGATGATGTAAGTTCACATGAAAGGAGACAGTTAGTTGTGTAAAAAGGTTTGGGCTTTCCTGACTCTCACTGTCAACTTGATGCCCACTGACGTCATGATCAAGGTGCTAAGATACTCTGCATGCATTTAAACTTGGTATGGCAAACTAAATTGGAACCAAAACCTAACTTCACAGAGGGCATTTGTGGTGTTTCTTTCTGCCCTTCTTCAGTCAATGGGAAATAATGTCAAAAGTTTTTTCCTTTGAGGAATAGTCTTAATTCGTGGTCAGATACCAAGTCTGGTTACTTCGGATCTTTCTGTTATCAACAAGTATGAATTAGTGGCTTCTGTAATAAGAATTGAACTAATGATGATGAGTACGGCATTTGACCCTACTCAAAAGAAAATCATGTAAAATGTGCAGAACGTCTAGAACTAGCGTTTATATAGGATTTGTTGTTTCAGCAAGCCGTGGGTTCTTCCATTGTAGAAAAACATTTCAATGATAGAAAGTATAGAGTTAAAACTAACTTTCAATTAAGACTAGTACTACAATCCATACCAGTGAGACAATTTAATGGCTCTGTCACTAACCAGCTCCGTACTCAAAACAGTTTTAAAATTCTGGGCACCTTGTTAGGTGCTATTGAGGTGGGCCCAGCTCATAGTAACTCAGCGTGCAACAAAAGGAGGCCCTACCCTGTAATGGCCCATTCGCTCAACTCTTATGTTTGAGCCTTTTTTTTGCCGCCACGGTGTCAATCCAACTCTTCAAGGGTCTACCTATTTTTTACTGCCCTTCTACTTGACCAAACATAATTGTCTTTTCTAAGAACCAGCCTCTTCCGCTAACATGTTCAAGATAAGTGAGAGGAAGTCTCTCCATCCTGGCTTCTAAGGAGAATTCTGGCCATACATCTTCCAAGACATGTTTACTCTTTTACCAGTCCATGGTACTTTGAGTATTCTTCCCAAGCACCATACTTAAGTCCATCAATTCCTCTCTGGTCTTCCTTATTCAATGGCCAACTTTCACATGCATAGGAGGCCATTAAAAATACCATGTCTTGGATCAAGTGCACTTTAGTCTCAAAGTGACAGCTTTACTTTTCAGACATTAAAGAGGTCTGAGTAGCACATTTACCCAATGCAATATTAGTTTTCTGATTTTTACAATGGTAGCAATAAGACTTCAGATAATCATTGTAAGGATCAAATGAACTGCTGCTGATGATAAAATTGAACTTGAGATAGTGTATGGACTCAATGAGAAATAGATGTCTTTATTTATACTTGAAATAGATCTTACCATTTTTACTTTACAGGAAAGAAGGAGGATCCTGAGACTCAGATAGTTAGCCACTAGCCTAGGGTCATACGCAGCTAGTACAGGGAAAGCCATAGAAAACACATGATTCATGTCAAGGTCATTTTTCAAAAGGTGGTGAACACCTGTAACCGAAATTCATCATAGTAAGGGTCCTGCGGCTAGCCCACTAATCTTCCATCACTCAAGTGTACAAAGTCCATCGATACATATGGCATTTCTTTCGTCCAGATTCTTCATCTCCTACTCAATCATATATTAAATGTTTATTAAAATCACGCCATTTCACTATTTAATTGTGTGTTTGTTGTGATATAACCCACATTTTATCTGAGATTCCTCGCCTGCCCTTCATACTTTAAACTAAATGGGCTGAGAGTCCCATCCTTTTCCTTTACCCATCAAAGTCCAAAACCTCCCCAAGATGCTCTCAATTTCCAGTGGGTCTATCACCGTCATGACCAGCGTGACCTCCAACCACCTTCTGTGAAACGCTTTGTTTTCTACTGAACCACATCCCTGAGCGAGAAAATAGTCCATGACACCACGTACACATGTCCCCAGGAGAATGCATGTGCTCAGCAATATGAATACGGGGCACTTTGCTAATTATAGGGGAGATGCAGAAACACCACCAACTCTAAATTAAATATTAGAAATCTAGTTGTAAATGTTTTTCATCTCCCTTCAAGGTCACTCTTGCTACCTCTTCTCTCTATATTGTTCCCTACCAGCCCCCTGAATTCTCATTAAATTCTAATTTGGGAACCTTTTTATTGCATTCTGTCACGTTGTACCCTGCTAACAATAATCTCAGACTCTGATTTCTACAGGTGTCTTATTAAGGCATTTTCCTACTCGTGGACACAGTTATCCCTCGAAGGAATGTGGCCACCAGTGACTTGTACCCAAACACATGAAAATTGCCGCTCATCTGAATGCTTCCTGGAATTAAACCCACCCTCCAAACCCGTTGACCTCACGTCGCTTCTGATACATAGCCTCCTGTAGATGGATTCTGAGGCTGTAAATCTTTACTGCAGGCCATAGCCTCACCCCCACCCCCACCCCCACCCCCGCATCCCCACCCCAAGCAAAGGAGCTGCTGGTGGGTGCCAGCCCAGCACGGGCCCCATTGCCCCATTGAGGTTCCTGTCCTGGAACAGAGGCAGGTGGAATAAAGACATAAATAAACCAAACGAAGAGAAACACCATGGAAAGGTGTTTGGATGGGAAAGAAATGACACCTGTGTAATTCTCTTAAAAATCGGCCGATGGTGACGTCACTTTGAGGCGTGGCACCTGTAGTAGCACAGGGATACTCTCTTTTCGGAGACAGTGACCCACCGCGACGCTATGCTTTACGCGAGTAGAAAGCCCTCAGGCAGCAGGTGGTTTCGAACTGCTGACGTTAAAGTTGGTAGCCCCACGCCCTGCCGCGACGCCACTAGGACGCCGTTTTGGAAACCGATCAGCGCTCCATACACAAAAGGCCCATTTCAAGTTACCAAACTGATCAGATGGATCCCACTTAGGGGAGGGTTAAGCTCTCCATTTAGGGTTGTAGTACTTTTTTTTTTTCAATTGAAAATATTCTGTCCCCGACAGCTGGGTGACAAGTTTCAAAATTTCAAATGCCATGGCTTCACCGCTTGCACCAAGTAGGGCATATGTTTTGTGTTTAACATCAGATTTTTGGCTTTACTTATTGGCTGTTTCTGCCTTGGGAAAAAGCCAAACTTGTCTGGCGAGGGTGGGGTGGGGAATCTTGCATCAGACCAGATGCGCTTTGTTCCTATGTAAGACGGATGGTACAGAGGAAGGGGTTGCTGCAGGTACACTGCTGTTATTTCACTTTCAAAAATGTCCCTCTCCTATCCTGTCACCTTTGCAGCTACACTCTCTTGGGCTTTTAGTTAACCAGTCATTTCATATTTGCATTATTGGGCTCATCATACCGCTCAGGGTTTTCCCTGGAAGCTTCTGTTTGGACACTGATATTTAAATGGGTGGTCCATGAGTTTCTGTTTAAAAGCTGTGTGAGGTGGATGGAAATTGAAGTTTTCCACAAAGGGGCATTTCCCTGGCCATAGTGGCAAAAGTCTTTTATTTTGTAAAGTTTAAAGATACGATCACACAACCGAAGAAAGCTTGTGAGTTCAGTAGTTTTCACACAAATTATACTAAGATAATCCAGACAGGTAAGTACTTTACAAAATGTCCTTAACAAACTTCCAGGGCAATGATTCTCAAACCCTTTGGGAGTCTATTCCACATACAGGGTATTTCCTGTTGCTGAATATATTTCTTGTCGTCATATAATCCGTATTGAACTTGAAATCCAAGAGATCCCCCCAGTCTCCCCAAGCTTAAAGAAGCAAGTCTAATTTGCTTATAGGCACTTATTTTCTCAAGCAAATCAATCCCGATCTGATTAAATTCACTTTGTGAATCTCAACCTTAGCACCAGTGCTGAAGACGGGACCCTTTCCTACAAACAAAGGCAGCAGTGAAAAAAAATTAAGCTTGTACACGATTTTGGTCTTTTAATCAAGAACTAGCATCAGAGCATTTTAACAAATCCTAAATTCAAAATAATAGTCCTTTTGTCATAGGGTGGGGTGGGGGAGAGTATGATTCCCTAGAAATAATTTTTTAAGATGATGATATTCTAAGTGATTTAATCCAGTATCTTGCTAGTTCCTTTTAGTGTCTGAACATAAGCGAGACGGTTTTAAATCATTGCTACTTTAAGCGTCAGCATCTTTGGAAAATTCAAAGCTGAGTGCTTAGCACCACAAAGCCCCAGCTTATAATGGAAATAAATTCCACATATATTTTATATTTCAGATATTCATCTGTTTTTATTTGCTGCTAGTGCATGGTCTCTGAATAACACAGATAGCATACAAGGGATGCACCATGCTCCGGGGTACACAGGAAATGAGGATGCTCACAGCGCCTGCCTCCATGAGTTAGCTCAATAAATTTGAATTGCTCATTAGAGTTCCAATGCCTCATTGTTGCCTATATGTGAACAGCTTAAGTGAATAGGAATCAGATGGAGGGTGGGGGAGGGCACACAGAGATTTCACATAATTCCTGTTGCCAGAGAAACCATTTGCTTGCTGTCTGAGCATGCACCGAGTAGCTTAGATCAACTGGAGGCTCAGCACGGTCCTTGCTGTGACTTTAGGAGAGAAAACAAACAGAAGGGAGAAAATGCTTACAAAGAAAAGCCGAGTATGAAAATGGTCTTTTAATTGCACGGTTTTGTAAGGCTGGGCTTTGAAGCACCTTGACCCTAAGACTGCAGCTCCATCTGACAAGGCAGTTCCTCAACCCCTCACGTTCATTTGTAGTTTGCATTTTCTGCCCGTGTTTGCAGGTCCGGAAGACCATCCCCTCATAGATTATCTCTATGCTTTATACAAATCCATATTTATAAAAGAGTGACCTTTCTCTTTTCCTTTCTACTCCTCTCCTCCGGCTCTCTTTCTTTACACACACACACACACACACACACACACACACACACACGCACACGCGCACACACACACACACACACACACACACACTCATATCACAGAACCAGGCTGTTAACACACTGGAAACTTCCCTCGGGGGAAAGAGAGGGGAAACACGGCCATACCATAGTTTGTTCACCAAAGCCCAGAATAAATGACAGCAAACCCAGACGTGCAAGGAGCGCACACACTATGAATTCTGGACTTGTTTATTTAACACTTGGATCTTTTGGATGGAGGAGGGTTTCTAAGTATGAATGTTAGAGAATCAATTCAGAATATATGAAGTTAAATATTCTACTTCCTGTATATTTTCTGACAGTGCTTAAGCATGCTGCTTTCTACCTTGATGGTATTTAAAGAAAGGGAGTAGTTGTATGTCTATATTTGTAGCAGCTCGATGGGGGGTGAGGGGTGGGGGTGGGGATGGCCGGGACAGCTATTTCATAATTTGAAAGATGTGTATCTCTACAGACACAGCTTTTTAAAAAAGCATGTTATGGAGGCTCTTACAGCTCTTAGGACAATCCGTACATCCATTGTGTCAGGCACAGATCTTTATATTACTATTTCAGTATATATTATACAAACACCTATTGTTAAAATTTTACCTATAGGAAAGGTTTCAATTAGGGGTTTCCCACATTATTTTGAAAGATAGGTAATTGACAAGTATGTTTATTAGGAAAGATTGTGAAAGAGCATGTGTTCACTAATGAAATCATTCATCTATCTCCCCCAGATGTAGAAATGACTGCTCCCTCTTCGTGCGGCCTCCGCCTGTGCACGTTGTGGCTTTCCATCGGTGTCTGTGCCACTTTATGCCTCTGTGTCCTCTCCTCACTGATTTCAACCAGCGTAGCAACCACACTCCATGTATTTTCAAAACTCCAGCACCAATTACTACAGACCTGGACGCATAATCAGGATACCTGCAATACGTGTTGGGAAAAAAAGGAGCAAAGACGTGAGACAGCACTTCATGAACAAACACTATGTGTAAGGTGGCTTTACATGCTAGGAGTCGAGGGGGAGACCTAATTCAGGGCGCCACATTGCCTGTCAGTAATCACAGGACACACTTCGGATTGTTTCAGACACTTTAAGAGTCAACATGACAATCTTGAAGAATAGAAGCAAAACAGGCAAGAAGAAGAAGCGTAGGTTTTCAACTAAAGCCTTACATTTCCAAAAATTCAGGGGAGGGAGACAGTGGGAGGGTCAAGGGGAGAAAGGGTCTTGAAAAATTTAGTGAGAAAATAATTCTGACTTTTTTTTTCTTTCCTGATTTCAGTCTATCGTGTGAATTTTTTCCCCTATGTAAAGTCCAATCTTGGATGGTTGTCATGTTAGCATCTCTCCCCGCTTGCACAATCACCACATACTAATTTTCACTTGCCCTGGGGAGATGGCCCAACTCGCATTCCATCTTACTGACCCATCTTCTTTAGACCAGCACAGGTAGAAAATTGCTGATCGGCTTTAAAGCTTTCATACTAAATTATCCAGGTTTTCTTTTGTCGTTTATTTATTTCCTATTTGTCTGGGAGGAGGTGGAAGGTTTAAATTCCGATTCTGATTTAGATCGTTTCCCACGTTGCCTTTTGCTTTCCTTACCTTTCTCGAGGTCTCCCCTTGTCTTTGTGCATCAGTCCAGCAGATCCCCGTTGAGCTGTTAACGATTCTCGTATCACAATTATATGCCATTCCATTTCTGGATGTTTCATCTTGATCTCATGTTACTGTTAGAGTCTGGCTTTACAGCTAAACTTTATCTAGTCCCCTTTCATTTATTTTTTTTAAGTTGCGTTTTGGGTGAAAGTTTACAGAACACATTCGTTTTGTCTTCCGTGGCTTATAAACATCGTGTTTTCTCGCTTCCATCGCAAGCTCATTGTTGACGCTTCTCCCTCCCACCCTGGCTTCCACATTGAGCTTGTCCTTCTTTCCGACCACGTTGGTCTCCTGCCTTCCGGACTTTGGGGACGAACCTAATCCTTTGTGTCTTGTATGTTTCCTTTTCTGAAGAATGCATTCTTCCCAGGTGTTACGCTTCATGTGATCTACGGTGTGCTGAAAGACGCCGTGGTGGGCTGTTGGCAGGCAGGTTGGCAGTTCAAACACACTAGACTCTGCGGGAGAAAGACGAGGCTATCTTCTCCAGTCAAACGGACCTCGTGGAAATGCTGCGCAGCGTCTCCTTGAGTCGGAATTGGACTCAGTGGCAGTGGGTTTGGGGCTTGGGTTGTTCGCTGAAAGGTGATGCCGAGGGGTGGGTACAGTTTCAGATTTGAAGGGTTTCTAAGGACCGTACTCCAGCAGGTGAGGTTGGGGGGTTTCCACCAGTCTCCATCAGACCAATGAATCTACTTTTTCAGAATTTTAATTTTTTTCACCCTACATTTCTTCTTCCTCTGCCCAGGGTCTTCTACTGTGATCCATAGCAGAGCAGTTAGTGAGGGCCGCCAGGAACCAAGAGCACTCTGGTCTCAGGGTAGTGGACTGGGGTTCACAAGATGGTCTTTTGTGCTCCGTGTTTACTTGCGTAGTTGATTTGCTTCTCCCTCCTTTGCTCCAAGGAGCTCTGGTGGGGTAGCGGTGGCCCCTGGGCCTGCTGCTCCGCCAGAGAAAGATGAGGCGTTCCACCCCTGTGACAGCGACAGTCTCAGAAACCCTGTCCTGTAGAGGGGCCATGAATCACCATTGACCCGACGGCAGTGAGACTGGTTTCGTTTTCTCTAGGTCGGCAGACACCAGTAATTACATCTTAGATGGCCGCTTCCAACCTCTGAGGACCTCAGTCTCTACTCCCTGGGGTAGGACGGAGACACTTTCATTGGGGACAATGTTATCCCAATGAGTTACCTGCCCCCCGACCCCCAAGACTCCACTTTACTCTTTTGTATGTCTTGATGAGAACTCAAATTCTCATTATATTTAATTCCCCCGATGGACGCTGAATCTTGTCCTTCCTCTCCCCGCTTTCTCCAGAGTAGCTTTAGCTGAGGGAATGGAAAGATCTTGAAGCCTCAGCTTGTCTGGAAACCAACGCCTTCTCCTGTTGGATTGCTTCATTATAAATGCAATTGACAGAGGTGTCTATTATAAGCTATTTGTTACACAATCTTTATAAATAGTTCTCATCATGTATAAGACAAGTCTAAATTTGTTTGAAAATAGCTCTGAAGACACCCTGCTGTGGCTTCCTCAGATTCCCAGGCTGGCATTCAGTGGGGAGTGAACTTTTGTTAGTCATTTTCCTGTCTGTTTGAGATGATGTGCATCACATCAACGTCAACCACCTTCTGTCAAGGGGAGCATGCTTCTTAGGTAGCCATTCAGCTATGCAGCTCTATTGACCTATACTGTATGGTTTCTAAGATAAATTTTGGTTTCAGTTTCTTCCCCAGGGAGGCCCTGATTAACCATATTGGTTGGCGCTGCCAGCATTTCTGTTTGGTCTTGCTCTGGTTGTTTTCTGACTCCAGCTTGACTTGCAGTCCAATGGAAGAAGGTCTTTAAACTCGAGCCCACTATTGCCTGTTCTTTCTAAAGACTGGTGTGTACAAGGAAGATAGAAAGCTTAGGACCTTTGCAAGTTCTTGGTCCTATACTCCTATTAAAATACAAGTTCAAAATTACATTTCAAAGTCAAATATAAACGGAGTTTGGATTAGCTGCCATTTTGGATTATACACACCACTGCTCTCCATTACTGTAGGTAATTAAGAGTCAGCTTTTTTGATATGAAAAAGTGTTCCCTTAAATGCCAACCTTCCCCCCCGCCCCCATCAAACTTCCATAAGAACTTTACTCAGTGAAGCTGACTGATTACTATTCCACCTCCTTTCTGTACTCAGCCTCTGGAGGAGATCATCAAAAGCAATAAAACCCTACAAGGCACATAGGAAGGGAGGAAGAAGTAAAGCTGGGGATCTGAATAATTATGAGTCCATAATCATTCCTTGATAATGAGAAACTTTCAGCATAACATTTTCAAGGGTCATATCAGAAAATATGACTTTATGGGGAAAATGAATGGAAATAACCTAGAACTTATATTTTAAACACACACACAAACTCACTGCTGTCCGGTCAATACTGATTCACAGTGACCCTATAGAACAGGGTAGAACTGCCCTTGTGGGTTTCCAAGACTGTAACTCTTTATGGGGATAGAAAGCCCTGTCTTTCCCCAAAGAAAATTTAGAGACATGACAATACTCTCGGGCAGAAGCAGATTGCAAAGATGATTGGGCCCATCCATTCTCCAGTCTCCATTAGATATATGAAAAAACTCAAGACATCCTAAATATTAGACTCCAGGTAATACACCTCACCTCTCTGCTACTTCTGTACCTTACTGGTATTTCTAACGTTGCTTTATTTTGATGTTTGTTGTTTGCATTCTTCTGTAAGTGTCGGTCTGGCTCTGACATTTCTTCTTGTCTGAGATCTCATCATGGGTTCACCCTAATTATTCTTAACACCAGCACAGTGCCTGGGACAAGGAATGTTCTCTAGATTGAGTTAAATTTAACTTTTATATATAACATATGAAGAAATGGTAGTTCAACATATGTGTTCACTGTAAACTTATGTCACTAAATGTAATCATGAAGCTCAGTCATTCGTACACTATAAAACCCTGGAAGTGTTTGATATTATTATCTGCACACATTAGGTTACATAGAGAGAATTTATAAAGGTTTAGCTGGAATTTCAATTGCTGAATTAATTATATTCGGAGCACTTACCTGTCAAACATCCATTGATTCCGTTCTCAAGCTGTGGCGTAAGTACTTTCTAGATAGCAGCATTACCTTTTGATATAGTTTCCAGGCTTGTACCCAGATTCCTACGGCAATAGTCATCAGTTTTGCACATCATGGATGAAGCACTCTGAAATCACAAGTGCCGAGGGAATTAACAAACTATATGACTCTTTAAAGTTTGTCTCTCTTTTCATCTTGAAGACTTCATATGATTTTGTATCAAGTGACACTGATAGCAATATTTTGAAATTTTTTTCTTTTAATCATTTTTAAAATTTATGACCATTTTTCATTGTTGAATAAGCTTTATTCTAACCTCTGACTGCCATCTTACTTTGATTATTATGATTCACTAATATGCTGTTAAACTCTTTTTGCAACACCCCACTGACGAGAGTGGCTGTCATTACTATCGCTAATCATGGGCAGATAAAAGTCCAGATTCAGTCAAAGATAAAACCCTCTTTCTTCTTGATATATCATGGTTCATTTCTCCAAGACTCAGCTAAGAGTTCGCATTCTCTGATGGCAGTGTCATAGCTTGACTTGTGTTTATTCCCGACTGTACTCACTCACCTCCAGCCTCAGACATGTGTGTATTGTCTCCGACATGCTAGGACGTGGAAACTCTCAGCTAGGTATACTCAAACCCAGGCAAGGAGAAGACTAGCTAAAACCCT
The DNA here is from genome assembly GCF_000313985.2 of Echinops telfairi. Taxonomy (NCBI): domain Eukaryota; kingdom Metazoa; phylum Chordata; class Mammalia; order Afrosoricida; family Tenrecidae; genus Echinops; species Echinops telfairi. Next base: position 44,667,799 of record NW_022103920.1, on the reverse strand, counting down.
GATTTTGATATTTATTCAGCTATGTGAATTTGGGTCAGTTCCTCACCTCTCTGAATATCAGTTTCCTCATTTGTAAAATATGTGTGTTTTTATCTCCTGTGATGTTTAAATAATGTGACCTGCATTCAGCACTTGAAAGAGCTTACTTAATATACAGGAGGCATTTCTTATAGGACCTCTGGTGATGCTGTGGGTTCAGTATCGGGCTACTAACTACAAGGTACCTGGTTCAAACCCACCAGTTGGTCCACAGGAGCACAATGATGCTATCTGCTCTCTTAGAGATTGGCAGTCTCCGTTGCAGCTCCGTGTGAGAACTGACTTGATGGCAGTGCTTTTGGTCTTGTTTGCTTGCTTATGTGGATTAAGTATTTCTTAGAGGAGCTCTGGTGGTGTAGTGGTGTAAGTGTTTGATTACTGACCGAAAGGTATGAGATTCAAACCCACCCCCAAGGAATACTTGGGAACCTTGGAAACTCTACGGAGCCGTTTAAGGTTTCCCTCAATCTTATAGGATTGCTCTGAATTGGAACGGACCTGGTGTTGGCAATGAATGGTTTGATTTGGGTTTGGGTTTGGGCATCAGGGGTTGGTCACACCTTCACCAGCTACTCTCCGAGAGAAAGATTTGGCAGTTGCTTCTAGGGAGATGTACAGTCTTAGACATTTTATGGGGCAGATCTTCCTTTTCATGTCTGGTTGCTATGAATCAGAATCAGCTTGACAAAAATGGGTTTGGTTTCGGGCTTTTAGGAATTTCTTAACAGTGATTTGTGGCTTTTGAAACGATGTTTAAAATCTAAATAAGCTAAATTTTAAAAAACCCTCATTGCCATCAAGTCAATGCTGACTCATAACGATCCCGTCAGACCAGGTGGAACTGCCCCGGTGAGTTTCCATGTCTGTAGGGCTTTACAGGAGTAGACAGCCCAGTTTCTCCCTTGGAGGGGCTGGTGGTGCTGAACTTTGGACCCTGCAATTAGCAGTCAAGGAATAACCACTAGACCACCAGGGCTCCTGTGTAGGAAGGATAATTTAGCTAAGCATTTCCTCTTAGCAATGGTTACGTAATATTAGGCTGCTAGCATGTCGGGCTGCCATCGCTCTCCTGGATATTTCAACCCTTCTAGGTTTGTGATCAGAAAGAAGAGTTACAAAATACTGTCTTCATCTCGCTGGCTATAAGTTTGACAAAAGAGAAGACCTGTAATGCAAGGTCAATCCAGGCAAACAGTGAGCGAGCAAGGTGTTTAATGTGTAATCCAAGATACTGAATACGGGGCCAAAGAGTCAATCCCAGAAGGTCATGTGTAAATCCTAGGAGTCAAGTGCAGAAGATATCAGGAAACAGTGTTGAAAGCTATGGCTGAAAGATGAGAAGCAGCTAAAGAGAAATAGCCATCTCTTTCTGGGTCTTCAATAACTCAAGAGAACATAATATTCATCAAGAACTGGAATAGTCACAGAAATTTGTATTATGTTTTCTAGTAGGCATCGATGTTCAACAAAGTTAGAAAATAAATGCGAACTTAAGTGGTAAGTACAAATATGGGGAAAGTATTAACAAATGTTTTAATGGAGAAATAAAGCTTGTGGAGCCGCTGACATACGCCAGAGAAGGCTGAGAAGACTTCCCATGGGAGATGAGTTCTCGGGCAATGATTGAAAGACATGTGAGAATTTAGAAAAGAAGGGAGTGAGGCACAAAGAGATAATAGTTTGTAGAGGCACAAAGATAACGCAAGGCCAAGGCATTTATCTAGCGGAAGCATTGTGTGTGTGTGTGTGTGTGTGTGTGTGTGTGTGTGTGTGTGTGTTGCAGGTTGGTCGAAAGAGGGCTGAGACATTGTAGGGAGAAATGAGGTTCTTTTAGCCTGTGGGGTCCATCTCGTCAGTGCCTTTGTATATCATGGTTAAGGTGGGAGAGGTTATTGTGCAAAACATAGGGGGCTTTCTAGGAGGTTTCTGATTTCTGTTTTCTAAGATCAGCCTGTTGGAAGTGCAGAGAATGACCCGGGAAAGGAAGAGTTAAGAGTCCTTTCTTTGCTGAAGGGTCAATGAGGTGTGATGAGAATCTTAGCTCCTGTTTCACTCACACAAGATGGAGAGTAGGTTCCAGGTTGGAAACAGAAATAAGTGTACTATGGCTGGGGAGCTTCATGAAAAGTAAAACACTGAGGAAATAAAACTAAAAAGAGCCCCCAGATGTGTTATAAATTACTTTAGAAGACTCAATATTAGAGAATCAAAGTGTATGTACACATTTTGAAGTAATTGACACCTGGGTTTTTATCCTGGTTCTGGTAATTAGTATTTATGAGACTTCGGGTTTACTCATTCATGAAATGGAGTTAATCACACCCGTCTCGAAGGGCTGAGCGAGGGTGAACTAGAACTTAGGGAAACCATTTGCTATGTAGGAGGCTCTCAATAACCAGTTTATAGAGTCTACCTGTTTGGAGACATTTCGTTGAACATCGCTTATTAATGCACTATCCAGTTAAGTTTCAAGAAAGGCATCGGGGATGTATGAGCATGCATAAGGAGAGCGAACACACTCAGAGCAACGTCTGGCATGAATGAGCCCTGAGGCAGTCCTGTGTGCTTATTAAACATACGTCAATTGGTGGATAATAAATAGTCAAGGTGCACGGTCAGGTTAGTTTGTCGTGCTGCAGAGTCAGGAAAGACTATGAATTCTACAAACTAGTGAGTATTGAATGGCATCCGAAATCTAAGGTACAGTGAATTTTGCTTACCAGTGTACACAACTTCAAGTGGCTGTAGACCATGACTCCTTTGCACAGAGGTCTCTGTGACTGAGGGTTTAGAAACAGTTTTTAGTCTCTTCAAAGAGAGCCCCATGAGCATGGATACGTTTGAATGAGTAACTCTGTGTTGTCAGCACAGATTGAAGAAAACATTTATGACTGTTAAATAAGAACTGAATTATTGAATTTACATCTTGTCAATCCCCCTCAGAGGAAAATCTACACAGTGCCTTTTGTTTCTTAAGAATACAGCTTTCATCCAAGATATAGCAATATACAACTTCATCTTGGTACTTAATGAGGCATTATATAGGTGGATATAGCATAAGCGTATCAAAGAAAATAGTCTATTCTTTATGATTTTAAGAGATCAAGGACTAAACTTTACTTGCATTTCACAGGGAAGTGGTTTTTCTTGTCATTTTGCTGTTGTACAAGCAGCTCTTACTAGACTGCATCAAGCTCCAAGGTTAAGACTGAGGTGCTTATAAGAGTGGGAGCAAAGTCAGGTCTGCTTTTCCCAAATAGTAATGAAATCGAGGTATGTAAAAACATGATGATCTCATTGAAGCAATAATAAACACAAAAAGATATTAAGAACCAGATGGAAATTCAAATAGAAGGTTCTATAATGGGGTATAAGAATGCAAATCACCCAGAGTAGAGTTTTTGCACATTTAAATGTAGTTGCTTCTGTCATAAAAAGACATACACATAAAATACAATCTGTTAAACTATTTGTATTTGAATCATAAGAATGTCTTCGTAGAGAAACAACGACGTCTGTGTGGAAATCTGTGGCTATAGGTGTTGTTGTCGTCATCTTCGGACTGAGTATGAAATATACAGCTACATGTATTATCTGGTTACATGGCATGCTTTACAGTCAGAAGTTATAATTATACGAAAAGTCACATTCAGGTAGATTCAGGAAGTGGAACATCAAATTCACCTTTCTAGCTTATTTTCTGAAATGATTCTATTAATAACATCAGATGCACAAAATGGAAGTTTTGAAAATCATGGTGATTTAGTAGTGTATGGCCTTCCTTTACCATGCTGCTGCTCGTTGACCTAGATGTGAAGATGCTTGTTTTCCTTATGTTGAGGTATAATTCATTCTGAGTGCTGCAGGCTTCGATCTTCATTAGTACGTATTTTAAGTCCTCTCCACTTCCCACAGACCCGGCTGTGTCAGCTGCACAATGCAGATTGTTAATGAGTCTTCCTGCAGCCCCAATGCTGCCTTCGTCTCCCTGCAGTCGACTGCCTGGGTTATGTCCTCAGACAACAGATTGAGTAAGCGTGGTGAAAGGCTACAACCCCAACACACAGCTTTCCAGATTCTAAACCTTGCAGTATCTCCTTGCTCTTTGCAGCGGTTCCACATGCGTACAATTAAATACTCTGGAATTCTCATTCTTCTAAATGTCATCCATAACTTCCTAGGCTTTGCATAGTCACATACCCTTGCATAGTCAGTAACACACACGTCAACATCTGCCTGGTATCCCCTGCTTTCAGTCTCTTGCATCACTTGTGTTTTGAGTGGGCGTAAATATGAATCTCTCCCAGTTAGTTGGCCAGCTAGCCATTGTCCAAACTCTAGCATGTGTATCAGAACATCTCAGTTGGTAATCTAACAATTCCTAGAGTTGGATTTTTCAAAGCTTGATCATAATACCACTTGCTGAAATGATCGAAGGTGGAGCAGTTGTTTTAGTGTGTTCCTTCTATCTTCTGTTGATGCTTTCTGAATTATCCTTCGATATTTTGCCCAAAGAATCTTCTTTCATAGATTTACTCAGTATTAGAACCAAACACAAAAACTCACTTCCAGCAAGTCTACTCTGCTCAGTGACCCTATGTGACAGAATAGAGCTGTCTGCCCCAGGGGGTTCTGAAACTAGAGTTCTGGACAGCTGATGGCTTAGAATTGCTGACCTTCTGGTTAGCAGCACACCACTCTCTATTACATTAGTTAACATAGCCTGACTTTAAATAAAGAATGGCCGTGGACATATAGAAAGTAAACCAGTCTCATAGTGCAAACCTCCCTGGCACCAGTTTTGGTAATCATCTGACTCCTGGCTCCTTGTGAAGAAAACGATTTGTATGTTTTTGTCTTATAGGTCAAAGGCTGTAGCATGGGATGAAATCAAACATGCTTACTAAGTGAATAATTGATTTTGTGACCTCTCTGAGAATCAGTTTCTTAATTACATGCATGACAACTCTTTAAAATAACTTATTACTGGAAATGTGGCCTTAGCACTTACAAAAGTGCTTCCTTAATGAATTCCATAATATCCTATCATTGAATTTTGGTTCCTAGATTTGCTAATTGTATACATTTTGGCAAATGACCAAATTTAAATATCTCTCATTATTGAAAATGAAATTGGAAGTAACATAAAGTAGATAAACCTGGTTTATTATACGCTACCTAAGGATTATATATATGAGAAGAGTTTACTTCTAAGTAAACTGTGAAGTATTAGGAATCCTTGTACCTATTATAAATTTTACTACTATATTAATATATTATTTCTCTTGATAGATTTTATTCAAGTCCTAAGATACATCACAAATTACTTTTAACGGAAATGAATCTTGCATTTTACATGGTTCGCCTGCTCGCTTTTTTTTAATACACATAATCGGCTTTTAGAATATGGTTTCAAGTGGTATTCAAACTTTGGCAAATGAATAATTTATTTCCCTTTGGAACAACTGTAGATCCTGTCAGGGTTTTTGGAATACTAAATGACAGATGTTCTTCTTCTGTCCAGTCGAGTACTCTAGATTTAATTGTGCTGAAGCACCGTGCCATTTGCGCTCAGATAGCTCTCCAATGTTCCTTCTCTTCTCAAGGGGAAATCCCTGCTTCCATTAGCTTTGCCTGGAATTATGAACATTCATCAGCAGGAGGATCCTGGGAAATTTAAAAGAGATATATGATGCATCATGTTCTTTTGAAGGCATTTGTTGCTCATGCCAACCTTCAGGAAATTTTAAAAACCTAGTAATTACTTTATTGGGACTCACAAATGATAAGATTTAGTATGGTTTAAATAATATCCAGTGGGTTTATGAGAGAGTTTTTTCATTAGAGATGATTCGGGAGGAAGGAAAGTATGGCTAATATTAAACTGACCTTTTGTTAACACGTGAGAGGTAGAATGCTAGGTTGGTTTATTAGCAAAGGAAGGACTGAAGAAGGGAGGGTGGACAGGAAACAGAATAGATGGAGAGAGCGAGGGAGGGAGGATAGGGCAGCCTCATTTTGATTTCTATTAAAGCATCTTGATGAAGGAAATTTGAGGCACAAGTACCACCTTATTTCTCATCCTGGACATGGTGTTCACACCCTATTCAAAATTGCAGACAGTGATGAAGTATACTTCGGCTTCTAAAGAGTAAAATATGCAGTCTTTCAGATACTTCCACTTACATTTTTATTAAAACATGAGGTACATCTCCATCTCATATTTTCAATAATAAAATAATCTCACCAACAAAAGCCCTATGATTTTTCCAAAGGAGAAAGACGGTTAACTAATTTTACTCAATACAGGAACTCACTCCTTAAAGTCTTTGTATACATCCAAAATGCCAGAATACTGATTGATCCAACTATATTGTATTGTAATGAACACAATAATTAAGACCCAGAAGTAAATGCTGTTAGGTGACAAGATTTTTAGTACACATGGGCTAATTTATATTTAATACTTAATCCTTCTCACTAGCAAACTTTTCAAAATGGAAAAAAAATGAAGATAAAACCATTTGTATTCTTCTCAGTCTATACAATTTATTATCGGGATAAGAAAATATATCATGTACTTTATGGGAGATTATTTATGAAGGCTTGTGTCAAAATTTATCTTCACTTGACAATGTAGATCTTAGAGAAGTTCCCGCCTTTACTAATAGGAGGTGTCACAGAGAGACAGACATGGTGGCCTCTAAATTAATGGTTTCGGTTTAGGGTGAATGCAACTTCAGCCATACCCACATAATTTTTAGTTTATTTCATCATGAGGCATAAGTAGTCATTAGACATGTTTAATCATTTAATCAAAGAGAAAGTCAATAATATATATTATCAGGATGTGCAGTGATTTATTCACATCAGTAGAGCAGAAAATTTAATGTGGAAAAATAAAATTGTGTATTGTGTTTTAGATTTAGGCTCTGCCATATGCATTTTTATTAAAATCTTAATCGAATAGACAGAACTAAGCATATTAATTTGCCTCTCAAACACTAAAGATTTTCTTAAAGTTCTCATGGAATTGGTGGGGCGGGGGGATATGAAGAACTACTTAGCTCTAGAATGAAGCATGACAAATAAAAAGGCCTTGAATTTCATTTGAATTTGACTGATATCTAAATTCATTAATGACGGGTATAATCTGTGAGTCATCGCATACACTAATCTTGCTTTATGACTGCTTTCAAACACCAAAGGCGTGTTTCACAATTCAAATGGGTGAAGCGGGTCCAGAGTAAAACTACTGATTCACATGAGAATTCTTACCACTTTGTATTTAGTGGCAAATGTGATAGAAGTGTGGCAGAAACAATCTAAATCAAATTTGTAATCTGACTTGAAACTGTTCTAAAGGGCAATCATTAGATAACAAAGGAAAGTTCTTTGTGTAACTCTTGAGTCATATACGTTGACCTTTTTTTGTTTTTGTTCCACGAAGAGAAAGTTATGTATAACACACACAAATATGTTAAACATATTTTTTTTATTTTTAGATTTGCTATCAAATACAAACATAAACCAAATATTAAAGAATGGATTTTATCATGCAAGTTTAGGGTAGACAAACATAATTGCTTTCAAGAGTGTAGCTTATTAGAAACACCTCATTGTGATGGAAAACATTGACAATTTAACTCTTTCAAGACTGAATGCTTTCCTGCTTTGAATGTTTGGTTGAAATCATGTTTTCAGTAATGAAAAGCATTTTGAATGAAGCAAAAGAAAATTAAGGTAATATAGACATTGAGACGTGGATGCATCCTTAGTATGGATTACAATTCATCATAAAGAAAGCTAAAGGCCTCACAACTGGACCAACAGGTAACATCTTGATAAATGGAGGTAATATTGAAGTTGTCAAGGATTTCTTAGATCTACAATCAAAGCTCATAGAAGCAGTAGTCAAGAAATCAAATGATGTATTGCACTAGGTAAATCTGCAGCATACAACCTCTTTAAACTGTTGGAAAGCCAGGTTACTTTGACAACTAAAGTGTTCCTGACTCAAGCCATGGGCAGTGTGAATTTCCTCAGCTCCGTGTGGAAGTCAGACATTGAATAAGGAAGACTGAAGGAAAACGTTGCATCTGAACCCTGGAGGGGCAAAGTATGTTGAAAATACCACGTATGTCCTGAACAGTCATAGCTGGTGTTCACGTTTGTGGAATGCAGCTGGATTCTTCATAGTCACACAATTATACAAGTCCCCAGAAAATAACATCAGACACTAAACGTAGAACGACAGCTTTCCCCTAAATAGGAGGGTTGGAAATGTCGGTGGGCACGCTGTGTCCCACAAGTCACAAAAGCATTACCAAAGACTCACAAAGATTCTCTGAGGGCTGACTTAAGAGGACCTGCTAATCATGCAAAGCGTTTCTGTATTTAAATGATAGAGACAGGTCCTTAGTGAGTTTTAATCATCTCTCTCCTAACTTCCTAAAGACAAGCATCTGTCCACAGGAGATGAGAGCTTGCACTAGAGGGGAGGCATAGGCAGCTCTCCTGTTTCCTGCAGCAGCAGAAAAATAATGATAGTAGTCTCATTGTCTACAAGTTCATTCATCATGTAGGGATGAGAGGATATTGTGAATAAAATGCCAAATTTTAATATTTACATCATACCATGGTTTATTTATTTAAACACACCCATTTACTAAAACAACTCAGCATTTATTATCTGCCTACAATGGGCACAGTTGGCACATACTTGATTATATATCTCTATGATGAACCACAAAGTAAAATTGATAGACCAACAGGACAGGAGCAGTTTTAATACGGAGCTGACCAAATTGCTTTTGATGGAGGGTTGTAGCAATGTAAACACCCACAATCAGTGTTTGAGCAGCTTGTTTAGACCACCTTCTTGGAGCCAAAATAACAAACTCTTATCTGTCAACCTTTAAAATGAGATTTCGTTTTGCTATGCTTTGTCTCTCCTGAGGATGAACATAATTTCCTAAACTTAAGAGTAAGTCCGATTTCTTATTCTGTGAGTTGTCTGTTGGTGTGGTGTTTATGCATTGGGCTGTGATCGGCATGGTCCGCAGTTTGAAACCACTAGCAGCTCCCTGGCAGAAAGACTGGGCTTTTTAATACAGTAAACAGTTTTGTCTCCGAAACCCACCTGGGCTCCCCGAGTCAGCATCCATTCCATGATTCCTTGCCTAAGGAGCCCTGGAGACATAGGGTTTAAGTGCTCAGCTGCTAACCTAAAGGTCTAAGGTTCAAACCCACTAGCTGCTCCTCGCGACGGCTCTAAACCTGTGGGTCGTGTCCTTTGGGGGTCGAACGACCCTTTCACAGGGGTTGCTCGATTCATCACAGTAGCAAAATGACAGTGATGAAGTAGCGATGAAAATAAGTTTATGGTTGGGGGTCACCACAGCATGGGGAACTGTCTGAAAGGGTCGTGGCCTGAGGAAGGCTGAGGACCACTGGAGGGCCGCCTGGGGAGCGGTTCTGCTCTGTCCTGTAAGGGTGCTGAGTCGGAATGCACTCCGCAGCCACAGGCTTTGTTTGGTCCCTTGTTCATTTTTCTGTTAGACTTTGAGGCTTTTTCTTTTTTTATCTGCAGAAAGCTTTTCATGTTTAGAAAATACGTCTATTTTGTACCGTTACAAATATTTCATTCCACTTATTTACTTTGTTTCTTGCCATTTGAGCATTTATAGAATATATTTCTTTGAAATAAGGGAGATGCATCACAGAAGAAAGAACAGACAACTTAAAGATAAACAAGAAATAAAGGAAAAACGAAACCCAGAGAAGTATTTTCTACAGTAAACGGAAAGATGGTACAGAAATTGTGTTTCATTTTCACAGTAATAACTGAGAAACCTAACTTTATGAAATAAGGATTTATTTATGTGGTAGTAATATTATTAATATATTCTCATTTCTGTCCAAAGTGCAAACATGAATCATGTCATTTAATTTTCATGACAGCCCTCAGATACACAGTATCGTGGCTAATTTAAAGATGAAAAAGCTGAGGCATTCAGAAGTGTAAAAGTTTGACAAAAATAATAAAATTATAAACAGCAAAGTTGACATGTATATCTTTGCCCTCAGTTTCAAAAGTCTGCAGTATTTAAAACTTATTTTATACCATTTCCTTTTAAAATGAATGAAAGGAAAGAGGAAAAGGCTAATGTAAAAATCCTCAAGCCGGCTGTATGTTTGCCATACTCAGAAAGTTTTGTGTCTCTTTGCGAGTGGAAGTGAGGTCACCAGTATTTCAAATATCAGAAGGGTCCTCCATGGTGGGTAGATTTCGCAGAACTTCCAAATGAAGACAGACTAGAAAGAAAGAGCTGGTGGTCCAGGCCAGTGAATCACAGCAGAGCATTACTAGGTAGTGTGCTACAAGGTAAGCCCCCTAGTTTGGAAAGCTCCCCGAGTACCCAGTCACCGCCGCAGTGCTGCACGCACACCAACAACCGGGAAGACGGCACAGAACCTGACGCACACATCTTGGTCTGCGGTGCAGGCATCCCTGTAAGTCAGAGCTGACTGAGCATCAATTGTAATGATGTCATACAAATAAAAGGCAGGCTTCATAACGAACCATCTCAACACTGGTGAAAATCAAGTCAATGATGTAGACAACAACAACAACGTTTTTCATGAATAATAAGGAAAACTATGTAAAATGTTAACAGCTAAGTGTCTAAAATGTTATAGACTAAGAAGATAAAGGAGAAGCGAGTAAAGCAAAAAAGCAGAGGAGGGAACCAATGGAGAAATACATGTTTAACTTTGGGGTTAAAGTAGTAAAAAATAAATAATCCACATGGCAAGCCTTATAGTTATGTAAACGGTAAAAGATTAAGAGTGCGCTTGAAATGTTCTCAGAATATAATTTGAAAGTGTTGTATCAGGACTTTGAAATTCAAGCCAGATTCAGAAGAGGGTGTGGAACAACACATATCATTGTTGAAGCCAGAAGTACCTTGGTTGAAAGCAGGGAATATAGGAAAGATGCTTACTGACATTTTATTGACTATGCAAAAGCATTCAACTATGTGGGTCAAAGAGAGCTTTGTGAAGAATGGGGATCCTGGAACACCTAATTGTGCTTATGCTGACCCTATATAAAAATCAAGATATGAGGGGGTATCCCCCCAAAAGCCAGATTTTTTTCAGAGCTATGGATTTAGATTGTTTTTTCCCAAAAACACCTTATCTCCTTCCAAGTACTCCCCATTACACTGAATACATTTGTCAAATCTGTGATTCCATGCTTGGAAAAAATTTTCAAACCCATCTGTTTGGATGACTGAGAGCACCTCCCTCATTTTTTTTTCTTCTACTCTTCTGCATCTTCAGATCACTGTCCTTTCATGGCCCTCTTCATTCACAGAAACGAAAAGAAGTTGCACAGAGGAAGGTGAGGTGAGTCGAGTCAGGCGTGTGGGGCAAGAGAAGCATGCTGTCTTTTTGCCAAAAACTGGCACAGATGTGGCTGCGTGAGCAGGTGCATTGTCATGGTGGCAAAACTAGTCCCTTTCTGCCAGATATCAGGCCTTTTTTATTGCAGACTCTTATGCAATCTTTTTAGAACCCCTAAATAGAAAGCTTGATTAACAGTCTGACCTGGTAGAATGAACTCCAAATGCACTATCCCCCTCACATAAAAAACAAAATAAAAAACAAACCCAAAACCCAAATGAGCATCATCTTGATCTTTGATTGAACTTGACAAGCTTTTTTGGGGCGAGGTGATGATGGTGTCTTCCACTAGCTTGGTTGATGTTTGCCTTCAGGGTTGTCAGAATAGCACCATGCCTTGTCATTAGAAATGACCTTGGGGGAAAAGTCTGGGTAACTTTGGAGCTGTTCTTTCAAAATACGGTGTCGATCTTTTTCCTGGCCAACCAGAACCCAAGGCCAGAATTTTGCAGTGACCCTTCTTATTCCCAAATCTTATGTTATAACTGAACTGAGCTCCAAAGTAGTCCAGACGACTTCCCCATCTTTGTCGACATTTTCTTGTTTGGGAAGTTAACTGATGTCCAGAATGAGGTTTGTCATCAATCAACATTTCACCTTTTTTGAAATGAGCAAACCACTCATACACTTGAGTTTTTCCCATAGAGCTGTCCTTGTAAGCTGTGTTCAACATCACAACAGTTTCTGTGGCATTTTTCCCCAGCAGCAAACAAAATTTCACTGCTACACGCTGTTCTCTTAAATCGACCATCTCAAGAAAAAGGGTTTGAGTGAAATTGCTTTAAGGAAAAAATTCACTGTGACCAGAGAGGACCTTCCCAGGCAACGCCACTGGGTGCGCTAACTCAGAGCAAGTTGCTAGATGCTCGCTCAGTGGGAAAAATGCATATTTCAAAAGCTCTACCCATTGGAGCTATTTTTCTGTTTTCTTTGTTTGTTTTTGGGGGTATCCCCTCATACAAATCAGGGAATATTTGTGTCAGACTTGTAACCTCTCACCATATTTATTCAGTCTGCATGCTGAGCAAATAATCCAAGAAGCTGGACCATATAATGAAGAACTCAGGATTAACCTTGAAGGAAGACTCACTAACAACCTGTGAGTCAGAATTCACTTGAATATACAGATGACACAACCTTGCTTGCAGAAATTCAAGAGGACTTGAAGCACGTACCAATGAAGACAAAAACTCTTATAACTTTCAGTATGGATTGTAACTTAATGGAAAGAAAAATAAATCCTCACAACTGAGCCAATAAGCATCATTATTCTATATGGAGAAATGACTAAAGTTGTGAATGATATCATTTTACTTGGATCTACAATTGATGCTCATGGAAGTAGCAGTCAAGAGATCAAACATATTGCATTTAGTTAATCTACTGAGCAAGTTCTCTTTAAAATGGTCAAGAGCAAGGATGTCATTTAGAGGACTATGATGTGCCGAGCCCAAGCCATGGTATTTTCAAAGCCTCATGTGCATTTGAAAGTTGAGAAGTGAATAAGAATGAATGCATTTGAGTTAGGGTGTGGGCAAAGAATATTGACTAAAAAATGCACTTCCATTGAAAATGGACAACTCCGTCTTGGAGGGCATCTAGGTAGAATGTTCCTGAGTAGTGAGGATGACAAGACTTCACTTCAACTCTCATACTTTGGGCATGCCACCAAGAGGGATCAGTTCCTAGAAAAGGATATCATGCTTGATAAAGTAGAAGATTACTGAAAAAGAGAAAGACCTTCAACGACTGACACAATCACTGCACCTGCAGGCTGAAACAAGCATTGGTTTGAATGGCTCAGGGCCATGCAGTGCTTGTACAGAGAGTTTCTTTGACTTGAACCTGACCTGATGGCACCTAATTAGAGCATGGTAATGCAAATAGAGAGATCAATGTCATTGACAACATTATTTAATTTTTACAGTTTTCAAGGACTGTATGGCACCTAAGACACCATCATACAGCGTTCCACAAAAGGTGATAGTTGGAAGAGGTAATTAACAAGATGGAATTGTAACTCATGCGTTAGATATGACAGGCTTGCTGGAGTTGATTAGGTTTCCTGGATTCCTTGTATATTCGTTCATTTGAATTAAATTGGGAATTCCAGAAGGTAAAGGCATCTGCCTTTTTGGAACCTGGTTCTGGGCCAATTGAGGAAATGGTGAATCTCTCAGGAGATGGAAAAAGGATGAGAGTGGTTAGAGAGTGGACATAACCACCTGCTCAGGGTGACTAACCTGTCTCCTCTCAGGTCCTCAAAACTGAGTTAAGATACATTTTATGGAAAAACATAATGCATTTTGAAAGTAAAATAAAATTTTACTTTTAAAATTGTAGTAGTGACAGGTAAGAACTAATTGCATATGGTGATTTGAGGGTTGGGTTATTTTTCCCTCACACCAAAGGTTGATTTGCTTGATTCCATCATTACTCAACTAGAAAGCAAACCTGTAAGAAAAGATTAGAAACATCAAATCACTCAATGCATCGTGAAAAAAGTGTGTTTGCCTTTAAAAGAAATGTAACTTACATATATAAAGGCAGCTCCTTCTGCATGTGCAATGCTGTGACAATGACACAATCTCACTTTTCTTTTCTGAGTTGTTCCTTCCTATGAACATAAGTTCACTGACCCCCTCAAGGCACCAGTGTAACCTTTCAAGTTGAGGAGTCAATTTGATCCTATGTGCATAGTTCTTAGAAGAGTGTAATGCTTAAGGCAACCTCTTTGACTGGTTCAGCTAAACTATTATTTGGTTTTCAGAAGACTTCAGGGGATATTTTTGTGCTCAAAATTAATCTCAGTGCACTAGTTAGGGAAGTTCATCCAATCATTATATGCCAACAAAGTCTAGAGTCCCTGAATTTTATATTCTACTCTGCTCTTTCTCCTTTTGACCATGCTTTTTAGGCAAAATCTTTGATCAAAATGTTCTCTACTGATAGGCATCACCTAGTTCTCCTGGTCTTCTGAAACAGGAGGGGGATTCCTGGGAGCAATCACATATTTCATATCCTCCTGCTTTTCCTGACTCCCCTTCCTTTGTTGTTCCAGGCAGATATAAACTATTTGTGGTACCTTGCATGGCCACTTGTGTGCTTTTAAGAGCCCAGGAACTATGCAGTGAACTAGGTGGTAGACCAGAAGCTATCAACATATTATTTAACTGGAATGGCCCATCAAAAAGAGTTTGTTGCCTTTAAAAGTACCCTCCTTTTTTTTTTCTAATAATCATTTTATTAGGGGCTCATACAACTCATCACAATCTGTACATACATCACTTGTGTCCAGCGCATTAGTATATATGGTGACGTCATCATTCTCACAACACCCGCCCTCCACTCGAGCCCCTGGTGTCAGCTCCTCATTTTTCCCCCTCCCTCCCCGGTCCCCCCTCCCCCTGAACCCTTGATAATTTATAGATTATTATTATTTTATCATATCTTACACCATCCGACGTCTCCCTCACCCACTTCTCCACTGTCAGTCCCCCAGGGAGGAGGTTATATGCAGACCTTGTCATCTGTTCCCCCTTTCTCCCTCACTTCCCTCCACCCACCCACCCACTATCGCCACTCTCTCCACTGGTCCTGAGGATTTCATCTGTCCTGGGTTCACTGTATTTCCAGTTCCTATCTGTGCCTGTGTACATCCTTCAGTCCAGCCGGATATGTAAGGTAGGATTGGGATCATGGTACTGGGGGGAAGGAAGCATTTAAGAACTAGAGGAAAATTGCATATTTCATCGCTGCTACACTGCTCACCATGCCGAACGCCAGCCTCTGGGGGCATGCATCGGAACAGCGGGGGTAGCAGAGCAGTGAGGTCCTCAGAGATAGGGGTGGTAGTGGGGCATGGTTCCCCATCACACTTGACTCGACAGCACACGTGAAGGAAAACAAACTGACCCTGAACTATTCATACGGTTATGTATGTATGCATGTGTGCATGTGTGTGTGTGTGTGTGTTGTAGTTGTAGCCATGTTTTACTTTCTGTTGTCGCTTCATTGCACTCAGTCTGGTGATGGTACATAGCATGTCTACCTGGAAGGGATAGGCGGCATAAACAAGCCAGAGAGAGAACAATGGGATGACAGATCAGGGGAACATGGGGGTAGGGGAGGGGGGATGAAGGAAGAGGGTGTTAACAAGCACAGGGACAAGGGAACAATAAGTGATCCAAAATCAATGTCAAGGAAGGTGCGGGAGGCCTTGCAGGGATGGATCAAGGGCAATGTAACTGAGAGGAATGCCTAAAACCCAAATGAAGGCAGAACATGATAGTGGGACAAGAGGAAAGTACAAAGAAATAGAGGAAAGAACTAGGAGGCAAAAGTGCTCTTCTTATTTTAAAATCCTATTAACTATTCTGATTATTTATCAGAAAATAATAACCTGTAAAGTTTACTGTTTTCACTGGTGTGCATGATAAAAGACAATTGAAAAATAAAAGTTTTACTTTTTGCTCAATTATGTATGATAATGAGAAAGCTCTGGGCTAAGTGATGGGAGGTCCATGTTGTTTTACCTATGGGACCTTAAATATTGCCCTTTGCCTGGGAGTGAAGAAGAAAAGCAGTAGTAGCGCTTACATACGGATTGACCCCAATATATAATGTTAGGTAAATAAAGAAATAGAAAGTTAGGATTCATTTGCTCCTTATTTAGAGTGCAGCCAAGGACATTAAACTTATCTGTAGGAGAACAACGGGATGACAGATCAGGGAAACATGGGGGTAGGGGAGGGGAGATGAAGGAAGAGGGTGTTAGGTTACATTTAATCATTTCTAAAGTAGGTAAGATGAACAGCATTAATTCAGCTGAACTTAACTTTGTTTTTAAGAAGCCCTCTTGCTTAGAGAATTAACTTGCAAAACTGAATGATTACATGCTTCCAGAAAAGGAAAAGAAATAACGTGCAACATACACTGAAAATACTGAAGAGCATTATAAAAACCAGGCTGAGAAGATGCTGGAAATCTTGTCCCCAGTAATATGATAGGGAGCAGCAGGAGAACAGCAGCTATAAGCCAGCAGCGCTTTACACATTCCTGTTTCTTACTACTAAAATTATTTGCCAAAACCTTCCCTGTAATCAAAGATGGCGTGTGATTAGAATTATGGGATTTCCCCCTATTAGCTCCCCTTCCTCTTATTCAGAGACTAGTAAGTGTTTTATTGTACCAGAGGAAGATTTCACAAACTAATTAGAAATGAAACTCTACCTAGATCCTGCCACCACTCATAGCAAGGTGATCAGTTGTAAGATGTGTAGAAACTCTGTATCATGAAAAACATTAAAAACCCTGAAAATATTTAGCCTGGAGAATATTGTTAATGAGTTCGTGGTGACTACCTTTGGATGTTTGAGTTACTTCCCAATAAGAGAAATAATTTTTTCTCTATTCAACATCAAATGTAGAATAAGATGCATGATTTAAGTTTAAACAAGTTTTGAAAACAGTGTATATAGACCTGCCTGTTCCTCGGTTGAAATGTGTTTGGGGAAGTAACAGCAGGAATATTTGCATAAATTCTTTGTATGTTCTTCATAAATAATGTAGAAAACAATTTAAGAAAACTAGGGTGCCTAATAATAATTAATGAATAACAAGAATAATAGGTAACTACCATTGACTGGACTTCTTCCTTCCACAACACGATCAGTTCTTGAGCAAATGCTACATCCTTGAGCATCCACCAATTCTTGAGCATGATTCATTGAACATCCACCAATTCTTTTTTGGATCCATGACTCTTTGAATTCCTTCCATCTTCTTTTGTTGTTCCCTTTGCTGTTCAATATTTTGCCAAAAATCTGTCAGTATTACAAATCAAGTCGTGTTTATATTCTTCAGTTGTTTCAACTGGAGAGGTGTCGAGCATATCCTTTCTTGTTGGTTTTCTAACACAAGTTCTGCACGTGTAGCTGTGATGAAGAACTGATGATATTAAAGGAAGAAAACCAGCTACACTGGAGGCACTGGCAAAAAACAAGGCACTAAGAATTGATGAAATACCCATGAATATGTTTCGAAAAACAGATGTCGTTCTGGTGGGGCTCACTCATCAGTTCTAAGAAATGTGGAAGATGCTGCCTGGCAAACAGGAAGAGATCCTTATGTTGCCCATTGCAAAGAAAAGAGATGCAACAGAATATGCAAATTATCAAATAATATTGTTAATATAACTTGTAAGTTAAGTAATGTGGAAGATAGTTTTAAAATGGTTGCAGTCATATTCCAACAGGGAGTGGCCAAAAATTCAAGCATGCTGTATTCAGGAGAGGACAAGAAATAAGGGATATCATTGCTAATGTAAAGATGGATCTTGACTGAAAACCGAGAATACAAAAGAGATGCTTACTTGTGTTTTGTTGACTATGTAAAGGCATTCAATTGTGCGGATCATAAAATTATAGTCTGTTAGGCTGGGTTCTCTAGAGTAGCAAAATCAGTGATGCTGATGTGGGTATGTATGTAGAAAGAGATTGATATCCAGAAATGGCTCAGACAGTTGTAGAAGTTGCTAAATTTAGTCTGGTCCAGTTCTACGGTGCACATCAAAGCTAGAGGCCTCCCCTGACACCTGGCGCTTCAGGGGCCGATGGACAGGAAGCAGGATGACAGGCTGACCTGAATGAATCCAATGTCAGAAGTGTGCTGATGGTTTTCCTGGGACCAGCAGGCAAGAGGGAGCCAACAAACCAGATGCCTAATCCAGACCCAGCAGAACAGAGCTAACTTTGGCACACTGTCAATCTACACTAAAAGTAGGCAACGCTCCAAATAAAACACCCCCCCCCCCAATTGCATCAAGGGTGTGAGCAGATTAAGGAGGTGGTCCTCTACCCTATTGTCCACACAACTGCTTGACTGCTTCCCAGAGGATCCTATCATGGATCTGGTGGCACTCTGCTAGATCCTATAGTGGGAGGTTCCTGGCCCATTCAAGTTTAATGTAAAACCTAATGATCACAGACGGATAACATTGTGAATAATGAGAATTCTGGAATACTTCATTTCACTCATCTAGAACTTATACACAGACCAAGAAGTAATTTGATCAGATAATTGCATGGTGTGAAATCAAGAAAGATGTGTGTCAGTGTTGTATCATTCACTATACTTATGTAATCTGTACACTGAGCGAATAGTGCAAGAAACTGAACTATGAAGTAGGCTATGGCATTGGAATTAGATGAAGAGCCATGAACCTGCACTAAGCAGGTGAGCCATCAACAACCTGTAATACGTAGATGAAGCAACCTTGCTTGCTTCAAATGAAGAAGACTTGCAGCACTTACCGAGGAAGAGCAAAGCTTTCCATGCGAATTACTCCTCAGCATAAAGAACACAAAAATCCTCACAACTGGGCGAATACGCGACATCATGATCAGTAGAGCAAAGATCGCATTTTCCGTGGGTTCCATTTCCCTTGTTTCCACAATCAACACCCATGGAAACAACAGTGCGTGCAGCAAGTGATGTATTGCATCGAGCAAATCACTTGAGAAAGATTTCTTTACACTGTTAAAAATGTGCGATGCCACTTTGATTTCTAGGGTGCACCCTGACCCAAGCCACAATATATTTGATAACCTAATTTGCATTGGGAGCTTGACAATGAATAAGTAAGGAAGACTGAAACAGAATGGAAGGTTTTAAGGCATGGCGTTAGGAAAGAGTTCTAAGTGTAGCGTGTAGTGCCAGACGAATGAACACATGTGCTTTGGAAGAAGCACAGCCAGAGTGTTCCCTTGTTGGTGGTGCCCTTGAGTCGGCCTGTTGTTGTTAGGTGCCCTTGAGTTGGCTCTGCCCCAGAGTGACCCTGTGCACAACAGAATGAAACGCTGCCCGGTCCTGAGCCATCCTTACAGGTATCCCTGCCTGAGCCCATTGTTGCAGCCACTGTGTCCACCCAACTCCTGGAGCGCCTTCCTCTTTTTTCCTGCTCCTCCACGTCACCATGCATGATGCTCTTCTCCAGAGACCGGTCTTTCCTGACAATATGCCCAAAGTACCTAAGACAAAGCCTTGCCATCCTCGCTCCTACGGAACACTCTGGACCAGTTCTTGGAAAAGAACATCACGGTTCTGATAGAACAGGGTCATCCAGAATGAATGTGACCCTCAGGGAGATGGCTATAACAAAGGTCTCAAACATAGTGACAATTATGAGATTGGCGCAGGACTGGGCAGGGTTTCTGCTTGTTTATATGGTTCCTGTGAGTCAGAATCAACCCAGCAGCACTTAACAACAATCATGTATCCATCACCTGGTATGTTCCAGTCACTGTGTTCGATATTTAATACATGAGCCATTGAGACTACACGAACTCCTGAATCAATCACCCTGAGATAATCTTTCAACATCCAACTTCAAACCAAAACTATTACATGAATCTTTTAGAACCATAGAGGAGCTTGTTTTCATTAGGAAAGAACCTCCGTTTTGATTATTGTTCTTAAAAAACAAACAAACACCACATGGGTCAATTTGAGGATGCCAACTTGAGGGGAGAAAGTGAACTCAGGGGAAGTGGCTTATGATAACGGAGGTGTAATTTGGAGGGTAGCAAGAATGATTACAAAACGTGAAGAATTAATTAATGCCACTGTACATCTTGAAATTGTGTTTCTTTGACTTTATTATTCTTTCCTCAAAAATAATAAAAGATGTAACTTAATCCTTCCTCAATATGATTGAATTCTCAGAATACATTACTTTTTTACATCTGGGCAAAGTGGGATTTTGACATTAACTATTTCCACCACAGCTTCACACAGTTAGTAAATGGCAACTATAAGAATTCAATGCAGGTACACCCGATTCATCTTTTACACTACATTTTGTTGCTCCCATTTTTAGGGAGGGAGTTCTTTATTAAAATGTGAACTTGGTAGAAAAAAACCCTTTAAAGTCAATTGTGGGCACACCTACTTAGGCTTAGGGGTAAGAAGATCTCATATCTTGTGTGAGCATGGATGTGTATGTGTGTACTGCTGACTTCATGTATCTTATTCATGATTTGAAAATGATATTGATCCTTGATTACTAGAGGAAAAGGAAATGTGTAATCCTGTGATTCTTTAAGTGGGAGAAAGAAGGTAAACTACGTAGGATTCTATCAGGTTTAGCCTAATAATATTAGAATTATGGTTTTATTTATCTTTCAACAATTGTGTGTGTGTTAAACACACAAGTTTTCTTTAAAAGACTTCAAAAGGTTTCTAACTAAAACTAACTCACTGCCATTGAGTCAATGCTGACTCATAGTGATTCCCTGTGGGTTTCCCAGACTGTAACTGTTTACTGGAGTAGAAAGCCCAGTCTTTCTCCAGAGGAGCTGCTGCTGATTTTGAACTGCTGACCATGCAGGTCACAGCCCAATGTGTAACCACGAATTATTTATTATTAGTGGAAGAACCTGGACGTGTGAGAGCAGAGAGAAAATAAGCTTATGCTAGTCACTTTGAGTTTGTGATATTGATTACACTTTATGAAAACCCAGCAAAATATTTGTATTTAGAGCACAAAAAACAGAGATTCCAGGAATGTACCAATAATCTTATAGCTACTATGTCATAGAATGAGGATCTGAATTTAGATGTCTGAAACTCGAGTACTTTCCACCGTACCTAAGCGTTTGGAGGTACAACAACTTTGTCCCTACCCAGCAGAATGGTGGCAGCAGTACCTTTTTCTAAGGATACCCAAGGTAAAATAGATACCAAGAAGTCAATTTTTCCAGGGAGCTAGCAGTGGATGAAGGGGACTCATCTTCCTGAATGATAGAGGGTATAGGTTGAGCTATAAACTGCAGAATTATCTTAAAGGTACGTAAGATCAATTATCTTAAGGGTGGGCCAGAGTGCTTCTTAGAGACAAATGTGACAAGATTTTGTCTCATCTACTTTGGACCTGTTGTTAGAAGAGACCAGTCCCTGGAGAAGCACATCATCCTTGGTAAAATAGAGGGGCCGTGAAAAAGACAAAAGTCCTCAAAAGATGGATTGATGTAGTGGCTGCAACAATGGGCCCAGGCATAGGAACAATTGTGAGGATGATGCAGGACCTGGTAGTGTTTCATTCTGTTGTGCACAGGGTTGCTATGGGTCGGAACCAATTCAATGGTACCCAGTAACAACTAGATCAACCTGTTTGGTGATTGGATGAACACTGTTGTAGACTAAGTGGCTGTTTCATCAAACACACCAAAAGTTGGGGTAGATCTAGCATGTGTAAAGGGAGCTAAAATTTGCCATGTATTTCTACCCAACCCCTGCAAAGTTTATATTTGTAGAGAAGCAAATATTAGAGAGTTAGCCATATATGGCTAGGAAGAAAATGTTTCTTGTGATGCCAACAGAGAATAAACAAGAAGTATAGTTGCTCTCCTTCAGCGCTGAGATTTACTCTGAGTGACCCATGATGCAAAGACGCATTATTGAATCACAGGTTGAACAGAGCAGTTTTTGACAACACAAACAAGGCTACAAATACCAGCTCTAAAGCATATTCTTGTTCAAAGGGGCTAGGGAGAAAATAGCCACCCCTCTAATAATGTACTAATAATGGCAATACTGATTAGTGGAGTGCTTAGTCTCAATGCTGTATTATGTGCTTTACACAAAGCACTTTGCTATAGATATAATTCTCCATTCTTTTCAGATAAAGAAACTGAGGTTCAAAGAAGTCCTTACCCAACTTTCCATACCCAGTTAACAGCAAACAAGGGAGGCGTATCCACCACTCTAGACTCTTTCGGTACCTTTTTAACTAGAGCAGCTACCACCCGGTCAGCATGGCGTGTCATCCTTTCAAATGCCCACTGTACATCTTGTTCACCACATATTGATCTCTTTTGAGACTCTGAGCATTAGTTTTGGAAACTATCCAGATGCTTCCACTTTCAGATTATTAATGTAAAAATGGCAAAGATTCTTTATTTTAATTCAGCAAAAGAGACTGTTGATGGGGACGCTTTTAAATTGTAAGCAAAGGCTTCATTAATCATATCCACTCCACTATACCCTCGTTAGCATAATCATCGAGTAGTGGCTCATTATTTAGACAATGCAGCCACACACTTCATACATGTGCTCTTTAATTCACTGATTAGGATATGCTTTTGTTGTTGTCGTTGTTCCAGGATTATTTGATCACAAAAGATTAATCGGTGGGACAAAACATGGTACTTGACTACATTTGGTTTCTCAGAGCTTTTGAATGCTAGCTTTGCCATTATACAATATATTGTATGTAAACATGAACGATTATTCACCTCATTACTGTCTGATCAGAACCCACATTTCTCCCTGTGCAACGCTAATTGAATCATAAAGTCTTAAGAAAATGGACTGGGAGCAAGTTTATGGCATGAACAGAATGTTTCTTTCCAGATCATTCGTCCCAGTTTTACTGGTGTCCATTTTAACTGATGCCCTGTTGCTGTGGAGGTTCTCAGTGGCAGCCTGAGAATGCTTCCCAAAGCTTTATACCCCTCCTCCCACAAGCAAACCTGGAAGAATCAGGCTCAAAACTGACTTTCTCATGTGCTGTAAATGCTACCTGTCCTCTGTGTTTTTATGACCTGCACTTTCATTTATAAACAGTATTAAAAGTCCTTTAAAATTTAACAAATGATAGCTATCTATTTAAAAATCTGCTTACTGGTTGTTTTCATTCACTTGGTTTATAACTCTGAGAAGACTTTGCTAACTATTATTACTGATATTTAATTTTTAATCTACTAATGGAGCAAAGAAGCCAAAAGTACATAGTGTATGACTCCATTTATGTAAAATCTTAACCCAAACCAAGCCAGTCTCCCGGCCCTGGAGTCACATTCCAACTCAGAGCCACCTGTAAAACAAGGTAGAACTGCCCTTGTGCTTTGCTGAGATTGTAATTCTTCCTGGGGAGAGAACCTCCTCTTCCTCCCACGGAGTGGTGGTGCTTCCGAAATGCTGACCTTGCACTAACCCCCTACCCCACTGCGGCTCCTTGTGAAATCTTAGAGCAGGCAAAACTAATGGATAGTGACGATGAAGCAGAGATTGCCTGGGATTGCACACGGAATATGGGAAAGAAAACGTTATAGTAGCATGCCGTGTTTGAGGTAGCAGCACTATTGGCCATAATTCAAATCTTGATTAAACCTATGGCTATGCAGAGGTACACAGATAACAAAATGTATCAGATTTGGCGCATTTGCTTTATTTAAATTATATGTGAATTTAAAATGGTTTAAAATTAATGATCAGAGTTATAATACCATCAGTGTACGGTATTTGGAAGACTTTATATATTAGCTGACCTTTCAAGAAAATCTTGTTTTCAAAGAGTAACATGTTCTATTTTGATAACCTTACAGGATTTTCAGAATATGTTTGGGAATTAGATTATACTTTGGCTCTTATTAACTACAGCGGCCTAATTCTGTTTGAGGATAGAGATTTTAAAAGCTTTCTTAAAACTTAATAACATACAAACTTATTTAAGATGTCTCACAGTTTAATACCATATATTAGCTTCAAGCCTTGATTGCATGACAAGTCATTTACATTGTTATATATTTGCACTGTTGCAAGTGCAAAGCTGGAGAAAACTGGCTTAACTTCAAAAGCATTTCCAGATGGAAATCTCAGTCTGATAATGTCAAAAAATGTTGATCTCTCTACTTCTGTATAAAGAGAAGCCGAGCAGTAATTTTTAAGTTCTTAGACTCTTTTCCTGAGCAGCTGTTTGCAAGCCCAAAGCATATTACAGGAACAGGAAGCCATCACAATGGACTATTGACATCATTATTTCTTCCTTTGTATTTTATCTCTCTGAGACACAGGTTTCAATTATATCTTAAAATTCTAAAAATTGTGAAGCAGGATATCTTGTAAATCTTGTCTTAGAATTTGTTCCTATTCACCTTTTTCTTAGAAAAAGACATGTTGAATATATGAAATGCTTCACCTCACTTCAAAGGAGCCTGTACTTATTCTTCCTGTTCCTTCCACTTCTCACTGATAAACGTGTTCACACTCTTCGCCGCGCCTTCTTACACTGCTGTGAACCACAAGGGTAAAGTGAATTTAAGTGATCCTTTCAGGAGAGATAAAAGGTCAAGAATTTATAGGTCTTTCTCCTAAGATGATTTTTTTTCTTTTAAACTCCTTGCAATATATTTCAGACATTTTTCTACCACCTGTGTCCCCTTGTCTCTCGAGTTAACACATGTATCATTTTTGATGGTAATGTGAACCTATTTTTTGGTAGGAACAACACACTGTTGATCTCTTCCTTTTTCTTGATGAATCGGGAAAGACAGCCTCAGCCAAAGGCTAAATGAGATGGGTAAGGGATTTTTAAATGACACCTTGACCTTGTAGCCAGAGGCTAAGAAATAGGTGATATCTCATTATAGCATCACATTAGGTCATTATTATAGCCGCCTCAAAACTTTGTAAAGTGAAACTGGATATAAATCAATCAATAGAAGTTGAATAAATATGAGATTTTCCAGGTCAGAGGCTCTTTAATGTGCTAAATGCTATGGACACACTGCTTTCATTGGTCTGCCCCACTCTGCCTTACGAGGTAACAATAAATCCATTTTTGTACTGTAAACACTACTAATATTTTTCACAGCTGTCTTCAGAGTCTCAATAATAAACTTTTCAATTAAGTTGCATATTAAGTTTTTCAATTCATTGGTCAACATACTAGGAAATCATTTAGCTCTGGACCCACTTTCCACCAGACTGGGTTTTATTTCTCGTGTTCGTGCCATGGTCTGCATTTTAAAAATCATGTCTAGTATTTATAATTGTTAGGAATTAATATTTTCAATAGGAAGTTGCAAATCCTCTAGCATATCACGTGTGTATTTTACAATATAATGTGTTTCTATGTGACAACATTTACTCTGTTGTGAATAGCGGTGATTCCAAAACTCAAGGAGTTGCGCTCCCTCTAGGCACTTGAATGGACCCGGGAGGGCAAGGGCAGGCGGCACGGTGGTTTAAAATCAGGAGCTGCGTGGGTCAGGGTGGTGTCCTTCACCACACATATTCAATGTGGGCAAGAGCTGAGCGAGTCGTCTGAGACAGTGAGCAGGTGAAGACTGAGGCATCAGCAGGATTAGAGGAAGGCTCCCTAACAACCTGTGATATGCAGATGATCTGCTGGGCTTACCGAAAGTGAAGAGGGTTGGAAGCCTTTACCGAAAAAGAGGAAGGACTCCAGCCTTGGGTCTGGATGGCAGTGCGTTTTGCAAAAGTCCTTCCAACCTGACCAGTAGACAACATCGGATAAATAGAGAAAAGATTGACGTCATCAAGGGTTTCATTAAACTTGGGTCAGATTCAGTACCCACAGAAGAAGCAGTCAAGAAATAAAATGATATTTTGCATAAAGAAACATTGCTGGATCAGACCTCTTTAAAAGACCAACTAGCCAAGATATCACTTTGAGGACTCAGGTGAGCCTGACCACAGCTGTGGGTTTTAGACGGCCTCAAATGCATGTGAAAGCGGGAAGATGAGTGAAAAATGCTAGACAAAAAATGATGGTTTGGGTGAAGATCTTGAAAACCATGGATGGCCAGAACCAACCAATTTATCTTGGAGAAAGTACAGCCAGGATGCTCCTTAGAGTGAAAATAAAATTCATTGCTATCAATCAAGTCAATGCTGACTCCTAGGGACCCTGCAGGACAGGGTAGAACTGCTCCTGTGAGTTTCTGAGACAGTAACTATGTAAGTGAGTAGAAACCCACATTTTTCTCCCACAGAGCTACTGGCAGTTCCAATCTGCCGACCTTGCAGTTAGCAGCCCAACCTGTGACCACTGCACGAACAGGGCTCCTGGTAGACTTGAGAAGAGGCAGACGTAGTCTTGGTCCCTCGGCCAGGTTATCAAGAAAGACCACCAAGTGGAAAAGGATGCCATGACGAGCAACGCGGGAGGTTGGTGAACAAGAGGAAGACCCTCGACTCCATGGATTGAGCCCAACAATGGGCTCAGACATCACAATGGTGAGGATGGTATCCTCACAGTGTTTCCTTCTGGGGTACATAGGATCACCAGGAGCTGGAAAGGATTCGGTGGCATCTGCAAGCATAACAATAGTTTTAGCTCCTAAATAGGAGACATGGAAATCCAAATAGTCAAAAGCAGGGGTGAGGTCATGATATACTCACCTCCTCGTATTACAATAATGAAGAGTGGACGCTCAGCATTAGAAAGGGAGTCATTTCCACTAGTAATGAACTTTGAATGAGATGCACGTGCATTCATTGCGGGCACTTGTCCGAGGTCACGTGCCCTGGCTTCACAAGGATTTG
The DNA here is from genome assembly GCF_000313985.2 of Echinops telfairi. NCBI lineage: Eukaryota > Metazoa > Chordata > Mammalia > Afrosoricida > Tenrecidae > Echinops > Echinops telfairi. The sequence goes on along the minus strand of NW_022103920.1, from coordinate 44,640,940 downwards.
GAGCCGGTGCTGTAGAGATGAAATTACCGTGGTGGTTCCGTGGTTAAGTATTTGCTGTTCCACAAACGGCCAGCAGTGTGAACCGGCGACCACTCTGTGGGGGAAAGAGGAAGGATTGCTGACTGCCATCAAACGGATTCTAACGCATAGGACCCTGTACGACAGGGTAAAACCGCATCTGTGGGTTTCCTAGACTGCAACTTTTTATGGGAGTATAAACCCTCATCTTCCTCCTGTGGAGTGACTGGTATTTTGAAGCTGATGACCTTGCAGTTAACAGCCCCAAATACAAACCCCTCTGCCACAGGGTTCTATATTGCCAACACTGTGATCTTTGCCCTCACATTGCTGGCCTTGGAAACCCTTTGGGGCAATTTTCCTTTGTTTTATAAGCTCACTATGACTCAGAATTGATTTGATGGCCATGGGTCGTGCTGTTTGGGACTGAAGATTCAATATTTATTAAGGAAGCATTAAGGCGAGAGACAGTTGCACCGAGGACAAGATTCTAAAACCACTGATAGTCGTTACCGTTAGGGGCCATTGAGTGGGTTCGAATCCACAGTGACTGATGCAAAACAGAACAAGGCACCACCCAGCCCTGCACCAGTCTCACCGGCTTGAGCCTGCCCTTGTGGCCACTGTGTCCATCCATCTCCTTGTGGACCTTCCTCTTCTTCGGTGCCCTTCTATTTTACCAAACATGATGTCCTTCTCCAGGGACCGGCCTCTAAAACCATTCATTTATCCCAATTTGGCAATGCAAGTGAGTAACATGGTCAGCTGCTGACCAAAAGGTTGGAGGTTCAATTCACCTCAGAAGAAAGCCAGGGTGGTCTACTTCTGAAAACGCGGCCATGGACAGCCCTGTGAGCACAGTTCTACCGGGATCCTCATGGGGTCACCATGAGTCACAATTGCTTCAGCAGCCACTGGCCTTACAGTATGATGGATATGTTCCCCCTCAAACCAGCAATAAAAGATGTCATGCTGCTCTCGCTTGAATGCTGCTAGTGGGACCGAATTTAATACCTCCAAAAGAGACACATTGCAGCACTGGCGGCCTCTGATATATTAGTAAGGGATTCCCTTTCCTGAGAAAGTGAGCACTTCCTGGTGTCTTCTGAACTCTGGAGTCCTACAGAATAAGATTAATTTGTCTTCCTTACCACAGCCCTCCATAGACTACAATTTGAAAACAGCTAAATCTTTTCTTCCTCAGGTATGTGTTCTCGGTTCAACAACATCCAGCTGAGGCTCAGAACATCCAGTAGCCTCAGATCGCGTTATGATGAACAGAGAGACATCAATACCAGTGGCCTTCAGCTGTATTTACAGCTATAATGTTTTTCCCACTTCCTTCCATTTCTTCCTTCTCCTCCTTTGGGAAGATGACAGTGTAATGGGTTGGAGAGAAGCCTCTGAATAAAACACGTGTAAATATAATATTTGGTTGTTTCCGAGGAATACAGGGACATGCAACAACATCGAAACATGCTTGCCAGCGCTAAAATGAAGACCTGACTGGAAGGTAGCCCTGGTGTTAGAGGTCTCATGGGGCGTGGGGTGCACCTTTATGTGTGACGTTAGTGAACGTTCGGATGGGAGCATCTGAGAACCTTTTTGGGGTTTTAAGAGAGAAGGACAAAGGTGTGGATACCTTTCGTCAGCCATCAATACAAACCAGGTAGATGTCCAATTAAATCTCAGACAGATCAAATGAAGGAAAAGGAGTCTTAAAAGACCTGTTCCAAATTTTAGTTATATTGAATTATGGAAAATATACAAAGGGCCTTCAAAAAGTTCATGGAAATAGAATTCTTTTCATTTGATTTTTCTGTGAACTTACTGAAGTTCCTCTTCTGTCTTGTGAAATATTTGAAATTTCAACAGCCTTCACAGATAATGTTTAGTGACATTAATTATGTGCACCATGTTGTTCAGCCTCCACTTTTATTGGTTCTCAAATTATACCATTACCTTTAACAGAAGATCAGGATTCCCCATGCTTTGATTCATCCTTCCCACCTGCCCCAGGTAGCCATTAATAAAGTTGAGGTTATATACCCTTCTTGTAGCTAGTCCTCATAAGTGGGGTCTTAAACTTATTTCTACTTTGGTCATTGACTCTTTACAACCCAAATATGTTGTACCATGTATCAGCACTTCGTCCCTTTTCTTGGCAGTGTAATATTCCATTTCAGGGGATAGCGGTGTTTCCTTCTGTTGTGCACTGGGTCACGATAGGTCGGAACCGACTCCCTGGCATGTGACGATGACATCCACAGCGCACACTCCCATCACCTTGTGGTTCCCCGGGCATTGATGGGCGACTCTCTGCTTTTAGCTCCTCATGGTTTTACTTTCATTGGAGAATTGCAGTTTGTTTTCAGTACATCCTGGCAATTCTACAATAGTTCTAACTAAAATAAGCCAAAATATCCTTTACATGTTGGGTAGGGAAAATAATCTCATAAGGATCTACTGGATTAAAAATGTATGCTATTGACCCAAAAGCAGGCACCAATCAATTTCCTTTTGATGGAAGAATTTTGAAAGGAAAGGCAAATCGTTCGGAAGTAGGGCCTCATCTGTGCCTGTGGAAGGGAGAGGATTTGGAAGCTAAAACCTGTAAAACATGACCATGGCCTGCTTGCCTCCAGAACCCTGCCACCCCCTTCTCCTCAATTTGTCCTTCTTTGTGACCCGCCTCAGCCATCACTTGAAACAGAAACCTTTGCTGAGCACATACTGTGAGTGAGGCCAGGCGTTCACATCGACGAGAACCGTCCTGGCTTTCGTTTGGTTGATTCAGCAGAAAAGCTAGAGACAAACCAAAAACCACACTCCTGTTCTCTGGCTCCTGCTAAAATACCGCATCAAGGATTTCATTCACCTGGGACCCTTGAAAAAAAGACAATGACAAATGGAAGGGAGTGCAGAGGCCCCAAAGTGATAAAATGTTTCGAAAATAAGGTTTGTCAGCAAAGGTGAACCTAACCAGGTAAGTTCAGTCTGAACAGGAAGAAAGGAAAGAACTAAGGGACAGTGGAGGAGGACTCAGAATTCACAACGAGAGCCACACTGGGTGGAATCAATTATTCTCATTAACAGAGATGACAGGTTTTGGGGTGACAGCGTTGAAGACAGTCAGAAATAAATGATGTAAGGCGCAACACTAGGAAAAAGCTTTCTTTCTTTAATATCTGAAAACCTGCTAGATCAGAGCAAAGCGCTGATGGGACACTTGTCTTGCAGATCTGCTAATCCTATGCTACCACCTGGGGCCACAGAAGTGTAGCACGAGAAAGCATGTGGACGTGAATTATGATAAGATTGGTGCCACTTACTTTTCTGAATGAGAAAGACATATTATTGCCGTAATGGCTTCTGTTGGGCCTGTAAAATTATCTGCCTACATTCATATGCATAATTTTGTCAGTATTCTGATATTTCTTTGTTTACTCAGGGTAGAATTTCTCAATGATCTTGCATATATCTGACTTGTAGACAGGGAATATTATTTATACTGATGATATCATAGTTGCATATTTAAAGTTTAAGGATCAACAACAACAACAAAATACTGGACTTTGTCCCCCAAAACCAACCCAAAAGTTTGAATCTTCATACTTCTCAGCTTTATTTTCATCCTATTCCTCCTATATCCATTTTCCTCTTTTCATAGCACAAGGGAATATGAATCAGAAGCTACCAGGTCATTTGTATTTTACTTTTCACTACAAACATATTACTTATAGACTTATCAAACACAAACTCACTGCCACTAAGTTGATTCTCATTCATAGCAACCCTACCAGACAGCACAGAACTGCACTTGTGGGTTTCAAGACTGTAAATCTCCACTGAGAGTCGAAAGCCTCATCACTCTTCAGTGGAGTGGCTTTTAAACAGCTGACCTGTGGTTAGCCGCCCGCTGTGTAACCCATTATGCCACCAGTCCACCTTTATAGACTTTCCAGCCTAGGCAACCTTCATGAAACCTTGAAAATCAGACCTTCCATAAAGATTTCATTCTGCTCCTACAGTTGGGTGTGTGCAGATACCTGAAGAAGAAATCTACTGGAACCTCAAACTGCCTTCCTTTTGTGTCAGTATGTGCCCACTTGAGGGATCACAGCCTGTGGTTCCCAACTTTATACAGCAAGCCTGAAGGTCATTCCTCATTCTTCTATTTTATATTTTCCTAGAAGTGTTCCAGTGGTTAATTAATATGCTTCAAAGTACAAGGTTCAGTTCATGGCCTAACACGCTGTTGGGGAGTATTTGTTGATAATGAGTAAAATACAGTTTCATGTTTATGCTTTTTAGGAGCCAATGTTTAGTGTTTCTGGAGTGACATGATGCCTATATTTTTAATATGCAAGCACTCTATTGAACTTACACCAAGAAAAACAAATTCATGGTCTTCTTGTTGATTCTAATTCCTTGTGACCCTATAAGACAGAGTAGACCTGCCCCTGTCAGTTTCCAAGGCTGTGAACCTTTATGCATCAGACTACCATGTCTTTCTCCCACTGAACAACTGGTGGGTTTAAACCACTGATTTCTCAGTGAGCAGTCAAGTACTGTGACCACCACACTCTCTGGGGGCTACTTTAGTTGGATTCAGCCCCCAAAGAGCATCTGGCATAATGACTGTGGAAATCCAACTCTTATGACAGGAGGATTCGAGTTTCAAAGCTCTGAACCCTGCTCCTTCTGGTATATCATTAACAGAAGTCCTTATTTCTCTGAAGCATTAAAAGTCATGAAGTTTAAGCATTAAACTCTTTAAACTTTAAGCATGAAGCATTGATTAAAAATCAATACGTTTAACTCTTAAGGGTCCTAGAAGACTTGTTGTTGGTTTGTTTGGTTTTCTGCAATGAGGTCGTCAGTAAGGTCTGTTTTAATGGCTATTGTATTTGCTCTAGTCAATGTGTGCTATTTGTCACCAAAGAGTGAAATGTTGTTATCCACCCACAGGAAAACACTGTTTGCAGAGCAATAGACCCGTGTTAAAAAGTGCGCATCCTCAAGAGCACGGGGCTTGATATGGATGTCTAAGAGGGAAGCAGAGCAGCATACACATAGTACCCAGAGTCTGTGATAAGGGATGCAGATGAGCAGCTGAGGAAACACATCATTATCCGTGCAACAGTTCATGCTTGCCGATTTCATCTCATAGGATCAATGCTAAGTTCATTAAAACAGCATTAGGAACCTGAGGTGTCTGGGCAGGGATCTAAAGTTGTATCTCGTTTCTAACTCAGTCTTTCACAAGCCCTTACCCGGCTTTTCAAACCTCACTAGTGACCCACAATCCCCTAAAAACATCCAGGCCCTTGTCCTCTGCCCTTCTTAGTCGGGCCTGCTCTCCCCCTTGACAGCCGGCTTCAGAAGTTCTCGTCCTGTGCCCTATGGGCAGAGTTTCCGGAGGAGGAGGACAAGGTGCACCAATACTGTTCTGAAATCAATGAAACCTTTATGAAGCAAATATCAGAATGTCAAGCTATTGCTTACCGCAGGTCCTCCATCTACAGATGGTAGTGTTTCCACCTCTGAAACGCTTCCCTGGAGTTCCGCCCTCTTCAATTTACACGGCATCAAAAAGAAGTGTTGGCATAGTCGAGACTCAAAATTGTTCCTTTGAAATGTTCTTTTTGTTTGGGGAACAGAAAGGAAATCTGAAGAGGCAAGATCTGGGCTCTAGTGTGTATTGGGCAACAACAAAACTCTTATAAAATAACCCTTGCTATGCTCAAAGAATGAACAGGTCTATTGTGATAGAAAGGTTCCTTGGTACCACATTTCTGAATTTTTTTTCTCACAAATGCACCTTTCAATATACATGAACTTTTATAATAAATGCTTATAGCCTCTGAGAAAATCTATCAAGATTGGCAGTTCAGAATTCCAAAACAGCACTTGTCATAACCTTCTAACCTGGCCTCTTGACCTTGGATTTAACTAGTCCAGCAAATCCCCCGGGAAGCCATTATTTGGATTGGATCTTGTTTTCTGAAACCATTCTTACCCTTGTTTTGTTTGGAATAAGCGTGTAAATGTATGTATGTATTGAAACACCAGCATCAATACTTTCTGACTTAATCTCTTATTAATTCATCCTCTCTGCCTAATCCTGTTTCTATTAACTCTTTCCACCCTCACGTCCTCTGCAGTGTCCAGGATGGTCCTCCCAATTGGCATTTTCCTTACCAGAGCCCAGGGCAGAGCTTGCCCTCCGTGACAGAGTTTCTGACTGTGGTGACAAAGCTTTAATGGCTGTCCCCGTGGGATCAGAGCTCCAATCTAAGTTCTTGATAGCCAAATTCATCTTTTTTTCTTTTCTTTTTCCCTTGAATAATTTTCTAGTCAAATTCATCAAGATCGGCTACCACTCCTAAGCAAATTGAAAATTACTTCAATTTACTAATATTCTTCCAATAATTTACATATTATTGTTCTTATAAGTGCATTGTTCCTATAGGTACATGCTGAATTTGCATTTTTTCTCTGTACATTGTAGGTCTGTTTCATGCCATAAAGAGTAAAAATCTATAAGAAAAAAATGGTATAAAATTGATTTAAGTAATGATTGTACAAACTCTTCTTAATGTGAGTGAACTAATGAATGGTATGATATGTGACTGCTACTAAGATTTAAAAGAGTATTAATGACACAATAAATTAAAACAGTTATACATCTTAAAAATCTCAGCTGGTTTTAATTTTTCTGCATTTTATGTTAATTGGTGTGGGAAATTAAAAGCCCTTTTTGAGAGTTTGTTAGTAAAGAATGTTTAAAAACCCAAGTTTTACCAAGAGACTCATACTTTATGCACATGTCTGAGACACTGGACAGTTTCTGGTATACTTTGAATCCAATATTTGGTTTCTTGGAACAAAATCGTTCTTGGGAGACCCAGTGGAAAATAAGACTATCATTTGCAGTGTTCACAGTTCCTATCTACATGTTAGAACTAAGATACAGAGAAACGTGAGACCTGGAGCTCAACCGGACTTTCTTGTTTTTTCTGGGTCTCACAAATTTTCCACCTTTTCTATTGCTCTCTCTATATAGTGAAAAATATCTTAGTTTTTCTTTTCTGATCGATTTGCACCTCACACAGATTCCAGTTTTCCCAGGTTTTATCACATCAATTTTCTGCAGGGAACCAAATGATCTCTCTTGACTCAAAAAATACAGATTGTGCTTTTAAACTGTGCATCACAGTAAGATGCTATTGCTATTACTCAGATTGTCTCATGAATAGTTGTAATGTAAAGTTTCTTTAATTATTACCTTGAGATGTTCTATGGAATATGTTCATGAGAACCTTCCCTGTCCTTCTTTCAGGTGACGTCACTCTCTGTGACTCCTCTGTAGTCTCGATCCTTGGCTACCTTCTCCTTTTAAACTGCCCTGTCTCTCGGTGACCTCATTCTGAATTATGACTGCATCTATTACAAGCTGTGCACCACTACCTTCTACTTAAACCTCTTTCCTGTACCTAGGACCCCAGTCTAAGTTATTTATGTCATATTTCAGATATATACGCTGAAAATAAGGGCTTTGGTGGTTAGAAAATGGTTGCTCTAGAGCTGAACTCTGCCAGTTCTATCTGAGTGACTGACCATATTAATTAATCTCTAGGGTCCTCAATTTCTTCATTGTAAGATGAGAGTATTGTTTCCTATTTAAATATAGTCCTATTGAATATTAAATAACACATGCAAAAAAGGAAAACAGGAAATCTATTAGATAAGATGTAATTAGAAAGTGAGTGTCATTAATCATTTTTTAACAGTTTTATTGGCTTATTATTCACATATCATACCATTCATTAGTTCAATCATATTAAGACAGGTTGTACAATCATTGCCTAAGTCAATTTTATACCATTTTTTTTTCTTATACATTTTTATTCTTTACGGTTTGAAACAAACCTACAATGTACAGGGGGGAAAAGTGCAAATTCAGTATGTACTTGAAACATTCTAAAGAAAAATACTGACTTCCCTCCCATTCTTTGACAAAGTGTTTGCTTCTGGCACAATTGACTCGTATACATGTATGGGCCCAATGGGTCTCCAACAGGGCAGTGTCACCTCACCATGGGGCTCAGGAGCCCTCTCGACCCTGCTTTGTGAGTGTTGGGCTTCTAATCGCCAGGTCCGCGGTTCAAGTTCACCAGCTGCTCTTTGAGGAACAGCTGTGGTGATCTGCTCTTGCAGAGATCCCCAGCTTTGGAAAGTCCTCACAGAGTTGAGAGGAGTCAGAATCCAGGAGAGAGCAGTGGATTTTGTTTGAGTTAGGGTGTCTTAGCAAGTATGGGAATGGACCGTGAACTTCTGCTTGCCATCATTCCTGTGCCGTGTATGTGCTGTTAGCATTTAGTGGGCAGGATAGTGGAGCAAGCATTTTAAAATTCCTGCACTGAGCAAGATAATCCCACCAACCAAGAATTCCCCTGTCAAGGAAGCCCGTCGCCACCGCATTGGGATGTTTCCATGACATCCTGCTCTCCTTCCTGGCGTGTCCTTAATGTGAGGGCCTTAAGAATCAAGAGTCACTTTTAGGACCACCCTCCAAGCAGGGATCGTCATCGAAATCCATTGAGCTTAGTGCTTATCCCTGCCCTCCCCGGCTTTCTCCAGAGGCCAAAGTATTAACCAAGTATCTGAAAGACTATGTGCAAGAGGCTGATAAGCTTGCTCCTCCGAGGATCACACAGAGGAAATGAATTCCTACTGGGTGAAGAGGGGTTTAGGTCAGCTCTACAAAGAATGAGTTGATTTTAAATGTTGTCAAAACCCAAGCATAAGTTACCATCGAACACACTTAAATCTCCTTTTGACAATATTAAGAGCAGGATTACCCCTCATATGGGAAATGTGGAGTTCATCCTCTCTAGAAGCAGAAGGTGGTCTCAAATGGTCTTTTCTGGTTCAGAAATATGAACTCTGGGCACCAGCGAACTTATTGGAAAAAATATTTATTCCCTTTCGAGCCTGATCCTTTATCATGACCCAACGCACCTTACACGCCTCAGGACCAAGAAAGGCATGCTGCACTTGAGGGTTGCCGCATTTATTATCCGCCGCCACGAAAGCCCCAAACATTGAATTAGTGGAGAAGAATATAATAGTAGTGCATTTTACTCCATTTTTGTAAATGCTGCATATTCCCAAATAATACCACACAAGTTAGTGAATACATAGGACATTGTGTATACAAACCGGAACCCACATGAATAGTTCTTGGGTTAGTTCTCTGAATGGAAAGGCACTGGGACATTGTGAGCGCAGTATTCTTTTCCTGGCAGTTAGCGAGGGAGGACTCTGCTTCCCTGCAGGATGAAGAACGGGGACTAGGAAAAGCAGCGCAATACACACCTCCATTTATAGTTCATGTATAAAATACAAACTCTCAACTTGCTTTTGACTTAATTCTCCTCATGTCCGCAAGCCCATTGGCTTGATTTTTCTCAGTGTGTATATGACTCCACTGAGCATGCTGCCCTTGGGGAATTGCGTGCTGGGTTGTGTTGCTCTGGGGACACTCAACAACCAGGAAGGAGAACCGACACACCCGGGCCATGCTCGGGGTCCATCTTCTGATGGTTTTATAAAGGGGAAACTGCGTTCTTTCTGAGCACGCTCTTCTTCCATTAATATTGCGTTCTACATTTTAATGGTTTCCAGTTAATTGCTTCAAACTGCTATGTGTGCGTCTTCCTGCCTGGCTTTTATAAGTGTAACATTGAAGAATCGCATTTTCTGATTTTAAATTATCAGAATAACATTGAAATGGAGTGTTCAATGCATTTGCAAGGATCTCTCTTTAATACAAACTCTGTAAACAGTAGGTTAGGGGTTGGATCACTTAAGATTTTAACTTCTATATGAAGGACATTACTTGGCATTCTGTTGTAACTTTGTTTTAATTTCTGAATTGTTGACTCACTTATACAACAAATATTTACCAAAAGCTTAGCTTGTTTCAGAAATTGGCTCATTGGCTAGATGTGGGGAATTGACAGATGAAAAAGATTTCAATCCTGACTCCAAGAAGTCAGCCTAATGGAGCAGATAGATTGGTAAACAATTGCCGTATAATATGGTCAACTCATTTTCTGAAATACAGTGCTTATTAATTGACTCATTTAAAAATATTTTTGATTAAAAGTAAGCAAGCATTAAAAAAGCCACTTTAATATATGCTGTTGGAAATTCATTTGATAATATACACTATGCATTATTATGAAATAGATGAAAACAAATAGCCACATGTCCATTCATATACTTACAGCTTTTATGTAAAGTATGAACTGTAAGTATGAGGTGACACAGTTCAGCCAGATCAATATTTAACTGATATAGGATAGCATACATATTTGACACAGCTTTTATATTAATATGATTCAATCAAATTTATTTAAGCTCATGATCAAAACATCCTTAAAAGCAGAATTTTATCCCCAGAACCCACCCTATGTTTCCTTGTCAATCTGCTACTTAAAAGAAGGAAATATGCAAATGAGGGGGTGGAATAAAGAAGAGAAAGATTAATGGGAAGTTAAAGAGAAGATTGGGAAATGTTTTTCTTAACTGAATTTTGTAGACTCAGACACAAGGAAATTATATTATGTATTTAAAACAAACCCTCTCCCTGTGTTTTGCCTTGTACTTTGAGTGCTACAAGGAACATCCGGTGTTAACAATTATCGTTGAAAGTGTAAACAGCAAAACCTAACACCAGCTCAAAAGTCCTCTATGTAACATTTAGTGCCATGGATTACAGTCTTCAGAGTGCTCATTCTTACCTCCCTTCAAAACCGTTCCTCCTGTTCTAACGTAACCTCACTGTCCTCAAGCCCCTCACGTTTCCTGTCTAATGTTTCAAAATATAGCTCTTCAAAGCCTGCCGTGCTCAAGGGACACACTGTTTGTTGATAAAGTAAAGCTGCCGTTTAGTTAAAGGATGGTTTAAATGGGTATTTTAGTTTAATTTTATTTAAATAATATTTAGAGATGATGTCAATGCAACAGTTTCTGGGGTTCGACTGGCCTCCAGGCTCCAGAGATATGGGCTTTAGAAATATTTAAATTCTGTTCTACAGTATCACGCCTTTTGGTCAGGATTCTTCTACAGAACCTGTGATCAAAACGTTCAACAACAACAGCAAAAATGTGCAGTAATTCTAACCAGACACTAGTTCTGGTCGCATGGCAAAAGGGAAAACTAGTCATGGGGGCAGCCAGCCACACACTCCTTTCCTCCTTTTTCCTCTTTTTCTTTAGGCACATAGAGGGCGATTGTTATGCCTCACATGGCCACTTGGAAGTTCCCACACCCCAGGCCCTAGGCAACAAGAAGATAGGAAAAAAGCACTAACCTGGATGTAGGCTGACTAACTGGGATTTCTCATGAAACCATGACCCTAAACCTGCCAAGCAAGAGAACTAACGCCCATGAAGGGTTTGCTGTACATAAGCAAGCTCAGCAGCTGCTCGTTTGTTATTGTAGTAAATGTGTCTGTTATACATTGTTTGACAATTCATCAGTTCACAGCCATACAGCTTATTGACACCATTTACTTAATCAGTTGTGCAATCCTTACCCTTAATCAATGTGATTTTTCCATCACTGTAAACTGGCACACAGTGTATGGAACATACAGTTTTGAAGCAAGAAAATGCATTATTTGTTTAGTAGGAAAATGCTTTGATGTATTTGGAAAGAAACCATCTATTAAGTACATATTCATTGTTTAGGGTGGTTATTATATTCTAAAAAGACTAAAACAGAGTTGAAATGCATTGATGCTAGCTTGCATTATACACCATTCCTGAGGAACACAGAACTACAAGTCCCTGAGGGTTCTAAATGTGATCACTAACCCAGGATGGAATAGCCTTGCCTTATTTTTTTTAATTGAGCACTTGCTTTCAAAATTTTACCAATAAAATACTGGTTAGGTGTGAAAACTCAATTGTGACACTGGATTGGCCTGAAATAATCCTTGTGTTTTCTTTAAAAATCTTCCTTCTTTAGCATTTGACAATAGTGGCCATCCAGATACATACTTAAATTATTTTAATGGCCTTCAAGAATATTTACATTTGCAAGTTGTCTTTTCCAATAGAACAATTCCCCAAAATAAAAGGAGAAACTCCTGGAGTGTATACTAACAAGCACTCAGAAATACGAGGAAGGTCCTTAAGTTAGAGAAGACCTGAATCACGCAGAAAGCGCTTTCAGAATCTACGCATTCTTCTTTGGTCTGGTCTTCAGCACTTGGTTTTTCTCCTCCTTTTATACCCTTTCATGCCTTCTCAGAAGCAGCATTTTATGAGTTCATTTAGCTTTATGTTTGTTTAAATGTGTTTCTATAATGGCGTTATATCTTTGGGGACCATAGAATCATTTAGAGGAGAAATTACCTCATTCTTTATAATGGGATTTTGTGAGAATATTACTTTTCTTTTCTAATTTTTTATTCTATTGCACACCCTTCTTATTGCTGGATATACAGCAGTGATGTTGACATTGCCCTTGCTCAAAGCCAGCAGGTCACTGGTGACTTAGAATCCATGAAAACAATCTTTACAACTTCTAGCGGATGCTCTAAAATGCAAGAATATTCTTGAGTCACAAGGAACAAAGGTGGCCTGTGAACCATTCTATTGCTTAAAGAGAGAGCTGAGCTAATTTATATAGGACACAAGTTGGCTTTTTAAATGAATCCTCAAGCACATGTTTTGTACCTATAATTAAACTCCATTTCAATTTGGAAAATAAGAATAATGATGGTTGTAAACACTGGGTCATTTACAATCAACTGAGGTCATGATGTATTGCTTGTCCTGGGATCGCTTAATCATTCATCACATATATTAAATCATGAGACAGGGGGAAGGGTAGGAGCCAGAGACCAAGGAGCTAACACAGGAATTCTTAGAAAAACCTCTGATTCCGTGTCATATTTATTTATAAAATACTTAAAATCAGTAGTCTGATACTGACATCATTTTTATGCTTTTAAATCCTACCTTTAACGAAATAAAGATTTTTATCAGTAGTGGTCTAAACCTTCCTTCTCTACCTCCTCCTCTTTTTGTCTTTCCATCTGACTCCTTGAACGAATCAGCCTGCATTTGCTGTCTCTCAATCATTTCCTCACACTTTTGTTGCGAACACAGCTTACTGTGTAGAATTATTACACCACTACAATTCCACTGCCCCATCTACCCACGTCCCCCACCAAAAAAAAACCCCACAAAACTCCAATTTTTATATGTTATGAAAACATTCCTTACTTATAGCCTCAAAACAAAATTACTTTCAGGGTTGGTTTTGGTTGAGGGAGGTAATTACAAAAAATAATGAATACATTTTTAATTCTTTGTAATAAATCTGCCCAGTTGTGTTGGGTGTAGGAGCCATGGTGGTGTAGTGAGTTACGCCTTAGCCTGCTAGTCATAAAGTCAGCAGTTCAACCCCAACAGCCATTCCATGGGACAAACAGGAGGCTGTCCGCACCCAGAAAGATGTGTAGTCTCAGAAACTCACAGGGGGAATCAGGTCACTCTGATTCTATTTCCAGCCTCAGAAGCCTTACCCAAGACTCTATGATACACTTGGCTCATCTATACACTGAAATAGTGATAAACCTTCCTTATAGATTTGCTTTAAGAGTAAATTAGTAACCTGCAAGGTACTTTGTGGTAGCACACAACAGACAGGTTCTAAGTACTTTCCATGGTTGTAGTTATTACACGGTATGAAAACACACACACACAGCCTCCAGATATCTTCATATTACCGTTAATCCTGCCCTCCCCATTGGGGCCACCGACAGCAAGAGCGGAACAAGGGGATTTCTGACTCATGTCAATTGAAACATGATGCTGTAGACAAGCTGTAGCACAGATGAACACACCATGTCTGAGTTGCCAGATTTGAGATGTTTGCTTTTGAAACATTCCTTTGGGGAAATGTGGAGTCTCGAACCACAGTTCAACACATACCTCAAAGGGCCACCCGTGGACCTTGTGTATGATTTAAGCAGGTCATAAATATTTATTCTTGGTATTATTATGGGCATCACTTTGACATCGAGAAACCCTGTTTCTTAGGATTTAAAATTAGTCTCCGGATGCCGAAATGGGCTATTAGGTAAACACTTAGCTATTCTGCCAGGTAGAAGAAAGCGTTGACACTTTGTTTCTAGGTGAATTGGTCCTCTACAAAAGAGACCATCACCCTATTCACATTCAGCACGCAATATTTATGCAGAACTTTTTTGCATATAAAGGCACTTTTCACTGCTTGGCACCAACAAGGCCCTCCCTGGTGCTGATCGACCATTTTCCTGTAAGGCACCAGCTCGTTCTCTGTGTCTCTGGCTTGCTGTGTCAGCACTGTATGAATACTACTGATTACACTACGCCCTCTAATACTTTTCCAAAGTATTAGTAAGACTTGCTTTTACCCTCTGAACCTGAGAGTACACATTTAATAAATGATCACCCATGGTAAGAAATTGAAAAGGAAATAATGAAGTGAATCATGCACAGGTTGTAATGATTCAGAAGGAATAAAAAAAACGAGGCATATATGTAACATACATTTTGCATTTTACGTAATGGATGATAATCAGTACATGGTAGAGTGAAGTGATGAGTAAAGCTTGGGCATAATTTATAAAGATGTGTATTGACATAGATGTTTGGCAATCTAATCAATCTAATAGTAATTCAGAAAGAGGATGAACACTTATTCTAAGGCTAATCAGGCTAAAACTCCGATGATTTTTTGTTGTTGTTGCAAATCCCTTGACGCCGAAGCAGCTACCCAATTAGTAACGTAAGCCTGGTGAAGCTCCTGTGAAATTGTTCTCTTCCTGTTACTGAAACCAGACAAGGAAGCCTGTGTTTGCCTTGCTCACTATGTACCCTGTGCCTATCTGGGATTGTAAATATTTTTAAAGATTTTGATTCTGGTGGTGTAGTGGTTACACATTGGGCTGCTAACCATAAGGTCAGTAGTTTGAAACCACCAGCTGTTCCACAGGAAAAAGGTTGGGTTTTGTGCTCTGGCAAAGAGTTGCACTCTCCCAAGCCCATCGGAACAGTTCTCCCGTGTCCGATAGGGTTGCTATGAGTTGGCATCGACTCAATGGCAATGGGCATATGACTGTGCTATTGGGCTCAGAGAGAAACAGATGCCAGCCATACCTAGAAGCAGACATCCTTTGTGAGGGTGGGGAAAGGCCAGGGGTTAAGTGCAGTGTATTGATGATTGCTAGCACATGACAAGGTTGTGCTCTCTAAGCCCCTAAGAAGGTGTGAAACTCTTGAGGATGGGATATTCTTGGGGGGAATTGAGTTGAGACAAAGACTCCTTGGAAGCTAAGAGACTCACGCTTGCTCTAGGGCTCTCACTGTGTCTGGTGGTTCGGGGTGGGTGAGAGGCTCTTATTCCCTGGAGGCCATGTGGACTATAATATCCACCACTCTGCTGCTATCATCAAATTCGTTGTCATATCAGGATATGAACTTGACGAAATGGTTGTTGAGGGTATTGCCAGCCCCAGCATCAAAAGCGGAAGAGTGGGTATTACTGTGGAAGCCACAGCCAACAACCTAATCCTCAGTGTAGCCCAGAATGCCCTTTGGGGGACCCTCTAATCATTAGAGTCTAATGCCCACTTCACTACTTTTTGATGCCATTATACTTGGCAGATTTCGCCACACACCAGGTGAAATCCACAGACACATTTGAGATAACGCTACCAAAGGCCATGCCAGCACATTTCCCATTCAGCTACAGGATAACCATACCCACAATCTTGGCAGTGCCAGCAGATGCCGAGGTGATGCTCTGGGCAGTCCCAAAGCCATTGTGTGAGAGTTTCCCAGATGGACCATCCACATCTTCTGGTGGCACTGATAGCATAAACTGTGGCCATGAGTCCCATCCATGATGCTAAAGTTGTCATGAATGACCTTGCCCAGAAATGCCAATTTGTTAGTGTCAATCTTCAGGGAGTTATAATTCTTGTGGCTCATGACCATCACAAGCGTGGGGGTATCAACAGAAGGGGCAGAGATGATCACCCTTTTGGCACCACCCTTCAAGTGAGCCCCAGCTTTCTCTATGTTTGTAAAGATACAAGTGGACTCCTAAGACAGAGTCAGTGCCAGCTTCACCCCACTTGATTTTTTATGTTGGTAGGATCTCACTCCTGGAAGATACAGATGGGCTTCCCATTGATGAAAAGCCTTCTCTTTCTCAGCCTTGATGGTGCCATTGAGCTTGCCATAGTTAAAATCATACTGGAATATATACACCATGTAGTTGAGGTCAGTGAAGGGGTCACTTATGGCAACAACATCCACTCTGCCTGAGTTGAAAGTATTCTTGGTGACCAGGCATCCGATAGTGTGAAATCCATTTACTCTGATCTTTACCATCATGTCTCAGGGATGTAGCTGGGAGTACAAGAGAAGATGCCCATTGCACAAGTAGGAACAGGGAGTCCAGAAACAAAATCTTTGATGTGGTGAGCAAAATAAGGGAAAGTATTCACAGATTAAGCAAGCACAAGTAAGGCTAATTTGACACTGCTCAGATGGTTCTCGGGCAGTTTTGTTAGAACTCATTACATCCAATTAGTGCTGATGAGTCGAACTGATAAGGAAGTGACCTCAAACTTTGGTGTGCATCAGATCTCCTGGAGGGTTCGTCAAAACACCATTTTCTAGACCTGTTCTCAGATTTTGTATCCCTCAGCAGGTATAAGGTGGGTTCCTGGGATTGGGATTATCTAATAAATTAAAGCAGATGGTCCTGACCTGGGACCACACTTTGACCACTGCTCAATCTAACACGATGCTTCTGAGTCATTTCCCACTGATGGCATCCACACATGTGTCTGAATCGAACTATGGAGAGTAGGGAAAAGCGATGAGGTTTTCAGTAACAGTAGATCACCATTCATTTCTTCCAAGATGCTTCTGGAATGATAGGAACCACTAACCTTTTGGCTAGATGTGAGCAAGTAGAAATTTTAGCCTCGTCCACATAATTTAAGGTGTTCCCTAAAATGTCTGTGGAGATCATCAATTATGGCCATCATTTGACTTAACAGGCTTTTTGGATTCATTTTCAGATCTACGGAAATGATTTTGGACAAAAGTTCCTTGATTTAATCAGTTTAAATAGAAAGGCTGTGCCTTCCTTTTTCCTGACTTTCTTAGTACTGCTTGTGATAGGTAGGTTGATTGTGCCAACCTGGCCAATGGGAACATATGGGATTAACCAGGTCACAGATTGATTGAAGGGCAAAGAGCTAAATGGCTAGGTGAGGCCCACCTCTCTTTATCTTGCTCTCTGGTGGTTGGACCAGAATGTGTCTGCTTTAGTTAGTTCTCTGCCTCAACTTGTGAGCTACACTACCTGTGGGACAGTCAACCCATAGATCATGTTGCTAGAACTAGAGGTTCCTTCAAGATCTGCTTGGCCATGCTGATGGTGTATACATCACTTGAGCTTGAGGCTAGCAGATCCTGTCGTCTTGCATTGCTTGAGTTTGGTATTCCATCCGGGCCTGCTTCGCTAAACTCCTAAGCTGCTAACTATGGGTAACCTGCCCTGCTGTTTGCTGCCTGTGGCTGGCCTGCCTCCACTCCTCTAGGGAAGACTCAGCTGTCTGCCTCCTTGGCTTTGGACCCAGCAGCCCTTGTGAGTTGAAGGACTTCCAGTATATTAACTGTTCCACAGAAGTGAGTTGATCTGAGCCCTCTGTACTGCTGTGTGGACTAATTAGCTGTTATATTCCTTCATGCTCTATCTATCTAGCTATCTATAAAATCATAAGTGTCCTGGTTTTGTTTCTTTAGAGAGTCCTGTCTAACACACTGCTATAATATAGATACCTATTGAGAACACGGGAATTCCAGAATATTTCATTTTGCTGATAAGGAACTTGTACATGGATCAGGAGACAGTTGTGCAAACAGAACAAGGGGGTTCTGCATCGTTTCAAATCAGGAAGGGTGTGCACGTCTTCTCACAGTCTTCTCACAGTGCTTGTTCAGTCTGTATGCTGAGCAAATCATCAGAAAACCTGGATTCTCTGAAGATTGCAACATCAGGATTGGAGGACGTCTTATTAACAATCTGTGATATGCAGATGACATAACCTAACCTTGCTTGCTGAAAAGGAGGAAGACTTGAAGCATTTGCTGATGAAGCTCAACAAATGCAGCTTTAGTGTGGATTACAATTTAATGTAAAACAATCCAAAGTTCTCAAGCTGGACTAACAGTTTACATGACGATAAAAGGAGAAAAATGGAAGAAAAGATTGAAGGTGTAAAACATTTTGTCTTGCTTGGATCCACAATCAATGCTCTTGGAAGTCATAGACATGAGAGCAAAGGACACATCATATTGGATGAACCGGCTGCATAAGATCTCTCTAAGAGGTCACTCTGAGGACTGGACTGTGCTGGACCAAGCAATGGCATTTTCAATTGCTTCATATACATATGAAAATTAAGACATTGAATAAGGAAGACCAAAGAACAATCAATGCATGTGTATTATGGTGCTGGTGGAGAATACTATGCACTGACAAAAGTACAAACAGATCAGCCTTGGAAGAAGTATAGGCTGAATGTTCTTTAGAGCGAGGATGGGGAGGCTGCAACCGATGTACTTTAGCCAAGTTGTCAGGAGAGACCAGTCCCTGGCGAAAGACATCATGCTTGGGAAAGTAAAGGGGCAGCAAAAAACAAAAAGAGGAAAGCCCTCAACAAGATGGGTCAACACAGTGGCTGCAACAGTGAATTCAAACATAAGAATAATTGTGAGGCTGGCACCGGACTGGCAGTGTTTTGCTCTGTTGTACATAAGGTTGATCTGAGTCAGAACCAGCTAGGCAGCACCTAACGACAGGCACATAAGCAGGTGGTTTTAACAAACAGAAAGGTATTTTATTTAAGGAGACCAGAACAAGGAATGCGTGCTGGAGGAGAGCTTTCTCTGTGTCAGCTCTTGAGAAGTCCATGGTCTCTGTTCAGTTTCCGTTCCTTGGCAATCTCTCCAACTCCTGCTTATATCTCTGTGTCTGTCTGTCTACTCTCAATATCTCAGAGGCTACGGGTTTAAGACACACCTTACACTTCATGTGATATGTCTCATTCTCATCCTAAAGAAAGTCTTACTCCCAAACAGGATTATATTTGCATGTACTATAGAGGTTGGGATTTATAATACCACTTCTTTTTGAGGCGTGAGTAAGGGGGAAATAATTCAACCCATAACACCTCTTTAAAGGTTTTTCAAATAGCTAAGGGTTTGAAAGAACAATGACTATTGCTGTGGAGTGGAAACCCATTTGGGAAGTGCAAGCTCATAATCTCATTAGTCACTTTGCACTTTAAAACAATTGAAATGATGACTCACCCTTTGGAACCCATCCTGTTCATAAGTACAGAAACCGCGGGTTATGAAGAGCTCCAATTTAGCCTCCCAATTGATACCATCACATGGGAGCTAAAGCTTACGTGTATGTTCATTTATGTGTATTAACATATCCCAGAGAGCATTCTAGATGTTTCGCTTCCCAATCTGCCCATAAGTGATCATAGTTTTTGGTATGGAAAATATGTTGACTCTTCTTAGAGACTGATTTTAAAGAGACATTTCAAATGTGAAAATATTCCACATCAGATGGCCTTAGCTGTGTTTGCATTTCCTGTAGAATTCATTCTTTATAAAGTGCCAGGTGATTGTGGTTAACTTTGCTTCCTCACGTAGTGGTTATTGAATTTGAATTACTTTTATTCCACGAATTCTCTCCTTGACTCCCTGGCTTTCTCCAAAAGGGAAGCAAAGCTAAAGTCAACCAATTCAGGGGGAGATAAAAGGTTTGTTGAAATAAGAAGTTCAAACTGCCTTTTAAAATGAAATTTGGGGGCAGGTCTGTGGATTTCAGTCGTTCAAGTTATCATGTCTTTCCTCTGCCACGCATAATAAAGAGCTGAGCATAATTATTTTGCACAGAATAAAGTTTGATATTTCACCTGGTTCCTCGGAGCAAATAAACAATTTTACCTCAAAGGAAAAAACATTAGGGGCAGACTGAGATTTTCGAAGATAAGAGAGGTGATGACATTTTTGTTGCCCAAGCGTGTGGAAGAAACAAAGCTTTGATATGAAAGTGCTCTGCTGGTCTTTAGAGATGGAAATTTGATGGTCAACATCAAAAGCAAATCAGGAAGTTACTATAACAGAAATAAAACAGACCCAATGCTCGTGGATAATATTGGTAATTTGGTTTGGTAATCATCTTCTAAAATTTTTCTCTAATTTAAGTTGTTCTTTTAATGTCCTAAATGGGATCAGTATCAATTGAGAAACATTAAAATGTATCAGAAAATGTTAGAGTCAGAGTTCAAACATAAAGCATTTTTTTCACCAGCTTTGGTTTCATCCATGATATGTTGTTTAAAATAGTTGCTTACATATTTGAAACCTCGCTCTTTTAAGTAAGCATTTGAGGACTTTTTAAAAATGATGTTTTGGAAACATTCACAGTTATTGCTGTTGAATGAATCTTTGACTAAATGGTTAGACAAGAGGAAAAGCATAATTTGTTTTCTTTTCCATCTTGTTTTAAAGATTGAACTTAAATCTGCTATCATAATTACATCTGATCTTCTACGGTCTTTAAAAGCTGTGTGAAAGTGTAATGAGTTTTTCTGATTCTTCAGACTCCATCAACAGTGGCAACCTGCAAGTGTTAAGGTAATTGAGAGGTAAGAAAAGAGCAGCGGACCGAGAGTCGCAGGACCTCAGTTACTAGATGGTAGTTCATCCCACGTCCTTTTAAAACGAGAGGCCGCGATATTTTCCCAATCTGGTTTTTAGGACTATATAAAAATCACATTAGGTATTGTTGATAAACATCTAAGCCTTCATTCACACTTTGTATGTCTCTTTAAGACGACTTGCGAGCATCTAGTCAATGCTTCTAAACAGTTGGCAACTGAGAAGCCCTCTCCAGTGTTCCCCACACTGGGTCTACCCGATCAACTTTATTCCTGCCTCGCCACCAATACAAAAACTAGATTGTGACTTATCTCAATGCAGCTGGGATTTGTTCTTTATGGTTCCTGAAAGGTTGCCTTACGTGAGGAATCAAGCAACAAGGACATCAGGAGCAACCAAAAGGAAGACTCAAATCAAGGCTATTGTAAAGAACCATGGGTTTAATTGCACAGTAGGGTGGACCTGATCAAGAGTAGAAGAACCTCCTCACGCTCACTCACTCACCGCCGTCGAGCCCATTCTGGCAGATGGTGACACTATAGGGCAGGGTGGAGCGATGCCTGTGGGTTTCCAAGACTGGAACTATGGGAGTAAAAAGTCTTGTCTTTCTCCCACGGAGCAAATTGTGGTTTCAAATTGCTGCTCTCTTGGTTGGCTGTCCAATCATCAACCACTATGCCATCTAGCCTTATTCAAGTATCAATAAGAAATGTGTTTTCTCTTTCTTTCTTTTTAAAAAATCATTTGATTAGGGGCTCATGCAACTCTTATCACAATCCACACATACATCAATTGTGTAAAGCACATTTGTACATTCATTGCCCTCATCATTCTCAAAACATTTGAACTTCTCTTTTTCCACCTCCCTCCCCACTACCCTCTTCCTCATGAACCCTTGATTATTTATAAATTTTTATTTTGTCATATCTTGCCCTGTCCAACGTCTCCCTTCACCCAATTTTCTGGTGTCTTTTGTTTTAAATCCCAATTTCTGAATTCCTAAAATGCAGGTTGTTCATGTAATAAAGGGCTCAAGGATTTTAAGATCCTCCAGCATGCTAGCTCCAGAAGTACTTGTAAGCTACCAAGCTTCGAGCAGATATAAGGTATTACTATTTCTAGACTCATGGTGGACATCCAAAACTACATATTCACTATGTTGGTTCTTCAAGCCACTCTTTTCCTTGAACTTTCTTCTAGGACACCTCTGGTTGGGTTGGAGCTGCAGGTAGTTGAGTGCTTCACCATTTGCACCACCAGGGACTCCCTCAATAAATATAAATGGGACCAATTCATTAATATGATAGCATACAATTATTTTAATAAACAATTTTGTTGCTTAACCCCCAGTATGTGGTTCTGCTTTTTTGGGTTTTGTTGTTATTGTTGTTTTCTTTTTTGCTCTCTCATCGTGATGTAGTTACTGAGGTGACTAAGCTTCTCAAGTAGATTTCACTGTCACTTCAGGAGTCAGTGTCCTCTTCAGACAAGACAAACACTGTCGTTTCTAGCCAATCAAAACCCCATCTGCCTTGAGCTATCCCTACCGGTTGTGGAGGGACTACCTGGCCTGGGGCCCCTCTGCTTTCTTTCCCGCCAGATCCTCACTCTCTGCCCTGCTTATCTTCTTGCCTTGCTTTGCCACTGTGACATCTTTCCACTCATGGACTCTGCTGTCCATTAGGAAAGAGTAACTATCCCATATGTACAGTGTCAAGCAGCTAGTTTGACACACTTTAAATAATTCTTTTACTGCACACCTGCCATTTTTTTCTTCAAGTTCTAAAACACCTATTGGGGAAAACTAATTTGACATGTATATCAAGAGTCTTAAATTTTTATTATCAGTAATTCAACTTCTAGGATTTAAAATATGGACACAAAATAGACCTGTGCCCATTGTAGTATTATTTGTACGAATCCAAATATTTTAAATGAAGGATACATTAACAGGCAAATGACTAAGTCAGGTAGGATATATTAGTGTGCAGTGCTCAAAATCTTGCTGATGAGGAAATTATATGCTTCAGAGGAATACATGTAGAGTTTAATCTTATTTAAGTATTAAATTATATTCATAGAAAAAAGTATCAAAAGATGAATCGTGTGATCATTTAATCTCCTCTTAATATTTTCATCACTAGTAATACACTAGCAGTTTCATAGTTTTAATGGCATATAATTCATATATACACTTATTTTATTTTTACTTACCGCTATATTAATAGTTATTAGGAAAAGTAGGGTAAAAGAAAGGAAAAATGACTAAAACATTATAAAATTTCCTTGTTAAAAATGAGTAGAAATCAGTGCAATACCACAAACAGAGCAGAGTGAAAACAGTTTTTATTGTATATTATTTTAATAGAATTAAAAATGCTGAAAATCTCATTCTCTAAATTCAACCCAAGTAAGTTACTCACAAAAGAAGAAATGTAATTGCACAAAGGTCTTTCTTTTAGAAGTATGTATGAAAATTAAAATTATTTTAGGCATAGATGAATTTTAAAGAAATTGGTACATATACAATTACAATAGAAAATATGAGAACTAGCAATATGGGAAATGTTTACACCATAAATTTTATTTTAAATTTTAATTATATAATATATTTAGACTACTAGTAGAATTCTCTAAAATATATGTATGGACAAAGACAAAAATGGGAGACATTTGAGTTTTTATTAAGTTAAATAAAAAACAAATGCTGTATAGTAGCTGTTGGTAACTACTGGTGAAAGAGTAAATGATTGTTGGTGTGCATATATGTGTGTCAATGGGTATTGGGTATGTAAATATTGCTTTTAATAATATATCAGTATTCACAGTTTGAGGGTAAGGGGCATTTAATAACATCTATGACTAAACAGACATTATTTTTTTCTCCAATTGCTATAAAGCAAAAGACTATATAACATGATCCCTTTGATGCATCGTTTCCTTGTACCAGTGATTATTATTAAACCAGTTTCACAAAAGTGTCAGGGAAAAAACTGTCAAAATGTGTATGTGTGTGTGTGGGGGGGGGTGTAGTGAGTAGATTTGCTCTGATAAACTAGTTGTAGTCATTTTAAAAGAAACCTGAAGACTAGCAGAATAAATTTTGTACTATAATAACCATTAAAAGAGAAATTAGCCATGACACCTAGGAAGATTTAAATCAAGAATATGGCTCATTCACACTTCTATGGCTTTTGGAAACACCATTTGACACATTGAGGCCATTTCCCTCTAATTAAGTTACTCATCAATTCTTGGTTGGTAATAGTGTTAACTCTTTCCTGCCATTGAATCAGTTAACTGTAACTGCTGAATTAGTTTACTAAGAAGGAGTCTATGAATGGGCAATTGTTCTAAGGTCTCTTAGCTACCAACTGAACAGTGAAAACTCAATAAAGTGAAGCATCACATTTTATTAGGAAATGAGGAGGCTTGTGGTTTTATCATGTCTTTCAACCATTATTCCACCTATTCAGCAAAGGACTCTGGCAATTTGAAAAGCCAAAAAAGAGTAGGTACAAACAGAAGCTTGGCTTTAAAAGAGAGAGGAAAAAGAAGAAATGCTGTGTATTTGTGTGTTCAGAATGTGTGCTTATTTTGTTCTATTCAGATTTTTAGTGCCACATAATGATTTAAACTCTAAAACCGGATGGCCAGAATATCTAATTATTTTATTTTATTTTGTAATAGTTTCACTGACATATCATTCACATATCATACACTTTAATGGTTCAATGACATCAAAAAGGGTTGTACAGTCGTCACCACAATCAGTGGGAATATCGAATTCTTTATCTAACATTTATTACCTATTTAACTTGGCCAGTTATCATTCTTTATCTATAGGAGTATTTCTAATCTGTAGGATGGTTTTATGATTTAATTACTTAATGCATGTCTGGTACATAATAGGCACTCAGTATATGTGAGCATTCATTATTATTTTTATGCCAAATGTTTACTGAACATTTTGTATAGTCATTGTATGTTCCATAAAGGTAGTTAGAATCCATTAGACTTACTCAAAATATGACAATTAAATGGCGATACATCCTATAATGTAAGGTAAAAATGCTTGTTCAGAAAAGATAAGAAGAAAATAAGACAAGAGAATATTAATAAGGAACGATGGTAATCATTTTGATAGAGGGAGGTCAGAAAAATCTTGATAAAATGCATTTATATGAGCAATTTGCTAGTCTTTCAATTTATGGTAATGAAAAATTTTTTATGTAGAAGCAAATAGGAGAAAGACTGAACAAGATCCTGCTAATCAGTTCTCCCTTTCTACCCCACCTTCCCTCCACCCTCCCGGTACCGCCACTCTCACCACTGGTCCTGAAGGGATCATCTTGGACCCGTTCTAATAAGTTGGTAATTTCTTAAGGAAAACTTCCTCTTAAGTAAAACTTCCTGTCTACGAATTTTTGATAACTTTTGCAAAAGTGCTAGCCATAGGAAAATCATGTTTTCTCCCACCGCAAGCAGTTAACTCACACCTAGTAACCTTGCATTGTAGCGGTGGGTGTTTTTCTTTTCAAGTATCTGCCATAACCTGTAAACAGGGAGTCTGGTTCTTAAGCAGAGGCTCCCATAAAACCATTACATGTAAAAGTTTCTTCTAAAGTACTTTTGACTCACTCAATGTCCCTTTGACTGTTGACCTCAAAGACAATGTTTGTTAGACTGAGAGGCTGATGACAGAATAGGCATTGAGAGTTGTTACTTTTAAGCATGAAATTACAAATAACGCATGCTGATCTGACAGTGAGGCAAGGATTGATTGCAATTAAGAAGAGACAGGAGTCCAGGGGACCAGCTAAGCATCATCACAGTGGTCACAATGCGGAAAGGTTTAGGTTCTGCCCTAGAACCAGCAAAGTTGATCAATGTGGAATTTATAATACTCGACAATGGACAGGATGTGACGGCGGAAAAGCATTAACACTTGAACATCATACCTGAATGGTGGTGGGTTAGAGACGTTCCAGTTGGTTCCCAGTGACAGTTACCTACATGCATCAGAACGAAACGCTGCCTGGCCCTAGGCTCTCCTCACACTCCCCTGAGTCCAGAGTGTCAATCCGTCTTATTGAAAGCCAACCTCTTTTCTGCTGACTGTCTACCGAGTCCTGGTACTGGGGCCACCGAGAACATGTTGAACGCCATTGAGATGCACTCGTGCCATCCTTACTCCTAAGGAGCATTCTGCTGCCTTTCCTTCAACACACATTTGTTCATTTTTCAGGCAGTTCACGGCATAGTCAATATTGTTTGCCAACAGCACAATCCAAAGGCATCGATCGATCTTTGTTCTTTATTTCTTGTCCAGCTTCCGTCTGCGTATGAGGAGACTGGAAACACCATGGCTTGGGCCCGGCACACTTTAGTTCTCAATGGGACGTCTTTGCTTTTTAACCCTGTAAAGACATCTCTTGCGACAGATTCCTCCAATTCTCTCTGTCTTGATTTCCTGATGCTGTTTTCACAGACATCGATTGTGGACCCAAGTAAAATGAATCATTGACAACTCCAGTCGCTTCCCACGTAGTGTGATGTTGCTTCTTAGTGCGGGCATGAGGATAGTTGTTGAAGTGTAATCTGTACTGAAGGGTGGTATTGGCAATAACATGGCATAGTTTCCCAAAAGCATGCAAACCATTGCACTGTAACAAATTGGCAGACAGGTGCTGGAGAGACGTGGTTAGGTTCTAAAAAGTAGAGGAATATGGGAGATCTGCTGATTGCTGTGGCCAATGCTGATCGTTAGACCTGGCGAGTTTCATGGGCATCTGGGATATTTATGCCAACTTACCAAACAAGAAGTAAAAACAAGTGGAATTTGAAATTCTTGTGTGCCAAAGACATAAGCCCAAGACACCTCCATAATGATTATATCAGAAGCCAGAAAATTGTTGGAATTAGTAAAACAAGAGGAAAAAGACAAAGGAAGTGAGAAACAAAATTTTCTGGACTTGTCGTAACCTGGGACCCTTGTCTCATTTTCCTCTCCTGTAAAAAATGCAACAATGATAACATTTGTTTACAAATACAAATTAAATCATATATGTGAAATATGTATCATGTAATGCATACATATATAAATTATGATGTGCTTCACAAATGTCATTGCTATGACTTCTGTGGAGAAAGACGTGGGGGAAAGAAGCAGAGAGTCAGATAGAGGAAGAAGAATGGCAGAAGGTTGGCAGGCGTGGGCTGTGATAGAAAGTGCAAGAGAAAAAGAAGTGTCCTGCAGGGCGATTCTCAAGACTCCCAAGATTAACAGACGCTGACAGCGCCCAGGTCCAGAATGTAGATAGGGCGACTGAAATGATGGAGCTGTTGGAAAGCAGAAGTAACAGATAATTTAAAAACCATATGCCTTTATCTACTTATATGAAAAGAGAAACAGCAAGATGGGGGTGGAATTTGGATATGTTCATATGATTTTGAGTAAGGCTGTCACTTAACAATGGAAAACCAGACAATTAAAGTTTATCCAACATTTGAAAATGAAATACACCTCTTTTACTAGGTAGGATTAAAAATGCTGCCAATATTGTCCTCTCATTTATGAATATTATCTTCTCTTTTCTCCCAAACATCCTTTTTATATTTGAAATAGTTTGAAATTTAATTGAGCTGTAAGCACTCTATTTCCTCTGACACGAGTCATTTTCCTTTTGAAATCGCCTGTGAATCAAGTTGGTATTGTCATGAAAAGCATTATGAAGTAATCATGTCAAGCAAATTCAAAGATAATATTAGTTTTCTTAAAATAATATTGGCTTAAAGATGTCAATATTAGAATATTGAAGAAGTATACTTAGAATTTCCAGCAATGGAAAGAATAGAAAGTGATTGTTGCCTAGGTGAAGGGGAAAGGGTTTTTGTTTCAGGAGCATTGAGTTTATCTCAATCGTGATAGAACAATTTGGGAAAGCATATCAATTATGGTTGTACAACACAAACAATATAATCAATCACACTGAATTATACAAGTACACGCTGTGGAGAATATTTTGTTGTGTATATTTTTGGTACAATTAGAATAAATACATTAATAACAATGACTACAAGGAATAAGAAAATGTTCTAGAATTGAATATGGTGACCACTATAGAACTCTTCTTGATATTATTGAATTGTATGACATGCAAATGAAATGCTGATAAAACTGTTAAAAATGAAAGTGGTTGTTGAGGATTCCACTAAGTTAACTTTTTGTTCAATTAAACTTCCAGTTTTGAGATAGCTGTTTTCACATGCATTAACATATGAGAAACAGAAATAATCCATTGGCCTTTTATCCAGTTTCCCCCCTATAGTAGCATCTTACCAAGCTGTAGGCCCGTATAACAAATAGGATATTGACAGAAACAAGCTATCGAACATGTCTAGTATCAAAACAATCACTCTTTTTCTAGTATCAAAACACATCCTTTTTCTGCCACCTGTGCCCTTCCTTAACTGTCAGCTCCTTGGACTCTTCTCTATGCCTATAATTTTGTCATTTTGAGAATGTTACATAAATGGTTACATAAATTTTGTCATTTTGAGAATGCTATATAAATGCAATGATTTATATGTAAATATTTCTGAACAGAAGGCTTGCCTTTACTTATTCTGATATATAATTTAAAATGAACACCATGCGGTTTTTGTTATTTTTTCCCTCTAGTGCTTTACCAATTTTCCTAACATGTTTTCTTTCTAATGAGATCTCTTTCTGTGGTTTGTGATGGCTTCCTGCATTGTGGCTTAAATTCCAATATTTACTGGAGCCTGAATGTGGAGGAAAGGGAACCTGTATGCTACTCCTTCTGAAGAATGATGCTCCCCTGAAGGATGTAAGATGCATCTCTTGTGGCTATTTTAGAAGTATCACCCATATTCTATTGAGCAAGTCATTCCATTTTCTGGTTTTAATCCAGGGCACTAACTGAGCTCTGGGAAAGAAGGGGGCAGGGGAAATGAAGCTCTGCCCACTTTCTGTCAGGCAGGGACATTCCCTCTTCATCCCGAGGTAAATCGTGGTGCAGGTCACCAGTTCAGCTCTACTGCCTTTATATTGAAGAGGAACTGCCTCCTAGATTTTGGTAATAGGCTTTCTGTCTGTCTTGGTTATTGGAAATGCAGTGAGATGTTTTTTCCCAGCCTTGAAAGGTCATTTTCTGTGGGCGTAGCAATGTTTCCATTAATTGTTCAAAGCCCCCTTGTAGTTTGCATATAATCAATCCTATCAGTAAAGGAAACACTTCAACTATTTGATATCTGTAATTGTTAAAATGACTACGTTAGTGGGGTTTCTTCCTTAGTTGTGTCTCTGACTACAACTTGCATATTTGATGCTTCTCCACTTTATAGAAATTGAAAGTAAAAATGATGTGTGTGTGTATGTGTGTGTGTGTGTTAATTAAGCATTCTTTGTTTTGAAACTCCAGGTAATACAGCTCTGAATGAATATTTTCATACATACTCAATAATGAAGCTCCTGTTCTGGTTAGCAAAACCAGTCTCTTTTCTGTTGTTGGTTTTGTATTTCACCTCTGCAAACGTCAGAAGATCAAACACTTTAGGTTGGCTTAAAATCAGTGGTGCTCAAGAATATTTTAGATAAAATGTCATAACTGGAAATCAGCTCCAGCTGTACTGTAAAATAACTCCATGCAGTCTAAAAAGGGAGTTAAACAGAAAACACATCCAAGTTCGACAGTGGACAAGTTGAAATAGAGGCATGACAAACAGCCAAGGAATCAGGACAATGTGGACATCGAATTGACATTAATTTCACTTGAATAAACAATCCTAATTTGTTCTATTACCAAGTGAAATGAGAGCAAAATAGAAAGTTTGTGCATCTGTTTCACCATTGTTGTTTGTATGTTACTTCTTCATTTATCTAGACCTGACTGAAAGGGCTTACTAGGCGTTAGGAGGATTTTCCATATCAGCGTATATAACAATCGTAATACCACTACTGAATCAAAAAGACTTCATAGTGTTGTGGAGGGCTATTTCCAGGATGAACCATGATTGATTTGAAATAACACGATGTGAGTGATACTTCTAAGCATCTTAAAGGATGACAGAGTATGTTTCAAGTTTCATGAAACATGATGGAGGTGCCTTGTCAAGGACTGCTAAAAGCTTACTCGTCAGAACTGCCTGAATCACCACTGAAAAATGCATCGGCTCTGGATCGTTTTTGAGTAGCGGCTGACAGTGTCAGATGACACTATCTGTTGGGCGACAATGAGACAAAGTGACTATTGCGTGTGTATTGTGCTTGTTAGCTAGACATTATCTTGTCACCTCAAACAGAATGGTATTTAGAACTGAGCAGGATTTAATTTTATTTCAATATACCTACATTGGTTATATCTTTTCATTGTGTGTGAAATGATTAATAGCTAGCAGCAATGCTTAGTGATCGGAAGACAAAGACTGCTGGGGAAGTCATTATTGACTTAGAATGATAAAGGCATGTTTTTATTATAACTGTCCATAAAATAAATTTCCTAACAAAATGACTTTCTGTCAGCCTATCCACTCTCCAGTGGCTACTTCATTAAAGTGCTTCTTTCCTCTTAGTATTGACTCAAAAGATAGTTCTAGTTTACACATCCTTACCCTGAAAGCCAACTGTGACTGGTTTTAGTTATTTTAATTCCAGTTCTTTTTCTTTGCTGTTTTCATGCACTCAGCATGGTAAACCTTGCTTGTGGAGACCAGCCCCTCATGAGATTTCAAATCACACTTCCCAGCCTAACCCAAACCGTAGCCTGTAAAGGGAGTCGAGACAATCGGATATTTCTACTTACTGAGTGGTGACGTTAAACCCATCCATCTGTAGATCCACCTTTTCCTAGTGTATGCCCTGTCACTTTCCTTATGAGAAAACTTGGGCTCTCTCATGCAACAGTAATGGTGGTGGTGGTTGTTATCTGAAACCTAAGGCCCCAAAGTCACAGACAGAAAAGGGGCACTCATGGAAGAAGGACACGTAGCCCCTGTTGAGTTGCTGAGTTACTTACAACTACCAAACCCAAATAGCAGCTTCCGTCACAGAGTAGATTCTGACTCATAGTGACCCTACAGGTATGCGCCTTTGGGTTTCCAAGGCCATAAATCTTTATGGGAGCAGAAAGTCGCACATAAAGAAAGTCACTAGAGGGGTCAGACTGCTAACCATGTAATTAGCAACCCAACACCTAGCCCACTACCCCACTACACCTACAACTAGATGAAAGCCCTGCTTCTAAGATCTATGGACCAATAGTATTGGCATCACTTGGGACTTGTGTCAACCAAACCAAATTCAAGGTCACCAAGTGGACTCCAAATCCTAGCATCCTATAGGACAGAATGGAACTGCACCTTTGGGCACCTGAGGCTGTAAATCTTTAAGGGAGCTGACAGCCTCATCTTTCCCCTGCAGAGCAGCTGTAATTTTGAACTGACGACCTTCAGTTAGCATCCTTCCTCACAACCCACTGTGTATGTGCCTACTTATGACAAGCACCAATTTGAACAGGTCCTCAGGAGATGTACAAATTAAAATAAAAGGCTCATTGTTACAAAGAATTTAACGTCTTTTTCTCCTTAAAGCTTTACAGCACTTTCACGTGGTTAACATTATTCTTTCTGTTTTACAAACGAAGGTGTTTATAACTAGTGAGGTTAAATAAATGCAGTAACAAGAGCCTAAACCTTTTCCTTTTGACCACTGCACCAACCATAGGCCTTAATGCCTTCAGCCACAGTGATGAGCAAAAACACAGGACTTAATTCACCTAAGAATTGAATTGCTGGGTTGCTACCAACTACTCCGAGAGGAAAATAAAAAATGTTTTTTTGTCAATTACTCTCATAAGTATATTCACAAAGAAAATGGTTTATTTTTAGTCACATGTCTATTATTTGAACAGAGTAGTATTAACTTCCTTGATCTCCCATCCAAATTATTCAGGAGTTTTGGCTCTTAACTATGTTTAGCTGCTATCTCTCTACAAGCCAGATTCAGCCTCAAACATGAATATTTTGTCCTGATGGATGTTCCAAAACAGTGTCACTGAATCTAAGGGCGATGCCAAAAGTAGAATTGTAAAACAGGAATAATAATAATAACATTGGCAACACATTGAATGAAGTATGTCGCCTCCTAAAATGTAAATACTACATAAATTTTCTCGCTCAAGCTCTGAAATGGGTGTTAAAAAACTCATAAAATAAAAGTTATTTTAAAAGTGTATTGTTTTCATTTTGTTTCTGGCTTTACCACAACACATCCACTCCCAAGATAAAAGCAACAGCCTGGAAACACCAGGGCCGGTACCCAAGAGGCACCAAGTTGAACAAGGCACTCAAAATCAACAAATGCTGAGCAGTCAGAGTGGCCCCACGTAGAGCCGTTGAATCCTACCTGGTGCCAGCCTGGCAGAGTGCTATGGAGAACTTTGAAACGAGTAAGCGTGTGCGCTCCAAGAACGCTTAAACCAGGAGGCTGATCGCCCAGGGTTAAAATTGTCATAGACGTGCACGGTATCAAATTTCTATAGCAAAATATCTTAGACTGGCACGAACAGACACACAAGCCGATCAGAAAATCCAAGCAGCTTGATTCCCGTAGGTAAAATTAGCTTCACCGTCCACCTAAATTTTCACAATTGATTCAATGGGAAGTCTGTAGAAGAGTTCGCCATTACAATGAAAAACTAAATTATTCCATCGGTGGTTCGCCACCTGAGTGGCACCACATTTTATCAATAGGGAAGCCTTTTTGCTTTTTTTGGTGGGGGTGGGGTGGAGTGGTGGGAAAGCAACCCCCCAGGATAAAAACTGAAAATGAAACCCACTAGCAGCAAGCAGATTCTGATTAATAGTGGCCCCGTGGGACAGAGGACAGCTGCCTCATGGGGTGTCCCAAGCTAGGGTCTTTACACAAGCCGACTGCTACAACTTTCTCCCACAGAGTGGCTGTAGGTTTGTGACTCCCAACCTGTGATCCAAAACCCACACCAAACCACCTGGTGCTAGGCCAATTTCAACTCAGAGGCAGAGCAGAACTAACCCCATAGGGTGCCCAAGGCTGCACATCTTCACAGAAGCCTGCTGCCACTTTCTTCCATGGAATAACTGGTGGGTCCAATGGCTCCTCATAGTGCACGCAACATTTTAATTTAATCCGTCTAAGGTGGGACCCCAGTTACAATCACCCTGTTGATTCCGGTATGCAGCCAATGTGGAGACCTCCTGTCCTCGATGACGCGGAGATGAGGAAAAGGCAAGTGAAAAGTGACATATGTGTTGGTGGAAAAAAAATCCATGAAGATCAACTATATTCGAGTTACAGCATAGAGACTCCCTTGAAAATGGAATCCTATCTTTTTGTTTCATTTTTGTCTTTCTGGAAACCAATATAGGCCCCCCAGAATTCTGTTGAAATCCTGTAATGTGATTTATACAGGCAACACAATGCCATCTGTAATGATAATGTCAACTCTAGATATTTTAGTTTACCTATTTTAAGGAGTAAAGGTTCAAAAAGAGAGAGATGGGCATTTGTAAGCCAGAATCTATAGAGGCCTCTTCATTTCTTATTCCTTTGAGTTTTCCTTCATCAGTGTTTAAAGATAGCGTTTTATTTTCAGGTTTTTCATTTTTTTAAAATCACTTTATTAGGGGCTTATACAACTCTTATCATAATCCATACATACATCAATTGTGTAAAATGCATTTGTACATTCATTGCCCTCATCATTCTCAAAACGTTTCCTCTCCACTTAAGCCCCCGGCATTAGGTCCTCATTTTCCCC